>NW_027536463.1:242884-454406 GCF_008692635.1 Crocuta crocuta
GATAAAGTCAGGTGGGAGTCTCCAGGTTGCCGTTGGCCCAGTGTAATAAGTTAAATATGGTTCCTTAGTCAGGACTTAGTTTTAAATGATAGATATAGTTTTAATTATTATAATCATGTCAAAAAACTCATACTGTTCTCTGCAGATTAGTTCCTTTGTTGTTGGCAACATCATCAGTACAAAATTAACAGACTAGCTGGGGCAAACATCTGTCTTCCAGATTTATTAAAAAAACCCAATTCAGTATAAGAGTTTCAGTTACTGATTACACAAACGAGCTCACATGCTCTGTGTTGCGAGCATGATGTGAGCCACAGGCAGCGTCCGACATGCCGCACTGTGCGTGAGCAATCCCGCTGCCGGCAGACTTTGAATTCTAGGGCACCTGACACCATCGAGGCCCAGTTAAGAGTGAAAACCAAGTTGTGTCTTGACAGCCAAGGCATTAGTTACAAAGCACTGTCTACTCCTCCTGTGACTAATTTATTCATTTACTCCCAGGACTCATTATTCCCCAATTGCAGCTGTCCCTGTAAATGTCGGTCTCTTGTTGCCTGACAATCGAGTCACTTCTGATTGTTTGTACTGTCTTCTCTCAGAAATCCTAGTCACCTGACTCAAAAGTCCAATAAGAATAATGACTCATTTTCTACAAGAGAGTTTACGGAGAATTTATTGCCTTATACTTTACTGCCTATGCCATTTTTTCTTCTGCACAACGACATAATGTAACCTCTTAAAAAAGAAGAGAATTAAATAAATCACCTAGTATGATATTTATGTGCTCAGAATACCTCTTTATCATGTGGAGGCTCGATAGCCAGTTTTGCTGGCAATTAATCATAATGAGTTTGACTCTTGCAGAAATGTCCGTTTTCATTAGATGACTTCACACACATCAACTTTCCCCTTTTGAATGGGCTATTTTTTTTAATTAGGACATCAAAATACATTAATACAGTATATAATTTCTCATGCCTTTATTTAGTAACTATATTTTGATTCATGGTATCCATTAGGAAGAAATTAACCCCCACAATTTCTCAGTAGAGAGTAAAGACATTTTTAAGTTCAAATATTACAATGTTTTAAAAATAACAAATATCTTTTGTAATACATTAAGTAAGATAACAGTAATAATAATAACTTTTAAGTACTTACTATATACTAGGACCTGTGCTAAGAACTTTTACTTGCATTTACTTATTTAATCTTTACAACATAGTTAGACACTTGGTGTTAATATCTTTATTTTAAGGACATATTTTGCCCAAGGATTTGAAACCAGACTCATTTAATTCCCAAGCTTTATAGCAGCTGCTCCCTTCATTCTGTCTTGATTTACTCTGTGTTAGATCCTCTGCTGAATATTTTACACATACTATTCCATTTAATACTTTCTTTTCTTTTTCTTCCTCTCTTCCTCCTCCTTTTCCTACTCTTGTTTTCCTCTTCCTTCTCTTCTTCTTCTTTTCTTCTTCTTCTTCTTCTTCGTATTATTAGTATTATTATAGAATATGATGAGCTGAGGAAATATAGAACTGGAAAATTTGAAGTATCTTCAGAGATCATGTAGTTCTAGATCTGCATTTTTCTTTCAAAATAAGATTATTATGTTTTCTTTTATATAAGATGTGCTGTGCAAAATAAGTGGTAATGGTCACTTATTTTTAATTTTAATGACAGTGTGTGTCGGAGAGAAGGACTAAATGAGAAGAAAGAAGGAATGGAGGGAATAAGAGAGGATCTAGCTTTACCGTTACTGCAAGGCATTTAGTACTTTCAGGAAATTGTGTGGTGGGGACAGAGATTGCAGATTCCTAAATTGCTTTACTCATCTCCGTGTAATTACTTGGGCATATATGTGAAAATGAGCCATTGTAGAGTATCTGCAAGCCACATACTGTCCTGGGACTTCTACGCCCATGAATGAATATGTTCTAGAAGAGGTTTAGGGAAACTCCATCCAGATATTACAGCATACATAGTTGTGATAAATGATAAAAAATAATTAGAATTGTTTTTATTTCTAAACTTGTGCTTAAATATCATGCGGATAGTTACTCTCATTATAACTAGTGAAACCAACTTTAATATAGATGGATAGATAGATAATAAATAAATTTTACCAGCTCCTAAAGCATTGGTTGCTTGTAAGCAGAGATGCAGAGCTAAGTGGATCACTTGCAGTTCTAAATGTGAGGTATGCTTAGTCACCAGCAGTTACTCACAGATAGTGAGAAATTAGATGTGAGGGAGATCTGGCTCCAACATTTGTACTCCACTGATCGCCGGGGTTGATCTGGCTCGTCTGGTTGGCTACGTGGTATGCCCTTCCTCCCTCACCGTTTCACATGTGCCCCGCCCAAAGCTGCATGATTGGCCAAAGAGGATGACTTTCCAAGGAAGAAGGTTTGACCTTTAATGAGGGATACCCAAGTAGTTATGCTCCCCTGCTAGAAACTATAAACTTTTAAGTTCTGTTTTTTGGAAAAGTTACGATGGGCAAGCTTCAGGGACTCATCCAAATGAGGCACTGCATATGGCAGTATGCCTTTAAAATACAGGGAGAGAGAGGGAGAAAAGCAGGGCATGGTATATAATTAAAGGACAAGACCTCTTGGGGGCTCCTGGAGAGAGAGAGAAAGAGAGAGAGAGAGAGAGCGCGAGTGAGCAGGGCATGGTATATAATTAAAGGACAAGACCTCTTGGGGGCTCCTGGAGAGAGAGAGAAAGAGAGAGATAGAGAGCAAGCAAGCGTGAGTGAGCAGGGCATGGTATATAATTAAAGGACAAGACCTCTTGGGGGCTCCTGGAGAGAGAGAGAAAGAGAGAGATAGAGAGCGAGCGAGCGCGAGTGAGCAGGGCATGGTATATAATTAAAGGACAAGACCTCTTGGGGGCTCCTGGAGAGAGAGAGAGAAACAGAGAGAGAGAGCACGAGCGAGCAGGGCATGGTATATAATTAAAGGACAAGACCTCTTGGGGGCTCCTGGAGAGAGAGAGAAAGAGAGAGATAGAGAGCGAGCGAGCGCGAGTGAGCAGGGCATGGTATATAATTAAAGGACAAGACCTCTTGGGGGCTCCTGGAGAGAGAGAGAGAAACAGAGAGAGAGAGAGAGCACGAGCGAGCAGGGCATGGTATATAATTAAAGGACAAGACTTCTTGGGGGAGCCTGGGTAGGTCGGTCGGTTAAGCATCCAACTCTTGATTTCAGTTCAGGTCGTGATCTCACTGTTAGTGTGTTCGAGCCCCACATTGGTCTGCACTGAGCATGGAGCCTGTTTGGGATTCTCTCTCTCTCTCTCTCTCTCTCTCTCTCCCCCTCCCCTGCTTGTGTGTGCACTGTCTCTCCCAAAATAAATAAACATTAAAAAGAAAAAAAAGACAAGACCTCTTACTCCATTAAAGAGAGAAAGCGAGGCATCCTAGGAGTGGGAGACGTGAAAGCTGGAGCCCGGCTGAATTTCCTTAGTAGAACACAAAGAACTTGCAACAGCTCTCTTGGAATTTGTGTGCTTCATAAAAGTTATAGATGTTTAATGTACTCACTGTTATTCTCTTGCCCTCAAATTGTTTACTGGAGCTTTATAATATTGAGCATGATGTTATCTTTTGGGAATTTGGAGGGGGGAGTAGCTCTTTCTTTAATTTCGATGATGTCACGCATCTGCCGGTCTCCGGCCGGGAAAATCAGGGCTGCTTACTGTTGCTGCACTTCCAGTGATCAAATTTCCTTTCCCCAAACGGTCATCTCCAGTCCTTAGCTGACGTTTCACACCCATTGCCCCATCGCTGTTGGAAGCTAAGTCAGCATATTAAGAAGCAGCAACTGGCATCTAATGCCTGCCCTGGAAAAAGTTACCATGTTTTAGTTATTGCAAAGATCCTCGGCTGCTCTCCCTGAAGTGCTTCAGACCTGCTTGGTGATTCCACACAGCAGTTCTCAGCTGCATGGAAGGCACGCCGACTACGCAGTGGAAGGAGGACAGCTTAAAGACTTAAAGGCAGCTCCTGTCAAGGCAGGCCATACTTTTCCTTTCAGCCGCACACACGTGGGAATTACCCCCATGATCTGCCAGTGTTTTATTGCTGCACAAGTAGGCGTCCGTTACAGTGGGAGCTGGCAGTGTACGTTTTGGTTGCGTTTGTGTGACAATAGTAATTTCCCACTTCTCCATTTAGTGACAGTGTTTAAAAAGGAAAATAACGTACACATTTTAAGAAGCAGTGAGCTTGCATTATATAAATGCAAGATCATATGTATGGTACAGCTCGTGTTTAAAAGTTGGATAATGTTGGGGCACCTGGGTGGCATGATTGGTTAAGCATCCAGCTTTGGCTCAGGTCATGATCTAGCGGTTCATGAGTTTGAGCCCCTCATCGGGCTCTCCGCTGTCATCACAGACCCTATTTAGGATCTTTTGTCCTCTGCTCTTTCACTTTCTCTCTAAAACAAAACCACAATTGGATGGTATTCAGCTAACACTAACCAGTGAAAGGTGGGGTGTGCTCTCAGTGACACTGGTGTATCCTTTTCTGATTCACTGTAAGTATTTTGATGTACGTATTAAATCCCAATTCAGTTGCTTTAGTTCTTAACTAATATTCAAATAACAAAATGTTCCATTATATTTAGTTCTCATAACGGGGTGGGGGGAGACTTATGGACATATCTCTTTGTAAGGAGCTGGATTTTTCTCTCTGTGATAAATGGGGTGGTGAGAGAAAGGAATTGGAGAAAGAACCAGCAAAGCTGAAGATTTTGGATATTATCTTTTTCCCAGTTTTGATCAGAGAATAAATCGTTTGACTTATGTTTATAAAGACAATTAGTAATGAGAGGAAATGATTTATCAAGGACATATACTCAAACACAAATAAACAGTACTCAGTGAGAGACAAAACTTGAAACTTTCCGCCTTACTAGTGATTAGAACAGTATGTTATATATGCTTAGAGCAGTTATTTTATATGGTTAAGTTAAATTATTATGTTAAAAATTAAGACTACCTTATTCAATATCTATTTTCTTAGTAATGCTTAGTGATAATGATATTATCATTTGTCAAGTAAGATATACACTAGTCTTTGATTTTTGAGAGTCTCTTTTAGTTTTTCTGTACCTGGAATTCTCATACCACAAAGCAAACAATGTGTTTTTAAAAATACCTCCCACCTGGTGACATTGATCTAAAATTTGTAAAATTAATTTCTTATCCAACAATTGTAAAGCATCATTAGTGATTAATTATAGCTTAGTAAGGGGCACCTGGCTGGCTTGGTTGGTAGAACATGTGACTCTTGGTCTCGGGGTCATGAATTCAAGACTCACATCGAACGTAGAGCTTATGAAATTGGCTATGTTGTGGAATGCAGTGATTATATTATGTCTTATTCAGCATTTAGTATCTAGAGTCTTAATTTCCTCACCTTCTTCATGTCATCAAGAGAGAATGACATTTTTTTAAATAGGTGAATTTTTAAAAATTCACTTTGCCTTGGAAAATTGTCTCACTTGATTTTATTTGTTTATATTGCACATCTTTATCTTCCCCTTTTCAACATTTTCAACCTTTTCTTAGTGGTGTTTCTTTTAAACAATATATAATGAATTCTCAATTATTTATTTTAGTATGATATCATTTTTTAATTGGGAGAATCCAGTCCAATTATATGTAGCTTCCTGACTAAATAGCACAATTTTATTCCCGCCACTATTACTGTTTATTGTTTTTTAAAGTTGCTGCCTCTTACTCTTTTCTTGTCCCCATCCCCACTTTGATTAAATTGTTTTTCTGTTTTGTCCATTGGTACTTGATTCCGAGGTTCTGTGGTGCTTTTTGAATCCATGCATGGCTCCTTGTCCTTCCTTGTTTTTTCAGTGACCCAAATAAGGTGTGCTGTTTCTCCACACTGATGCTGTTTTTTTCCTTCTTTGGCTACCCTCCTCCATCTTATTGGTACAACTGTAAAAGACAGATTATTTATTGGAATTTCTCTGATAGTCTGTCTCTTCAGTTTGTCCTTGAAGGGTATTTTTGAAGCATTTAAATTTTATGTTTCCACGTAGTTCATCCTTTTCTCTTGGGCTACAGCCTTGTTTCTCGGTACATTGTGGATTTCATCTCACTGTCTTCTATTCTCCAGGCTTCAGATGCGATAGCCTAGACCACTCTTTTTGTTGTTGTTGTTTTCCTTTGAGTTCAGCATGTTCACTCTGTCTCAGAACTTGTAAGAATTTTTCTTACCGAAGTTTAAGAATTTTACCAGGTTATGCCTATGTGAGGGTCATTTCTGATCCAGCCATGTTACAATGCAGTGAGCTATTCTGATCTGTAGACTCAGGTCATTTTCTGGCTCAAGTGTACTTATTTCTAGTATATGTTTACTTACAGTCTTTATGTTTTTAAAAAATAGTTTTGGATTTGCATGGTAGGTGGGTTGCCTAGATCTCTTCTCCACATTTTTCAGCTTTTCCTCTATTTCTACTTCTTTATTTTCTCCTCAGTTTGAACTTCTTGCACTTGAACTTTCAGACTACCGGTTCAGATTTCCATAGTGATTACCCTCTCTTTTAATTCATCTGCTTAATTTTTCGTTCACGGAAACTCATAATTTTTAAAAATTTTACTTCCTGTGTTTATTTTTTTTTCATGAGTTCATCTTTCTCCTTCATATGTTTTGGTTCACTGAAATATATTCTGATCATCTTAAATAAACTTCTCTTTGAACTTAGAATATTTATCTCTCCTGGGGCTGTGGTCTGGTGATTGAAATATACCTAATGCAAGAATCCCACAGGGGTTGAAAGGCAAAGGGTTCGTGGGCCCCTGTTGTAATAGAGCTATTAATCAGCTCTCGTATCTAGACCCTCCCAGCACATTCTGAGCCTCTAGTGCGAGGAAAACTCCACTCAACTTATTTCTTTCTTGTATTTCTTTGTAGGCTTGCAATTATTTGAAAAACAATTTTCAAATAAGTGCAAACCTCTACAAAAATTGCAGGATCATGAAAAAAATGCAGTTGTGTCACATTCACCTGTATTTCCTTAAAGTGCTTTATCATCCTTGTGTGTGCATGCGCGTGCACACACACACACACACAAAACAAGTTGCAGAAAATGATCTATCTTGGCTTCTTGAGGTCAAAATCCACTGCATCCACAGTGGATGGAGTAAGTGCCACATAGATGCTAAATTTTATCTTTTCCTAAACCTACTTTTCAGTTTTCATGTGAGGTGTCTGTACAACTTCCAGTAAGTGTTTTACCCCCTGGGGTAGAAACTCTGTGCCATTTTTATTTTTCCTCTTAGATCTTGTTATAGACTGATGTGCGTCCTTCCTCAAGCTCTCTGGTGAGAGACCGTCGGAATGTGACTGTATCTGCCAATAGGATCTTTAAGGATGTAATTAAGTTAAAAGGTTGTCATTATGGTGGGCCCTCATCCAGTATGAATGGTGTCCTCATAAGAACGGGAGCTTAGGACTCTGATGAGCACGGAAGGCAGATCACCTGAAGCTGGAGGGGGATATAGCAATCTACAAGTCGAGGAGAGAGGCCTCCGAAGAAACCAACCCCGCTGATGATTTGAACTCAAACTCCTAGCATCTGGCAAGTGAGCACATAAATTTCTGTTACTTAAGCATGTGGTCTGTCATACTTTGTTAGAGCAGCACTAGCAAATTAAGGCAAATCTTAGTAGATCCACTTACTCAGAGACAGCTGACTTTTCTATTGGAAAGTGATACACTTAAAAATCTAGAGCAAGTGAAAGAAAAAGCTGTTTGTCATTTTTGCCCCCTCTCAGTGTTACACGAAGTAGAGTGGTGAAAGGCAGGGCACCGAAGCCACAGTTATCACTTATATTTGCTTTGAGTCTACATATTATCATGGCTGTAATGATGGGTAAGTTTATCTCCTGCATTTCTGTACTGTATTAAAATACCGTTATTACTGCTGCTAGGGCGATTGGACATTTGAGTCAGGAGAGAAGGCCAGTGGTTGAAAATTGCAAAATAGATGATTATTTCTTACCCAAATACGAATCAAGTGAATTAAGTAAGGTTCTGATGTTTTTTAAAGGAGAAGGTGGCAGGAGAAAGTTTGAGCCAAATATTTGTCTCCGGAGCTGGGAGATTGCCAGGAGTTAGCACACCTCCCTCCTGTAAAATTTCCTTGCAATACTTCCTACACATTATTGATAGTCCGTACACTCATTCGGTATGCTGTCTACGGGAGCAACTGAGAAGACTGTTTTTGCCAGAAGTCTCATTATCTTGGTATTCAGAAGGGTTGGATGAAAACAATATTCTCTGGCTTTCTCACATTCTCTAATGACCCAGCATGTACAGCTAGCTGACTGTAAGAATAAATGCTTTTAGCATTTTGAACACAAGAATAATTCCTTTAATGTCTGTAAAAGATTAATGAAGGCAAATATAACTTTAGTTTTTCTTTAATTTTTAATTAGGCTAAGATGGCAAATATAACAAATAGAAGAAAAATATAATCAAGCTGACCAAAAGTATTTACCTGTCTGCGCTGGCAGCCTTTGAGCCTCTTGAGAGTCAGCTAGAAAGGAAATCAAACATTAAGATTGAAAATGTAATGGCTGAAGTGTTATTTATTCATCTGATTCTTTTAGAATGGAGATTCTTTCATAAAAGGATAGATAGAATAAAAATGGGTGAGAAGAATATATATTACTTAAAAGTATATTTAAACAACTGGTAGAAGTCTTTGATACAATATATAATATAGTTTTTTAAAATTTAGTACTTATTTATTGTACAGTGTTACTTCTTTCTTTAATTTATAAAATATACGTGTTTGATGTAAGAAATGATGAGAATGAAAAAAACTAAATCTTATTATCTGGAGGTAGCCATGTTTTATATTATTCATGTATATAGTTCTATACTTAAATTTTTTTTAATATTTTATTTGTTTCTGAGAGAGAGAGAGAGAGAGAGAGAGAGATTGAGAGAGAGAGAGCGAGCAAACAGGGGAGGGTCAGAGAGAGAGGGAGGCACAGAATCTGAAGCAGGCTCCAGGCTCTGAGCTGTCAGCACAGAGCCCGATGCGGGGCTTGAACCCACGAACCGTGAGAGCATGACCTGAGCTGAAGTCGGACGCTTAACCGCCTGAGCCACCCAGGTGCCCCAATTTACTTTAAATGTTAGGGTACGCGAACATGTTTCATCTGCATGTACGTGCATGGATCAGACTCCTATAGATATTTCAAATTTATTATCTTAGTTAATCTTCACATTTACATTTTAGAGAGAAGTCTGAAATTCAGATAAATATATATTCCAAAGTCACAAGATTAATTAGTGGTAGACTTAGGACTATTTGAAACTGGTAACACCTGGTGCTCTGGGTCTTAAAAATTATGTTGTATCATTTCCCTAACATATCACTATAGTGTGCAGATTTTCCTATATTACTGACTATTCCTTTATAACATGCTTTTTGTGGTTGTCTAAACTATCTTTTGGACAGAACAGTTTACTCCCCTTTCCGTAGACAATTGGGTTTTACTTCTGTTTCTCTACTTATGAGTAACTAATGCTGGGATACATCTTCTTGTACATAGTATATTCCAAATCCTGGGTGACTCCCATGAGTAAATTGTACAGGTTAGATATAGAGCTGGGAGTGTACCTATTTTAGCTCTTTTTACTACTTATCCTCAAACTGATCTCTGAAAGTTTTGTGCCACTTTTTGAGGGTACCTGTTTTCCATGCTTTACCAGCATTGCAGATTATCATTTGGAAATATATGTCAGCTACATAAATGAAAATTTTATCATTAATTAAAATATTATTTTTTTAATGTTTGTCTTTGAGAAAGTGCAAGCAGGGGAGGTGCAGAGATGGGGACAGAGGACCTGAAGCAGGCTCAGTGCTCACAGCAGTGAGCCTGATGTGGGGCTTGAAATCACAAACCTCGACATTGTGACCTGAGCCAACGTTGGATGCTCAACCGATAGAGCCACCCAGGTGCCCCTAATTAAAATATCCTTTATGATATGCCATGAATAACCAAAACCTTGAAAATCTGGAGTTTTTAATAATGGGCACAGTTATGTGAAGATTTTGCTTTTCTCTAGAGTTTATATGTTTATGGAACATTCTTTTTTTAGAAACAAATTTTAAATGCATTCTCATTGTGGAATACAGAAGTAGATAATTTATCAAACACAACATACAATTTAATGCAAACGTTCCTTATTTATGTAAAATAAACTTATTAAAAAAAGAATTAGAATATGAAATTTTGAAAACTAGATACCAGACATATTTTAAATTATTTATATGTTAGTGGAAATAAAAAGAAGCCCTATTAGGCTATTCTTAACGACTCTGATTTTTCATTACGTGTAATTGTGACAAGTCATGTTTTGTAGTGCATATAAAATATTTGCATATTTAGATTAATTAAACTTGAAAACTATTCACCAAAGTAATCACATAAGCTCATTCTATTAGGTAACAAAACTTTCTTCAGCTATTCCCTTTCCTACCTTTGCACCTTCTGTGCAATAATAATGACATTGTAGTATGTCAATTTAAACTGCACTGTTAAATTAATTAAATTTGGGTGTTATTTATCAACTTATACTATTTTGGGTAAAATTTCAGTTTGGAAGTAGCTGTCTATCTACTCTTTTTTATAATCTTAATATTGCTAATCCAGATAGTAGTTCCTTATTGAAATATTTTTGCTCTGTTTTGAAAGAGATTATATGAATATAATGGATATTTTAATTTTAGAAAGCATATTGTATATTCATATCATATCCATAAAATTTTCAGTATTTTAATTTTAATGGATGAAGACAGATACCCAGATTAGATAAGAATTGTCACTGTTCTGAATGCTCTAATCTTAATATTCTAAGTACTTTGACTTAAGAAGCCTTGCTTTGGTTAACTATCATTTAATAATTGCCCTCCGTCGAAAAAAAACAGTTGATAGTGACCATACTTAAGGAGATAGAAATAATTATTGCAAAAATATTGTCTTTCCTGCACACTTAAGATAGCAAAATAAAGCAAAGCACTCATACTTTTTTGTAAATACATATTCTGGATAAAACTCTAGTCTTACGTGAATTAGTGTTTTCAGTTTTGTTTTATGTGGACAACATGGTCTGTATGTGAAATCACAGAAGAGATTTCCGAATTCCCAGTTACTTCTATATAAAATATTACTCATTTAGAATAAAATCTGTATTCCTATCAAGGCCTATCAGCTCTTATCTGATCTGTTTTCTCTTTTCCTGTCTGATTTTATTTCATTTTTTCTTGACCTCTCAAAATACGTCAGCTCATGAGCCTTCTTTACCCTCATTCTCACGTAAGCGTATTCGCATATTCTGTTTTCTTTCCCAGCTTAGTGCTTTATCTCCGTTCCTTAGATCTCAGTGTGAAGGTCAGTTGATGAAAATAGTCATGTTTGACTGTATTGTTTAAATCAGACACCCCATCTACAGTTGTTTTTCAGAGTTAGAGCTCTTATATTACCTTTAGAGCAATTACAACAAATTGATAATTATTAAAGCTTCTGTTCATTTATTTCATTGTCTCCCTCAGCCCTGATGTCCATAAAGGCACATTTCAGTTTTTGTCCTTTATGTCTGCAGTGCCTCACATAGCGCCTGATGTACTGTAATTGTTCAATAATATTTACTGAATGAAAACTTTCTTACTGATTAAAATATAGTTCTATTTCCTTAATGGTCTTTCTAACAGTTCTTGTTTTTTTTTTTTTTTTTTTAAATCTTATTCATTTAGAGCTTTAGAAATGGATTTGAAACATGTTTATTTGATTGCTACTCATATAATAATGAAACTGAAAATTTGAATGAAAAAATAGTGAGGATACTTGGAAATCATATAGATGTATTCTCACTTTTTACATGAAACAATCTGTTCTTGTTTCCGAGAACACAAAAAAGAAGGCCAAAAATTGAGAAAGTAAAATAACTGACTTTAACATGCCCCTTCAAAAACAACAACAACAACAACAACAACAACAACAACAAACCCAGCACCTATAACTACTGATAATACTTTGGTATAAGTAGAACTTTTATATTTTTTCTTTAGTGTTAATATCATGTCTGTATGATACAGAGAGAAATTATGTTTTCCAGTTTACCACATTAGACAAAAATGATTTGGCATTAACTATTGTTTTTACTTATTAATCGACTAATTAAACAGTGCATACTTTAATTCACACCATTATAAAAACTATTTGAGGGACCCTTCCTTTTAAATAAATTCCATAATGCGATTGAACTGTACATATGAAATTTAAAATAAATAAAGGAAATCAATTCATGAGCTGTAGTTTCCAGTTTTAGATAAGAGTATTATAGGAATGAATGGAAAACTTGAATTTTGGCAACTCCTGAAATAGATAAGTCAGAAAGGAGACCAGTGGAACCTCAGAGGACTTTGTAATGTGACTCTGTGTTATTATCGCTTAGTGGCAATTATACTTCCGTTTTTTTCTTTAATATATATTAGTAAATATTAGTAAATACAGGAGTATAAACATGGGAATGTCTCCTTGGGGGATGTCTGCATTGTCCTTGGATTCCCAGTTTATAAAAGATACTTATGTAATACAGACCTTTAGAGCTATTACATACTAGAGCATTTAAATAATTCACACTAAATGTTATTTAGTAATTCTAATTAACATTTATGTTCTACATTAGCTACAAATATTTCTTTGTATTGAAAGGTTTTTGAAACATTTTCTAATTACTCATGCATTTCATAATAATTTTTAAATGCATTTAAGAAGAAAAGTTATTTTTATTTTTTGTACTAAAACCTCAGTTATACCCTACTTGATTCTAATTAAACCTACCCTTTAGCAATAAATTCTGCTTCTGATATATCCATACTATGAGTAATTGGGAAGAATTATGATTGGGCCTCATTTGGAAATAAGGTTGTATATGGTGAATGAATACAAAATAATTTTTAAGATTACTTATTACCCCTTCCATTATATAGCAAAATTCTTTTATTACTGGCCTCCAGCACCTTAAATGTAATGTATTCCTGAGAGGTGGTGCTATATAGAATGAGCTGAACAAAGCCGGAAGTCACAGGTATTAGTGAAGACCATAGCTAGATTAAAAAGGCTAAAGGTCATTTTGGGAATAAATGCAGCCACTACATCTTAGAAATCTCTCTCTATATTTTTAATAAGTCCCCTTCTTATTCTGTAATTACAATAAAACTTCTCTATGTTTTAATTTCTTTGAAAATGAATGTTGACCTTGCTTGAGGTTTGCCAGTCTACCAAAATCTGTACATTCTTTCTGTTATGCTACAGCTTTTACAATAAGATTAGAGGAAATACACTTTTAATTAGGTAAAGTTACCTGTCGAAAGCAACTGGTAGATTTTCTTTCAAATCCACTTCTCCCCAAATTAAGGTTGAGGACATAGTATATTTATTCATTACTAGCTGTCAGGAGACATTCATGTCACATTGATTGTCAAGGCTGTTATGCTATTGAATGGATTGATGCATCCAATGTGACATTTTTAAGTGAATACACATAGTATCCTAGATCCTGAAATATAAAATGATCTTTGCCTGTAATAGGTAGTTTTCAACTACATGACAAATCCTTTTGCTGTCAAATGTTTGAATTTTATTTATTGGTTATAGTCTATTAGCCAGGTACATAGATATTGGAGATCCAAGAATTCAAATCCGTATGTATGTACCATTAGAATGCTATAGAACATGTAAAACTGTGAAGCACACACAAGGTACAAGAATAACCCACAGGAGAAAATGATTAACTCTACTTTGTTGGGGTTGGGGTGGGTCAGGGAATGCTATAGCTACATTATAAGTCAGTATCTGCTAAAGCGAATAGGAGTTTGACAGCTTTAAAAACAGACATGCTTGTGAAAATAAAATGTGCAGGTAAGTCTCTTAGGTCTAAATTCTTCCCAATTCATCAGAATCCTCCCTCCAAGAAGGTTTCTAATTATGTGTCTTCCTTTTTTGTTCTTTTAATTTATTTTTTATGTTTATTTTTGAGAAGGAGAGAGAGTGACAGAGTGCAAGCAGGTGAGGGGCAGAGAGAGAGGGAAAAAGAATCTGAAGCAGGCTCCAGGCTCTGAGTTGTCATCGCAGAGCCGGACGCGGGGCCTGAACCCTTGAACTGTGAGATCATGACCTGAGCCAAAGTCAGACGCTTAACTGACTGAGCCACCCACATGCCCCTAATTATGTGTCTTTCTGCTAATTAATTGTAGTTCAAAGCTTTATTTCCTGTAACAGCTGTACCTCTTAAGGCTGCAAAAATTTCGCTTGACACATTGAGCAGACTGATTCAGATGTCACAAATCCTCTGAAATGCTAACCCCATTTTAAAGAGGTTACTTATAGAAACAGCTTTTCCTATTCAGTATCTACATGTTAACGTAGTAATTTCACATTTCCCCCTATTCTTTAGTCCTTTTTGCTGTCATAAAGTTGTCCTCTGTTATAGCAATAGTGACTCATTTATGCTCATACACTAAACAGTTTGTCCTGCTAAATTTTGAGACCATTCCTCCAAGTACAATGTCTGAGTCAGACCATAGTAGAGACATATTTTTTTTTTTTTTGCTGGACGTGCATAGCACTAGGCGGGCCAGGTGATGTCATTACTGAGATTGAATGACTGGATCTTTTCTCCTCTGATGTTTGTTACTTACTGTAAGATGGAATATTTTACATTGACTTAGAAGGTTTTTTTTCTTTATAAAATATTTCAGGAAATGGACACATGGAATATTAGAAATAAATGTTTTCTTCCCCAATAATGATGCCTTGTGTTTTAGTTCCTTCCTTGAAAGATTTTGTGCAGCTGATAATTAGAGGGCACATCTTCTGTCTGTTACTGTTTACTTTAGCCTGTAAGGATATTGATAACTATAGGTCTCTGTAAACTTGTTATCTTCAGTTCTTATGTTTGGGACCAATTTAGTTTAGAGTTTTTTGTCCTTTTGTTACTTAGATTTTTATAAAGTGAATATATCATCTTGTAAAAACAAAGTGAAATCATTTATGCAATATAAAAAGTAGCTGAAAATATACATTTAAAAAATCAGCTCTAAATTTATTAGTGTAACTCCCTGATGAGGTTTCAGAAAGATAGGATTGGTACTTTGTAGACTGTTAAATTAAATTTTGCTGTGCGTGGCTGGGGATACCAGTCTTCTACATGTGGGTGATCATCTCCTTACAAGGGATTCTACTGTGATTATGTAAGCAGTGTAGATTCCCTACTTCTGAAATAGGTTTTCAATGTCAGGAGATAGTTAATGATACAACTTATTAGTAACCTTTAGTCAAAGTTTTCATGTTTAAACATAGTTCTCTCCTAAGAATAAAACACTTTATCTCGAGGTATAAAAGTCTTTATTTTTGTGGCAGTAGAAAATCCAGTTATGGTAAAAATAAATGATGAGTCATGCCACCCTATAGAAATACCAAGTGCAAATAATGCTAAATTCCTCAGTCAAGAGGAAAAGACCTGGGATAAAGGTCTTTGAATTTTATGTAATAAACACAAAGTATTTTATTATCAATTTTAAGTACTTTCTAATAGTAAGTAGTAAATTTCCTAGTATATTTAACAATATCAACATATAGCTACCCCCGCTCATGTTACTGTTAAACAAAATGATTTGAAAGTTAACTAGAGTTATGATTAAGCATGATGGCATAAGCAACTGTGTTTATTTACTTCCTCCCAAAACTCCATTAAAGTAATATTAATATTTGAGGATTAAATCCATGGAGATAAAGATTATAGAAGAGAGAAGATATTGCCAGATAAGGGATACTAACAAAAATTGAGAGCAGTGATCGTTGACTTAGATGAGCAAAAAGCTAAGTGCCTGAATTGGGATACTATACAATCAATATGTACTACATTGAGAAAGAATGGCATCTGTGCATCAGAGCTCTGGAAGAGTTCAGAAATTGGAACTACAAGGTGACTTTGAAAGGTTGGGTTCAAGGTAGGGCTGAAGACAAAGGCTGGTTGAGAGTGTTTTGGAAGAAGATCCATTTCCAATCTCATCCTCACTGATCTCAGCCTTCATTTGAACTCAAGGAGCTTTGGACTCCGAGAAACCAGGAGATAAGAAATGTGTCATCCTTCTAAAAGAGGTATCATCAGCCTAAAAGAGGAAACTCCAAAGAGTTAAATGAAGTCCCTACCCTGACTTGGGAGATTCCTAGGTTTCCTAAGTTGAGAGCATTTTCCTAGGGAAAAAAACACAAAAGAATGAAAGACTAAGTATATATGCGATTTTTATTATATATCCTAATATACATCATGAATTCATATTCATTTATTCATGTAAGTATTTACATATATATCAATTATACATACAATGTAGAGTCTCCTGTAACTAAATGACATGAAACCCAGATTGATGGGCATCACTAAGTATGAAATGCAAGAAAGAAAAGACATTAACAAGAGGTTTGAGAATGCTAGATGGAAGATATTACGGTTCCAGGGAGAGAAATAAAGGACACTACACTGGAACAGTAATCAAAAGGGAATACACTTTTTATTTATTTACTTATTTATTTATTTATTTTTTAAAATTTTTAATGTTTTATTTATTTCTAGGAGAGAGAGAGAGAGACAGCGTGAGCAGGGGAGGGTCAGAGAGAGAGGGAGTCACAGACTGAAACAGGCTCCAGGCTCTGAGCTGGCAGTCAGCACAGAGCCCGACGCGGGGCTCGAACCCACGAACCGCGAGATCATGACCTGAGCGAAAGTCGGACGCCCAACCAAGCCACCCAGGCGCCCCAATAATACTGGAAGTTGAAAACATTGGGAAATGCTTTCAAACTTCTGAGGAGTGATAATTTCTAAACTTGATTATATATCCAAGTGAAACTATCAAGTAAGCATGAGGTAGGGCAAGTACATTAGCAGAAAGTTCTTCTCCCATGGACTCTTTCTCTACCTACTCTCCTGGTAGGAGGACTGCAGCCAAATGGGGAGGGAAGTTATAAAAAAGAATACAGTACTGTATATGGATTCAACAGAACAAAACAAAAACTCGGAATTGAAAATGGAAAAGATAAGGAAATCCCTGGATGTCAGCACAGTAGCAGGACAGAAATTAATCAGTCCAAACAGGTGCAGGATGACGGAAGGGTCTGGAGTGATACGTCCCAGGGAAACACAAAGCAGATAGATTGCTCAATGTGTTGACCAATGGGATTGACTGTTTCTTTTGAGAGCCTGGCAGTGTATAACTCCAGGCAAGCAAAAGGTTGTAAAGAAGGACAATGTTATCACGGTATACGACATGGCTTAACTATGACTGATATTTACATTGTCGTTACTATATCCACTCTGAATACTGAATTACCTAGAAGTTGTGACTACCTGTGCTGGAAAAATTGAAGGAGGGAAAAAATGTTTATGTGTGTGTGTGGTGGGGAAGAGGAAGTAACATAAGAAAAGTAAATAGTTTTCATTGGGGAAATTCTATGGATAGTACCTAAATGCTTAAAATATAGCAGTTTTAGCGTGTTATATTTAAAAATAAAGTTATATAATGAAAGAAAGTTAATGATTGAGTGAATGTGATTGAATGTAATTTCAAAAATGACTAGCTCTGGGAATCCACTGGGAGTAGAAAAGGGTGTGGCAGAATTTTTAACTATAATGCTTTCTTTTTTCCTACATGACTTGTAATACTGATGGACTGTTAAAGTAAGTATCTATCTGTGCTGTTTAGGAAAAGCAAAAGTTAATTAACAACAGCACGTTGTATGCAGTTTCTATTTGGAAATATACTACGTTCTATTGCTCGTATAAAATCACGTATTATGTCTCAAACTTAGTTTGGACCCTTGCTTCCTTTCTAAGTTTGTGCCTATTTTTATTCAGTATAATATTGCTGAAAGGCATATCTGTGTTCTTGAATTGTCTATTTTTGCATTTATTAAGACTGAAATAGCTACAGTTCATCCTTCTGTGCCTCGCGCATGTCACTATTTGAGGCATCCTTTTGATCCTTCTTGTGTTATGCTGGCCTCTGTTCTTAGTCTTTTTTTTTCACAGACACTACTTCAGTCCAGAAGAGTACTCTCATCTGGAATGTAGTGACAACTTTTGAAATGATATTCCACCTCCTAGTCTCTTTCGGCTTCAGTTTGTTCTACGGTGTGTCCAGGTTACACTTCAGAAGTTACAGTGGTGATGCAAGTTCTTCTTTCAGGGAACAGAAAAGAGTTAAGGGAAAGATGAGACAGAGTCTTTTCAGTGGATAAGAATTGTCTTAAGGAAAGCAAATTATGTCGGTATCCTGGTGACAGTGATAAGGTGGTTCACTCAGCGGTATTTACCGATCACTGGTCTATGCCAGATACTCCACTAGCTACTAGTGTTCTAGATATTAGAAAGCTAATCCCTGGGGCACCTGGGTGGCTCAGTTGGTTGAGTGCCCGGCTCTTGATTTTGGCTCAGGTCATGATCCCAGGGTCTGGGATCAAGCCCTGCATCAGACTTTCCTTTTGATGTGGAGCCTGCTTAAGATATTCTCTCTCTCTCTCTCCCTCTCTCTCTCTGTATTTCTGTCTCTCTGCCCCTCTTTCCTGCTCACACTCTATCTCTTTCTAAAAAATGAAAAATAAAAAATAAAAAATCCATTTTAAGTCACATTGGTTGAAACATTGTCAGTGTTTTCATAGAGAAGGCTGGGGTTTCACTTGGCTTGGGCCAGTAGCTGGCCAAGTACTTGTCAAGAGAGAGTCAGGATTAGTGAACTCTATTGCAACTGTGGTTCTCTCCCCTCTACATCTTTACCCACTGAAAACAATATTTATTGTTTTGTTAAAATGGTTGGCAATTTTTTTAAAACACAGACCTTTCTTTGTCATATTTCAAAGTTAGAGATTAATTATATAGCTGGTTAACATTCTTTGGGATGCCGAGCCCGTTTTCTCTGTGTCCATTTCTCTTCCTCTTGTTACTTACCTTCTGATTCTGGGCCTATGCACACGCCTATCCACAAACAATTGTAACTTCAAAATGAATAATTCATATGGTTCATTGTATCCTGAATCGGCATATCTGAGAGGAAATATAATACCGTGTGTTCACGCAGGAAGCCTTTTGTTCTTTTGCAAGAGAAGAAAAAAAAATACGTGAGGTGTCAGAAGATGTTTGTGCTAAATTATGTATATGTTGGGCATTTGATTCTTCCAGTCCTGCTAGGGGGTATATTTAAATGATGGGCTATATATAACTAGGGTTTATTGTACTTTGTTGCAGTGGATAAATTCAAATATCATTTCATCTCTCAACAAATAGTGTTCATTTTCTCCTTTAGAAAGGACAAATAAGTAACTACTTCAGTTGTATCCCATCAAGATATACAACTGTGTGGAACTAAATATTTGCACTATGTGGTCATCGTGCCTTTCTGATAGGTAGTGGCTGTTGCAGACTGGCTACATGACTGTGATTTATTATTTAACTCTGGGCTGTGTTCACTTCAGCAGGGAGCCTTCTTCCTGCAGCTCCTTTGAGATCTGTGACTGTCATCACACTTTGCACAGTGGCTTGGACATCATTCTCACTTGCAGATCCCTCTGAACTCCTCCAAAAGGATTCATTTTCATGACCTCAGTGGAACACACAGAGAATTCATGGCTAAGCTTATTGACTCTCTGATATCCAGTGTGTTCATGGGAGCATAAAACCATAGGCAGCTGTTCTTTTGGGTCCCAGTTGTCAGGTGGGAAATTATGAAGAGCTACATGCTGCTCTAAATTATTAAAATTAATACCAGAAGAAAACCTGCTCAATTAGCATCAGATTCCTTACAGATATGGAATATTAAACTCGTGTCTGAATGAGATGAGTGTGCATTTGTGAGATACAAATATTTAAGTAGGAATAATTTTTAATCTGCCTAGACTACTTAATGAAATATATCAATTCAATGACTCTTAATAAAGAAGCTAAGTATTCAGGGATGTGTGCGTGTGCATCTGCACGCGCACGCGTGTGTTTATTAGGTAGGAATTTCCAAAGAAGCCAGCTTTTGATATGAGTGCTCGTTCTGTCTTTCCCCGAGGCTCTTTAACCCCGAAGCAATCCTGCCTCCCTTCAATTTCCTTTAGATCACTGATAGGATAACTTTTGGAAGACAAGGATGGGACCAAAGGGAGCCAGGAAAAAAATAACATTTTTAATAGAAATATTGAATCGCAAAAAGAAGTTCTAATCTTGGAACGAATGCCAGGAAGACAACTGTGAGAATGTTTACTCTGTGGCCCTTGAAGACCTATATATAAAGTACTTGGGAAGATTTTACCTCAAGCATTCATGGTATTTCATCCAGCAGACAGACAGCGTTAGCAAACTCCCGGCATCCACTGCGCTGCTCCACATAAGAGCAGAGAAAAGCATAATGTGTGAAAGGCTGTAACCAAGGTAAAAGTAAGAATATAAACAAGTTCTATTCTTAGTCCTCGTGACTCTCAGAGCTTTATCCCTTTCTAGTTATGGCATGAGAAAGCCGTAGTGTGTTTTCTCAGTATTTTTAAAATATCCACACCTTTTTTAAAGCCTTGTCAAATACCGCTTGCCTGAATACATGACAGTTGAACCATTAAGGAATCATATTATGATATCCCCGATCTGAAAGGAGAAAGTGCATTTTAAAGCTATCTTTTGAGAATTTGGGTCAGCCCTCCTGGGAGTTCTGCATTTGATATTCATTTCCTCTCTCAGATGCATTTTTTTTTTCCCATTGAAAAGACGGTGAAGCATTTGGGACAGATGTTGTGTATGAGAAAGAAAACTGAAAACAAACCAAACTATGCGGTGGGATGCGATAGGATGGAGATGTCATAGAATTCAATATGGCTTCTTCTCCAGAGCATCCCAGCCAGGTAGAGCATCCATTCCTGAGGCTGCCTGACTGCTAAACTCCCTGGCTAAATAAAATTTAAATTAGTCGGAAATATTTCCGAAAAAATAAACAAGGGATGCGTTGAGGAAAGAGAGAAGGAAAATGTCCTGGCTAGATCTCCCATGTGTTAATGGATTTGTGTGTCAGTAACCAGACAGCTGGCATTGAAGTTACTTTCTGGAAATCCTTGAAAAAGAAAAGAAAATACACTGGTGCTAATTGTCACTGCCCTGGGCTGAAGGCCTCTGTTATTAAAACAAGAGTGTTCAAAGGACAGTGATAATAAATTGTAAATGAACTGTAAATTAGATCATCTGATGATTACAGAAGAAATCCCTCTTTTAATTTATAGGTGCTTGTTAAATGATACAGGAGGCAGGCACCTGCCTGTCTTTTCTATGCCCTGGACCTGCTGTGCTTTTGAAACCTATAGATAAGTCAGATATGTTCCTCACAGCCTATGGAGACCATTTCATCTTTATAAATGGAAGAAAAAAAAAAAGAAAAAAATACCTCACACACACTTAAATAGGCAGCAAGACAAAGTAACTTGGCTGAGGAAGTAAAAACCCATCAGGGGAAATTTTTTTTAATGAAACATTTTTTATTTTTGCTTCCTTCTTTCTTATCATAATAAACTAAAGCTTTTTAAGGACAGATGAGGTACTGAGACATGATCTAATCTGCCTTCCCCTGACCAGCCTGTGCTACATCAATAATCAGAGTCAGTGACTCAGAATATGAAAGTAGGGAAACTTGGGGAAGTGAACAAAATTGGAAAATGAAAGACTTTGAAGAAATCAATCTGTAATGTTGTGTTTTGCTGTCTTGGATTTTTAAGAAGCTCTAGATTTCTTATCTCTGTCTCTGTCTCTCTCTTTCTCTCTCTCTCTCTTTAATACTCTACTGAACCTTGTGTCCATCTCAGTGAGGGTTTTTTGTTTTGTTTTGGATAGACAACTTATGTATGGGTGTATGTTCAAACACTTGAGGTTCAAAATTTCCTGTGAGTAGTAACAAATCCATTTCATCTTCAGAAATGTAAGAAGATAGGGCACCCACCTATCTACCACCTCAGTTGGTAGAGCATGTGACTCAATCTCAGGGTTGTGAGTTCAAGCCCCACGTTGGGTGTAGAGCCTACTTAAAACCATTAATGGGGGGAAAAAAAGGTGTCACAAGAGAAGAGATAGAGGGAGTGGCAGAGAAAAGAAGTAGGGCAACAGCACAGTTGGCGGGATGACAGAAAGGGCAGAGACTTCTGAGAGATGCCATCCAGCCTGAGCCACAAAGGGGTGTTTTCCCGTCATTGGGGTCCTTTCCCCACAACAAGCTTCACCGTGCTGTCTGGATGACAGATGGAAGTCTGTGGGAGCTATTGAGAGGCACAAAGTTGGTATGTAGGTAGATATGGGAGAGCAGGAGAAAGGGATAAAGTTGGAAGTGCCTGTGTGATGTAAGGGGCCTGGCGGGCAGAGAGGAAAGAGGGCAGAAAAGACAAAGGGGAAGGAGAAACGCGGTGATTGGATAATGTATGAAAACACTCTGATCTTTCAAGGAGTATGTTCATAGGCTCTGCGTAAGCCTTTATCATCTTTGATTTGCAAAACATCAGAACTAATTATTCATTCAAATATATACTCCTAAGTGTATTTGATCGACTGTGCCTATAACCTATTTAATGCAGTCCATCACCAAGTGGGAGAGATACTTCATAACCCGTATCCTTCATTGAGGGTCCTGTGAACTCCAGTCTCTAACTCTTCAATGTGTTATAGCCACAATAATTAGAGGACCTTTTTGTTTCCTTTTGCCCAGGACAGTCCTAATTTTGTCTGTTGTCCCATGTATCTATATATTTAGCACTCACTTTTACTCCAAATGGTTCCATTTTGACAAAATATTACATGGTCCACTTAACACAGTGGATCCAGCCAATGTATTCCAAGCTACAGTTGTATACTATGTCTGTAGTCCTGTCTCTGAGACCTTTTATCACTCCAACCCAGTATCTAAGGTTTCTTATGACAGTTATTTGGTTCATCGAAGAGCTGGAGTTTATAAACCTTTAAAGTCCCTTAGGTATTACAAGTAAATCATGAAATAACTATTTCAAGAGTAGCTACACTATTCCCTGACCTTGGCAATCTTGAAATATACCCTGGTTGCAACTGCAAGAGTATTCAGGGTTGGGCTGTGTAGGCATTTGGGGCCCAATCGAGGAAAAAGACATGACCATGAGAGGCAGTACGTGCAACAAGCTTAATTGAGCAGCACGTGGACTGGTTGCGTGAGAGGGCAAGTCCCTCACAACATGCAACCATGCAGAAGCTTATGGCGCAAGGGCCACCATCTGGAAGGGGAGGAGGTGTGGGAACCCCTGGAGGAGAGGGCCAGCAGTGCGGGGCTTCCCTGTCTTGGTGGTGTCACTTAAGAACTGCAGGGCATCTTGGGTCGGAGAGCTGTGAATGGTAGCAGTATCTTGGGAGCTCCATGGTGCCCAGGGCTTTTCTGTTGCTCATGCATGTGGGGTGGGGAGGGCTATGTGAAGGAGGCAGCTGCTCAGTGGTTAAACATCTCTTGGGTCTATTTTTAGGACAATGGGTTTATAAACTTTGAGATTGGTGCTGGCGGGCTTTTGAGTGAATAGGGCTCAGTCTGCTGAGAAGAAATAGACTGGGAGCCAATATCCAGGGGACGTCCTTGGTTTCTTTATATAACAAACTGATCCTTGCATCTTCTCAGCATCCGTTCTGAGGGCAGGACCATTCTGGGTCTGATGAATGTTACAGAGACCATCCAAGGGCCCCTGGGTGTCTCGGTTGGTCTCAGTCCGACTTGACTGTTTTGTGGATTCAAGCCCCACATCGGACTCTGTGCTCAAAGTGCGGAGTCTGCTTGGGATTCTCTCTCCTTCTCTCTCTGCCCCACCCTCACTTGTGCTTTCTTTCTCTCTCTAAATAAATAAATAAACTTAAGAAAAAAACAAAACAACAAAGAATTCAAACAACTTGTATGCTGTATTAATCCTCACAGTAAGAGGGAAAATGGCAAATACCTGGAGAAACTGGTGGCTTTTATTAATCAGTTAAGGCTCTAAGACAGTTTTTCCAAACACACAACACTGATGCCACCCTTGCTCTGCCTCAGACTCATCGCCTTCATGTAGTTACAATCTTGTCCTTTTTCCTCTTACGACTCTGAACTGTGTCCAGGCAGACGCGACCCCTGCAGCATGCCACACAGCGGCATCACGTTAATTTGTAGTCATTAGTGATGCCGATTTTGTTAATATTTATACTTACACTGTACTCAGATTCTGAGCAAGCTTAATAGGTTTATAACATCGTAGGATTCTCTCAGAGGTCTTTCGTCAAGATGAATATAATGGTATAAAAACTATTAATTTTTCTCCATTCTTAATAAAGGATGCTCTCTTTTACTGTTTTCAAGGACACAGAGCCTAGAATAGAAACTAAAATTATAAACTCTGTATCAACATTTATGAGCTGGAGCCCACAAGACAAGGAAAACTTTGGTTCTATTTGATAAAGCTAGATTTATTCAGAGTTTGTCCAGGGGTCCATGTTAGTTAAGTACCTTGGGTCTTCTCTATAATGGAGCCCCAGGGACCTGCTAGCCTCTGGGTGCTTAGCCTACTGCCAACTGTAGTTATAGGGGTCCTTTGCAAGAATCCAGTGTGTCACCCTTATCAAATAACCTGCTGTGGGATGTGTGGGTGGCTCAGTTGGTTAAGCGTCCGACTCTTGATTTTGGCTCAGGTTACGATCTCTTGGTTCACGAGTTCAAGCTCCTCATATTGGACTCTGCACTGATAGAGCAGAGCCTCCTTGGGATTCTCTCTTCTCTCTGTCTCTCTCGCCCCTTCCCCACTTGCATGTTCCCATTCTGTCTCTCAAAATTAATAAATAAATTAAAAAAATTACCCACCGTGATTGCCATTGCCCTTCCTGCAAACTTCCTTATACGTGCCTCTCCTCCCTCTTGCATTCACCCCTACGTGTGACCACTGTGAATGTTTTGCTATATTCCTTCTCATCGCCATGGATACTGCTCCAGGAGAGAGGAGAAAGAGAATAAATATGTAGGAGAGTTTAAGATTGAGAGAAATAAAGGCAAGGGTAGAATTCCAGTTAGAGTTACCATAGTTAGACAGAACACACACACCTGTGTATTTTACGTCATACTGTAGTTACTCTTTTGCAGTTTTCTTTCTTCTCTTAGAACTATACTGTAAGGATTTCACATTTTTCTGGCATCTTTTAAGATCCCTTTCATGCCTGATTGATGTAATAGGAGGTATTTATTACATTTTGATGTTCTTTCAAATTTTATTCTAAAAACCACTGTAGTAAATATGCTTGAAGATAAAGGTTTATTTATTTCCTAGAAATATAGTAGTTATGCTGTGAAAGCTTGGTATTCTAGAGTATTTTAAATGTGTGCATTCTGCATGAAAGCGAGTCTTTGGTGCATGTTGCTAAACCGGCCTCTGACACACTTGGCTTAGACTCACCACCACATTCCTACTTTCTCAAACCTTAATTCCTATGATCTACATTTCTTTTCAATTTTTTTTCTGATTTTCTGTTGAAAAATCAAGGAAAAAAAATGATACTTTACTGTGTACTTTTTTGGTGACCACTGTGATTGAATCATTTTGTATTTTTTTGTTATTGTCATTACTTGGCTTTTCATTTTTGCAGTAAACTTCCTATTTCTGTCTTTTGCCAAGTTTTTTTTCATGGGTTTATTTTTTGTGACTTCTTTGTATGAGCTTTAATATATTATGATTTCACGGTGGTTTATCACTCCTTTAAGATTTGTTAGCTGGGTGTTGGCTCTGATGGGCATGGAGGGCGCAGTGTCTGCGGAGGCTGGAAGTGAGCCTGGTGCTTGGACAGCTGTGGATACCCAGTCATGATGCGCACATGGACTTCAACTTGCCTCAGCCCTTCATTTTTTAATTTGCATAGTTAGCCATCATTTTTCTTTCTTCTTCTTCTTTTTTTTAAAATAGTTTCTGTCTTTGGGTTTTGTTTAGAAAAAACTCTAACTTACATTATTCCTTTTCTTAAACTTATTCTTTTATTGTTTTTTTAACCCCCTCCCCTTTTTTGTCTCTGTGCATTTAACCTCATCCGTTTGAATGGATTTTGGCATATGCACTGAAGTGGGCAACTTACCATTTTTTTTCCTTCCTATTCAGTTAACTAATGATTCCAGGATCATGTCTCCACTTATTAAAGAATTTATCATAAAGCTGCAATTGAAATGACACCTCTGTTTCTAGACTTTCAGTTCAATTCCATTAATCTGTTTTTATATTATTTTTCTTTTTTTTGTGCAGTTAAATATCTGGAAGTCCATGTATAGTCGTGTTTATTTTTAAAAATGGGTATTCTTCACAGTGACTGTGGGTATATTTTTATGAACATCTTTTCATTATCCTATTCATCAAAAATATATAGTTTTAATTCCCAGTTCTATATAATCTTGCTTCCCATATTCCTAGATATTGTTCTTAAAGTCCTCTAAGGTCTTAATCCCCAAATCCAATTGCTTGTTAGCAAGTCTACAGTGTTGATGACATTTTATTGTGTATTATAATACTTGAATAAGTATCTATTCTCTCTTTGTAAATTTTAACCTTTTACCAAATCATAGGCTCTTTGCATGCTGGCTCCTTCCCAGCTTATCTTTTTTATTCACCTTGCCCTCACCTTGTCTATAGTAACCTTACATATTTCTCTTCTGCCATCAGAGAAGACCTTTGGGGATGGTAGCTTTGAAAATGTATCATGAAACATCAAACAGACTGGGAAAGATTGATATATACTCTTTATTTTTTGAAATGACATTTTTTAACTTCCATTCTTTTCTAGCAGCAGATAGATTGGTTCTCTATAGGGAAGGTCTCATATGGTCAAAACACAATTGTAGGGGCAAGTTTTCCGCAATCATTTGTAAGAAGTGTGAGAGACAAAAATCTGTGCCTGGTTTCAGATGTTTAAAGTTCACTTATAAAGTTAAAGATACTTGAAAAATTCTGAAAGTACAATGTCATTTGCCATGGCACTGACTCCGTTTGATTCTTTCATTGGGAGAATTGCAATGTTTACATTTTTTAGTGTTTATTGATTCATTTCTAACAGGGACGGAGGAGAGAAGGAGAAAGAGAAAGAGAGGAAGAGGGAGAGAGGGAGAGAGAGGTGCAGGGGAGGGGCAGAGAGAGGGAGGGAAACAGAGGGTGTGAAGAAGGCTCCACACTCCCAGCTCCCAGCTGTTTGTGCAGAGCCGAATGGGGAGCTAGAACCCATCAACCGTGAGATCATGACCTGAGCCGAAGTCTGACACTTAACTGACTGAACCATGTAGGTGCCCTGTAGTGTTTACATTTCTAATATATTACAGAAAGGTCCATGATGTACCTGAGTTGCTCTGCCTACTCTACAATAGTCATGTAGAATAGATTTCGACAAAAGGAAGCATATCAGAAATAACCTAAGAAATGTGTGTTCACTTTGAAATCAATTTTTTACTTTTATTTTTGTTAACATTTATTCATTTTTGAGAGAGAGACAGAGAGAGACAGAGTGTCACCAGGGAGGGGCAGAGAGAGAGGAAAACACAGAATCTGAGGCAGATTCCAGGCTCTGAGCTGTCAGCACAGAGCCCTATGTAGGGCTCCAACCCATGAACCATGAGATTGTTACCTGAGCTGAAGTTGGAGACTTAACTGACTGAGCCACCCAGGCACCCCTTTTTGAAATCCATTTTATTGAGTTAGATATCCTTATAGAATGCTCTCTGTGAGTTTTCTTCCGTCTTACAATTCTATTTATGTTGCACGTTCTTTAATAAAATGGAATTATGATTTTCTTTTTTGGCAGTATGGGGATTAGTTGTAAGTGTAAGAAAATGGGATAATCAAAAAAAAAAAAAAAGAAAATGGGATAATCACTTGGGCTAACTCTACTGAGAGAATCAGATATACCATCGTCCTGCTAAAGTTTCCTTCCTGAAATGTTCCACTAACCTCTCCTTCTTTGACTCTTACCTTCTCACAGGGGTTGTGCAGGATGCATCAATTTAAGTTCCTACACAGATATTCTATTTGGGTCTTGCTATTCTTTCTTGGGTCAGACATTTCTCCAACTTCCCCAGATCACTCAGTGAATCTAAACATAATTGTGACAACAGATGAGATTGAGCTTTGGTATATGGTCTTTTCTTACTTAATTTTCCTGATATTTACAATACTATGAAAGATTTTATGGCTTACTCTAAGAAAAAGAAAATCTCTTTAAGTTGTTTCAGTAGGTATGACTTTACATTCATAGGAGGCAATGCCATTTTAAAATGGAATTATGGAATTATAAAGAAACATTTTGCCATGTACGTACATGTAATATATATTGATATTCTATTTGCCATATTGATACAAAATCTAAATAAAAAAGTGTATCTCATTATAAAATACCCACTATATACTTATAGTCTTTTAATTATCCCTGCTTTCTTTGTAAGAATGTTTATATAAACAAAACGAAAGGCATATCACAACTTTTTAAAGCCTTTGGGGGTCATATTGTTTGGTTTTCTGTGTGAAATTTAACTCAGTGTAAAAGAGAATGTTCACTAAGGGAGGACAATTAGGAGATAATTGTTTATGTGAAAAAGTTATGTCTCCACATTCTCTTACGTGGTAGATACCGCGACTGTCTCTTCAATATCTGGTACATCCTTCTCTTGTGTAGCTTCCATTTTGTTCAGATAATACTGACTGGTTGGTCACACACACTGTCTCTTGAAACAGCGACTGGTTCTTGTAATACCCTAGGACTCAGTTAATTAACACACGACCTTCCATTCTTTAAAAGGACTGATTTAGGTGGTTTCTTCTTCAGTAGTTGTATGAGGAAGAGAAACCTCTTTGTTTCCCAGTTACCTGGAACCTGGCTCTCCTAAGAATAAGGCAGAAGCCTTCAGATCATAGGACATTTGATTCCTTGATGCTGATGCTGAGATGGCCAGTCAGCAAACACTGAATTAGACCTTTACCTTTGTCCTTCCCTGTTCCACCATCAAATAAACCCTTTACTTATCTTGTCAGTTTGAGTTCAGTTTCCAGTTATTTGCAGATGAAAGAAACCTGGTTTACAGACATGGTGTCGTGGAAATAGTTCTGCCCCGGATTCCAAATTAGGAAACTAAATTCTTGTCTTAGCTTTTCCATTTACTTGCAGTTTGACCTGAGACAAAGAAGTTATTTTTATTAAGGAGTAGAATGAGTTGACACAAAGGCTCCTTGTAGCTCTAAAGTTCTGGAATCTTGTGATCCTAAATTCATTTCTGAATTAAAAGCAGGGGAAAACAAAAAAAAAAAAAATGTGTATTTCGGATAATGATGAAGATCTTTAACTTCTTCCAGAGCAACACTAATCTCCCAGATACTTGTGAGCAAAATGTCGACCTTGAGAGTAGGATGATAGGTCTGTGCGGTCTTTGGGTATATTAAGGTGACACACATCATCGTTTCATCTGGGTAGATGTTACCATGAGCAAAAAATGCCACAGAATTTTCTTATTAATTTTGTGAGCCTTTGGTTTTGTTTCTCTAAGGTCTTTTATTTCTGGGGTTCTGAAAATTATAATTTCTCTGTTGCACATACAACACACAGTTTTTACATTCTCAGTAATGCCTTGATATAGAAACTAGCCAAAACCTAACAATTAAAAATATTATTAGAAGTACTTTTTGTTTTCACTTATGATTCATGATAAATTACATTGTATATATTTGAAAATATATATACGCATATATATATATTTATTCATTTTGAGACAGAGGGAGTATGCACTGTGTGCGCATGAGTAGAGGAGGGACAGAGAGAAGCAGAGAGAGAATCCCATGACTTGAGGCTCGATCTCATGAACTGTGAATTTATGACAGAGTCCAAATCCAGAGTTCAACACTTAACTTACTCAGCCACTCAGGTGTCCCTAAAACCAGTGCATTTTTAATTGCTGCCTGTTTTTGATTCACAAGATTTACTTTAATAAATGAATGCCAGATATTGTGTTTTTTAAATCACTATGCCTTTTTTCCCCCCATATTGCTTAAAAATGAAAACATAAAGGGGCACTTGGGTGGCTCAGTTGGTTAAGCATCCAACTTCAGCTCAGGTCATGATCTCACGGTTTGTGAGTTCAAGCTCCGTGTCAGTCTCTGTGCTGACAGCTCAGAGCCTGGAGCCTGCTTTGGAGTCTGTCTCCCTTTCTCTCTGCTCCTCCTCCACTCATACTCTGTTTGTCTGTCTGTATTTCTCTCTCTCTGTCAAAAATAAACAAAAAAAATGAAGGCACAAAACGTGTCATGGCTATTTTAATTTTTTTTATGGGTATCCAAGTATAATTTAACTTTGATCGCTGAAGCTGTGAGCAGAGACCAGATTGGATAAAAATTACCTGAACTAAATTTAGTCTTGTCAGAAGATACAGTCTCCTGGCATTTTAGTTTTTTTTTTTTTAATAACTATAAAGCTACAAGGTACCAATAATAAGCAACACTTTATATATATAATTATTTATTTGGGGAAACTTAGTTTATTCCCAGGTCTTAACCACAGGCTGGTAATTCAAAGACAACCCTCATGATGAGAGCCGTGCAGCCCAGGGTTATAGCAAGCATGTGAGGCTGGGCAAGAAGAGGAGATTGGAAGTTAGTTAAGGAAATAGTTTAGGTTCCTTCTCATACACATTTATTTGCATTCAGATAAGAATAAACTTGGAGAAGAGGTCTTCATCTCTATCTGGTTTAGAAGATTTAGAAGCATTAGTATTCAAGGATGAGGAGACATCTTAAAGGGACCATTATTGGCCAGTGATTTGGTTTTCTAAGAAATATATGCTCTTTGGATGGATAACCAAATTCTGTACATAGCCTATTGATTTACAAAGCTTGCATTTTCTTAAAGTTTTTATTGGCACCTTTTCTGCAGTGGCTGCTCCATTGGCAGTCTCTTGCTAGAAATGGGTAAATTACATCCTGGAATGGAAAAGAGGAGCAGAAAGGATCCTGTGCTCACATAGTTCTCTAGAACGTATTCAATTTCGTTCATTGTTGCTCTTTGAAAACGCAAGTGCTCCCTGGAACAGAGAAACCAATCAGTCACAAGAGAACCACCTTCATAAAGCAGATTCCATTTTTTTCTTTGGCTGACAAAAAAATAGAATGATGTTTTCTGGAGAACAGTGGGAAATTTTGGAGCTGATTTTTCTCTAGAGCTTCTCTGGCTAGAAATGTTGGGATAGGTGGCTAAGGATAGGAGTACAAACAGCTAGAAAAGAAGTTTGCTTGTTTTGCTTAGATTCCCAGAAACCTTTGAATCCATGAAGAACCAACATATATCTTCTACTAATCCTCACAGAGGAGTGTCTGTGATGATCAGGTAGAGCTTTCCGTACAGCTGCCTCTTAAGTCTTAATGCCCTTTATCCCCTCCAGTGCCATTAGGTGTTAATTTAAACTTTGGAAGTCCTATATAACTAATAAAACTTGAAATGTGTGGATTAAATGGCAATCTTGTGTTTTATTATTAATTTTTAAAATTTAGTTATTTATTTTTTAAAGTGTTAGAGAGAAAGACATGGGGAAGGGGCAGAGACAGAGGGAGAGACAGAATCTTAAGTGGGACTCAGGCCCACAACCCTGAGATCATGACCCAAGGGGAAATCAAGAGTCAGATGCTCTACCAACTGAGCCACCCAGGTGCCCCTCATTAATTTTTATTTGACTGGTTTATGCCAAAGAAATAAGAGGATTCATCAAACATCCTGACAAATTATTCCCAAGTTCCATTTTTGGATCTTGCTTGGTTTCATCCAAAAATAGTAATTTCTTTTGTCAGGAAGATGTCTAATTTTGTTTGTTGATATCATTGTATTTCTCTTTAAAAAATAAATTTCCTTCTATTGTAAAAATCACATTAACATGATAGTGGGTTGGCACGTGTAGGTGGTCTGGTTTGTGTGTGATACATTACTAAAAGTTGTATGTATGAAAGTTAATGTACACGATAAGAGGGAAAGGAACCCTATCAGAGAGCTAAAAGTTATAAAAATTTTTATTTATTCCTTTTTTATGACACAATCTTAATTATATATTTTTCAACATACGTGTGTGTATGTCTCTCTGTATACACACACAGACCATTTCACAGAGATGTATGTATCACCAGTTGAGATGAGAGATTGGCTGGTTTTTTTGGATCACATTCCTATCATGGTCCCAACTCTTAATGTAACCATACTTACACTTACCTCAGTATCAGTAATTTTCTTTTTCTAATTTACAGTGATTATGTAAGATTGAAAAGGACAAAATGGAATCAGTATTCCAGTTCAGAATTATACCAGTGCCACGTCTATACAGATAAATGTGAAAGCACTGTCCAATAACACCATTGGCTCTTAGGTAGTAGTGAGTGGAATCAGCTCTAAATGATCAAACGTGAGTTGATGTCAAAAATGAAGGAGTGGTGCCTGACTGTCTCATTCGACACAGTATGTGCCTCTTGATCTCAGGGTTGTGAGTTCAAGCCCCACTTGGGGCATAGAGCTTAGTTAATTAAAAAAAAAAAAAAAGGTGGTGTCAATGTCTAACTATCAAAGTACCCTTTACTCAGAAGTTGTCCTAGTTAAGATTTATTTTGCAGTTCCAAATAACAAAGACAGGCTGATTTAAACAGCAGACGTATTTATTGGAAGAGTGTCTTGGGTAATTCGCAGAATTGAGAAAATTGCATATAGAGCCAGGCTGGAAGGGACCCACTTGCTGTGAGCCTTGAGCATTGGCATCATGGCTTATGCAGCTCCCATCTGCAGTGATCACCTGGAGCTGGTGTTGCTGCCCCCCAAACCGGATGTTGCCGCTATAGCCAGGATGGGTCTGTCACTGTCCCTCCTTCTCTGGGTCACTAACTTCTCATTCAAAATCCAGGACAGGTCTGTCTTATTGGCTGAGTCAAAGTGGCCGGCTACCTTCCAGAGGCAAATAAGACAAACATAACAAGCTTTTGATTTCTAAACCTGGGTGTGGCCACTGACTTCCGGACAGAGTTGATATCTTGAGAAAGTCGCCAGACAAAGACATGTTACAATGACCAAAAACAAATAAGTAAAAACTGGAAAAAAAAAAAAAAAGGTAAAAAGTCCACTCTCAAGTTGAGCTAACTGCACTATAAGTACCTCTTATAGTGAGGATGCTATCTCTAAACACTCCTCTTAAAATAACTTGACTCTTCAGGAATACCTGAGTAATCAGCTGACGGGATTCAGGTTGAGAATATGATAAAGTAGAGCTGCTTGTCTGATTGTTTTGTCTGTGAAGAAATGAGAACAGTTAAACAGTTCATCGGTGTAGATGTAAATGATATGTATATGAATGTAAATGATATGTAGATGATATGAGTGGAGACCTTGGGATGGGGGATCTTTTATGGTGGGATATTTGTAATAAATGACAATCCAAAGCCTATTATGGTCTGCTCAATTTGTTCCTTAAAAATCTCTTATGTTCCAACAGAAAATCATTAATTATATACTGTCTGTCAAAGGGCAAATAGAACGTCTTCTGCAAACAATTATTTAGTGCTTACTGTGTGCACGCGACTGCACTGTTGTTTACAAGATACACACTTTGATGTCGGAGTCCTGCTGCTCCTCGGCTTTTAGTGCGTATTGGCTTTAATCAGGTTGGCAGGATGAAGTGCTGCTTGTGGAAAGTAATTACAGGTTTTCAGTGGAAATGACAGTGTAAAGCCAGCTAGATGGTGGTTGTCAGGCTGAAGAGTATATGAAACACATCCACCAACTCTGGGCTCTCGGTAGAAAGACCCCTTCCAGAGATAATGATACAGCTGCTTTCCGGACTGATAGAATCAGAGAACAACCTGATGGGGGTCCTGCCTTCCCCTTGGGTGAACAGCCGTGCGATCTATTCAAGAAGATGAGAGGAGTTAAAAAGAAAATATTAAATAATGGGCCAACACTGCTGGATATGTGCTCTGAGATGCATTTAAATGTAAAGAAGTGTATAAAAGTGGGAGTGGTATTGAAATTTTGATTACTTGGGAAAACAGTTCACAGGCGGTATTGATTCTAGTTCTTTTCGGGGAACTACATGGCCAAGGCAAGGATCTTGCTGTAGGTCCTGAGTAAATGTTGATGTTTAATTGAAGTAATAAATTTACCCTGCGATTTAATTGGCAGTGCCAGAGACTAGTGCTTGATGGGAAAAAAAGCTGTCCATTGTGCAGCACTGTTTATATTTCATATCGTGCTTAATGCTTGTATCTGAGATGGTTTCATGAGCAAGGGTTTTCATTCAGTATATTTTTATTGTCACAGGCTTTTAGATTAATTGTCCTTGTGTACAGTTTTATTTGGCTTGTTTTTTACTGTTCCCTTACATTATGTCATCTTTATAGATGTGTAGAACAAAATGTATTGGCTGTTCCTCATTCAGTCATTCAGAAGTGCACTCATTTGACATTTATTAATCGAGTGCCTAATATATATCAGGCATTGATTTAGGGACTAGAATCAACAAACGAGAGATAATCACCTCCCTCAATGAGCTTGTATTCTAGGACTCTGTGAACATGGCAGTATATATTTTTTATTTATTTAATTTTTAAATTAAAATTAATAAAATCTTATTTAAAAACTGTTAATGTTTGGGGCACCTGGGTGGTTCAGTTGGTTAAGCATCCGACTTCAGCCCAGGTCATGATCTCACAGTCCGTGGGTTTGAGCCCCGCACTGGGCTCTGTGCTGACAGCTAGCTCAGAGCCTGGAGCCTGCTTCAGATTCTGTGTCTTCCTCTCTCTCTGACCCTCCCCTACTCATGCTGTCTCTCAGAAATAAATAAAACATGAAACAAAAAATTAAAAAAAAAACTGTTAATGTTTATTATTTTTGAGAGACAGAAAGAGACACAGCATGAGCAGGGGAGGGGCAGAGAGAGAGGAACACACAGCAGCTTGCACCAGGCTCTGTGCTGTCAACACAGAGCCTGATATGAGACTTGCACCCACGAACTGTGAGATCATGACCTGAACTGAAGTCAGACACTTAACCAATTGAGCCACCCAGGCGCCCCAGCGTGGAAGTACATTGCATTCATCTAAACCTCTGCACATTGTGACAATGTTGGTAGAGTGTTCTCCACTTTGTTTGACCTATGTCATGCGTTAGGAAGGATAACCCAGCAATGACGGACCCGTGAATGAGGAAGCAGCGCTCACTGGAAATGAAGAAGGGTAGTACCTATGCTCCAAGAAGGAGTGGGATGGGAAGAAGAATAGATGATGATCAACATTAAATGAAGCATTTATTCTAGCACTCATTCATTCAGAAAACATTTCTTGAATCCTTGCTATTTGGTAGACTTTTAAAAAAATGTATAATTTTTTGTCAAATTGGTTTCCATACAACACCCAGTGTTCATCCCAACAAGTGCCCTCCTCCATGCACATCACCTACTTCCCTGTCTCCCCTACCCCCATCAACTCTGTTTGTTTTCATTATTTGAGAGTCTCTTATGGTTTGCCTCTCTTCCTCTCTGTAACTTTTTCCACCTCTTCCCCATGGTCTTCTGTTAAGCTTCTCAAGATCCACGTATGAGTGGAAACATGGTATCTGTCTTTCTCTTACAGACTTAATTTCACTCTGCATAATACCATCCAATTCCATGCATGTTGCTACAAATAGCCAGATTTCTTTCTTTCTCATTGTCAAGTAGTATTCCATTGTATATATAAACCACATCTTCTTTAGCCATTCATTAGTTTGTGGATGTTTAGGCGCTTTCCGTGATTTGGCTATTGTGGAAAGTGCTGCTATGAACATTGGCGTACGTGTGCCCCTATGCATCAGCACTCCTGTATCCCTTGGGTAAATTCCTAGCAGTGCTATTGCTGGGTCATAGGGGAGTTCTATTGTTAATTTTTTGAGGAACCTCCACACTTTCTTCCAGAGCGACTGCACCAGTTTGCATTCCCACCAACAGTGTAGGAGGGTGCCCGTTTCTCCACATCCTTGTCAGCATCTATAGTCTCCTGATTTGTTCATTTTAGTCACTCTGACCGGTGTAAGGTGGTATCTCAGTGTATTTCCCTGATGATGAGTGACGTTGAGTATCACTTCATGTGTCTGTTGGCCATCTGGATGTCCTCTTTGGAGAAGTGTCTGTTCATGTCTTCTGCCCATTTCTTCACTGGATTCTTTGGGTTTTTTTGGGTGTGGAGTTTGGTGAGTTCCTTATAGATTCTGGATATTAGCCCTTTATCCAATGTGTCATTTGCAACTTTCTTTTCCCATTCCATTGGTTGCCTTTTAGTTCCATCGACTGTTTCCTTTGCCGTGCAGAAGCTTTTTATCTTGATGAGGTTCCAATAGTTCATTTTTGCTTTTGATCCCCTTGCTTTTGGACATGTGTGTTAGACATTTCTTCTAGGGACTAGAGGTATTGCAGTTATTCAGACAGACAAGTTTCTTGGTGTAATTGCGTATTTTGTAAATTAAGGGGGATACACAATAAACGAAAAGAAAGTTTAAAAAAAATTAAATGAAAAGAAAATTTAAAAAGAGATTAAAAAAATTTTTTTAGTGTTTATTTATTTTCAAGAGACAGAGTGTCAGTTGGGGAGGGGCAGAGAGAGAGGGAAACAGAGAATCCGAAGCAGACTGACTATCAGCATAGAGCCCAACACGGGACTCAAACCCACAAGCTGTGAGATCATGACCTGAGCCGAAGTCGGAGGCTTAACCGACTGAACCACCCAGGAGCCCCTAGAAAGATATTTTTAAATAGTAAAGCATGCTCTGAGTATTGGTAACCACAAGAACATAATTCTTAATCTGTTGCCTGCACAGGCTGCTTTGAATACAGTGGTGGTTGATAAAGGTTCTGTAAAGTGAAGAGGAAAAGGCGGCAGAGGAAGTAGCCGTGTGCAGGTGTGGAGGCACCATGCCAGGCAGGGAGAGTGGTTGGCACGATGGCCCAAAGGCCCAGGGAGCTTTTTATGTCCCAGGATCAGCAGAGCCAGTATGACTGGAGCTTAATGAGCAAGTGCGAGAGTGTCTGAGAAGAGTTCAGCGAGGGCGCCCGGTTCAGATGACATATGGTCCTTCTAGAAGAGCATCTGCAATGTGTGTGGCAATGACTGTTTCTTTTCCTCACTAGAAAAATTGCTTTCTCAATATTAAGAACTTGATAAGTAGAAGTAAAGGAAAAACAGTTGACTTTGATCAACACCAGGGGTTTAAGGGTGCTGACCTCCCCCCAAACACACAGTCAGAATTCCACCTGTACCTTGTGACTCCCTAAAAACTTAACTATTAGTAGCCTACTGTTAACTGGTAGAAATCCTTATGGATAACATAAATAGTTGATTAACACAGATTTTGTATATTTGGTGTATTATATATATCAGGCATTATATGTATTAGGTAACATAATCTTAAAGTTAGCTCTAGGATAGAAAATGTTATTAAAATCAAAAGGAAGAGAAAATACATTTATAGGAAGGTACTGTAAAAAGTCCATGTATATGTGGACCCACACAATTCAAACCCATGTTGTTCAAGGGTCAGCTGTATACTCTTAATTCTTTGCTCAGGTATAAATAACATTGAGATGCTTTTATTTCTCTTTGTGTCCTTATCCACTTACATGCACATGCATGGAGGCACAAACACATGCATGTACATAGGCAACTTTTTATTAAATTGAAGTTTTACTCTTTATATATTTTTTTAACGTTTATTTATTTTTGAGAGAGAGAGAGAGAAACAAGAGTGTGAGTGGGGGTGGGACAGAGAAGGAGGGAGACACAGAATCTGAAGCTGGGTCCAGACTCCGAGCTGTCAGCACAGATCCTGACACAGGGCTCAAACCCATGAACCATGAGATCATGACCTGAGCTGAAGTCGGATGCGTAACTGACTCAGCCACCTAGGCGCCTCTCTTTACGTGTGTAAAATGCTTCCGCACTTACTGTGTTGAGAATGTTTGTCAAGGTCATCAAATGTAATGATACAAAATGAAAACAGTATCACATAATATATAAAATATATAAAATATTACAATAATATGTAACAATAAGTAATGTTCAATAAGTAATAATTTTCATGGTTACATCATATGGATATATGGAGATCTGTGGCTCATTTCTGAAAGCTCCAATTTTTTACTATAAATATGAATTCCATAAACAATTTATAGAAAAACATATATCTAAAACTTTGATTTCCTTCACAGAAAGTGCTAAGGTAGAGCCATACCAGAAGTCATTATGTGGATACAGCTTTCCAAAATTTCCATCTGAAATTGTAAGCAGTATGTGAGAGTGCCTTCATCTTTACTCCCTTTGCCACACTGGTTATTATCATTTCTTAAACGTCTGAGTTGGTAGATGACCAATGGTATCTCTCTTTTCTCTTTCTTTGTGGTTTTGTTGAGGACACAAAGTCCATTTTGTTTATCATTTTGTTCTTTTAGCTACCTCTTTCCGCATAGTACATGGCCGTGTATAGTAGTGGCTTAAAACAACTGACATCTGTTATGTCATCATTTCCATGGGTCAAGAATTCAGGGGTTGCTTAACGTGGGTAAAGATGATGTCCTTACATGAGTCAGGTCATCTGAAGGCTTGACTGGCACCGGAGGTCTGCTTTCATGGTGTGGCGGCTCCATGGCTATTGCAGGAGGTATCACTGCCTACCACATGGGTTTCTCTATGTCCTGCTTGGCTGTCGTGGCCGTCTATCCCCACTGTCAACACGCCAAGAGAGCCTGAGGAGGAATTCACAGTATCTTTTATGAACTCGTCACTTAAATTGCGCACTGTGACTTCTACTCTGTGCCGTTTGTTAGATGTGAATCACTAAGTCAGGCCATGCCCTTGAAGCAAGAAATTTCAGGAAATTTGTAGACATACTTGAAAGCCACAGAATAGTTTTTACCAGTGTCTCACTGGCATATTAATGGGGCATTGGCTGTGTTGCTACAGCTGTTCTCGCTATTGGACGACTAATGCACTGCCTCACTATCTAGAGTGTGAACGTTTTGCAATAAGAGCTTTTTTACCTGTTTGTCATCTATTCCAACTACATTGCTTCCAAAATTGTTGCTTTTAAACTTTGGATGTCGCAGGTTTGCTTATAATCATGTTTTATAGGGTAACCTGTCTTTTAGGGATTTAAATTGAGAGGAAAACTTTGTCATAGATTCTGTTTCATAAATTGATTATTTTGGATTTCTTTTTAAACGAGCTTTGACTTACATATATCTGCAATGTTTTGTGTGTATGTGCCATTTGTATTGTTTACCATTTACTGTCTAGGATTGTAAATACTATTTATTTCAAATAAGGTAGGTTCAGGATAGGAGAAAACACTGATTAGAGTTTGTAATTAGTTTCTTTCTCTGCTACAGCCATTTACCTGACACTTGAAGGCTTTTATCTTTTTGCCTCTCATTAACAACTGTCTTTTTAAAAGCTTAATTTCTCTCAACTTCCAATCAGGGATAATAAACTTATCCACAGGTAGTTGTGGTGCCTGAGGGAAAGAATGTGTGTATTCAACGCTATCACATGTTAGTTATTGCTTTGTAAGTGGTGGAGGCAGTGGTGATAATCTAAGGACAAAAATCAGTCATTTTGAAATTGTGTGAACTTTGGCCCGTTGGAACAGGTTCACCTATGGATGGTAAAAGATACATAAAATTATAATTACTAATTTTCATTTTAATGGAATAAATATATTTTATGGAATAAACAGTGGATATGAATTGAGAAACAATCAACATCATTTATTCAGTTACTGCATATAGGGAAGAAACAAGTAAAAATAAATGACTCCAGCTTTTGAGATTGAATGGCTGTATGAATTGTGGTACTTTGAGTAGTAAGGGGAAACTCTAGAGGTGGCTTTGCTTTCCTATATGATGAATCTGAGGTGATGCTTGGCTTTCTTGGCAGCTGCCTAATAGCGAGTGAGGTTGGAGGAATGGTAGCGGATATGTAGTTTTATTGAGGTGACAATTGACATGGAAAAGCAAGAGCAGAGGATGCACGTGGAGAATGGAGGCAGGGTCTGATGGGAATGATGACGTTAACATGACGTCCAGTGCAGCAAGGGAGGGAGTTTGCAGTTAGTCAAATGGGGATACAGTTCAAGAAAGTTGCTTATGGAGAAAATACAGTTGAGTTTGATGTCATGAGTATTAGAGTAGTTAGAGGCCATAATGAGATAAGTTAACAATGAGGGAGAGCTAAAGAAGTAGTTAAAGGGGGTTTATTTGTGATAACATTAAGAAACTTTGTGGTTCAAATTAACCAGAGTGGCCATGTTTCTTAAAAAGACTCACAATGTTAATTGTTACCCAGTATGTAGATCATCTGGAACGTAAATACATTGGAGATAGGGATGTCCATTTTTACAGCATCCACTTTGGAAAATTCTCTGGTAGTATCTAACTCTCTGATCAGCAGTTCTTGGAATATACCTAAGAGAAATGAGCGCAATTGTCTAACCAAAATCATGTAGAATTATTAATAGTGGTTCTTAGCTGTAAACAACTCAAATGTACTTCAACAAAAGATTGGGTGAATAAACTATGTCACTTTCATAGACTGGAATATTGCACAGCAAAAAGCAAAACAACAACAACAACAAAAAAACCCAAACAACAGAATACTGCTACATTCGACAACAGTTAGAAATTTCACAGATAGAGTGAAGAGCCGAAGAAATAAGACAGAAAAGAATACATACTGTATGAGTCAATATACATGAAGTTCAAGAACAGGCAAAACTAGCATGTGCTAACAGAAGTCAGAATAGCAGTTATCTCGGGTATGGGTAGCTGAGAAGGGAGGTAGCTATTCACTCAAATGAGAATGAAGACACATGAATAAAGTCAAAAACAGCAAAATAACAGGACAAGTCAGAAATAGGTGAGGAAAGAATAGCTATGAACTTAATCTGGGGCCAATGATGGATCTATAATTCAAGGTATGGAAACCACAGAGGAAGAACAACAATGTAGAACTAGATAACAATCTAAGAGTCTTTCTTGTCTGTGTTTTTCTTCTTAGGAGTCACAGTTTAAGATTTGATGTGGGGGTCACCTGGGTGGATCAGTCAGTGAAGCGTCTGACTCATGATTTCAGCTCAGGTCATGATCTCACAGTTTATGAGTTTGAGTCCTGCGTTCAGCTCTGCTCTCACAGTGCAGAAGCTGCTTGGGATTCTCTCTCTCCACCCCCTTCTCTCTCAAACTAAATAAATAAACTTTAAAAAAGATTTGACATGGGGAGGAGGGGAGACTTGAATCAATGAAGAGCTTGGTTCTTTCCTTCCACTTTCTTCCTTGTAGGTGTGTGCCTCAGTCATTAGCTCAGAAAATGTTTACTAAGTATCTCTTATGTTGCAGACATTGAGATGGGTGGGGGTGAAGGATATGCTGCCTTTGAAAGATGATGTCTTTACCTTAAAGAATTTGCAGTCAGGCAGTGAGGATTGTCAGATAGACAAAGACTTTTAAGAGATGTACAAGTACCGTGGAAGTCCGTAGAAGAGTTCTCAACTCTTGAGGTGAAGAGAAAGCCTGGGGAGGATTTCAGGTGGTGCATGATGCAGTTATGACTCATATAGAAAACGGGGAGATACAGGACTAGGGAAGTAAGTAGAGGCCAGATAATAAAGGGAGTTGTAGGACCTGTGTCCTGAGAAGCCTGCATTCTTGAGAGTGGGCACAGGTGGGCTTGAATTTTATGACTTGTCTGTAAAACGGGGAAAACAGCGTCTGTCCATTTTGCAGGGTTGTGAGAATTAAAAACGTAAAGCCCCGCTGGTTGTTGCTTTAGTGAAGGTAGTCCTGTCACGGCAGTGAGGCTCTTAGAGGTATTAAAGAAGGAGGGTTGGAATTGGATTTATTGTCACTTCACACCGGCAGCTCTAGCGGGGTGTGGGCTAGAGGACTGCGAAATCAGATTTGGAAGACCAGTGTGCAGACCGCCGCAGAAATCCTGGAAAGTGAAGACAGCCCGAAGGGCATGTGCGGGAGAGGTGACAGATGAAACAGGAGAGCGGACAGGTCATACCGAGCCACTGCATGTGAACACTGAGAGTCAAGAAGGTGTTTAGGTTTCTGGTCTGGATAATCAGATGGACTCTGGCCTTTTTCACTAACGACCCGTGTGCAAGGAGGGCATCGAGCTTTTGTTGCAAACTGCTTATGCTTCCTGGCAGTTTTCCATGCCATCTCGGCTTGCGCTCTGTTGCCAGCCTGAGAACCATGGTCTTCTCAGTGTCTCGTTGCTACCCTCTCTTGTAGATCATGGCTCTGGATTAAAGCTTCCCGGACACGCCTTTTTTTTTTTTTTTTTTTTTTTTTTTTTTTTTTTTTNCAAAAGGCTCTTCACATTTCCTGTCTTGGTAAACATTTCTTGTCATCATGTTCTCTGCACCATCCTTAATTTTATTGTCTTATTCTTTGCTCTGTTATCTCTCCATTTCTCTTTCTATTCCCATTTTCTCCAAAGCTCATCTTTGCTTTTCATCTGTTTAATCATTACACCAGACACCTTGCCTCGTGTGGCCACACTAGTTTTGCCTTTTGCCAGTCACGATCCATATGACTCGAGTAATTAACTCTCTTCTTTTTGGGGATGTCTGGTTTGGGTTGAATAATAGGAAGGGAAGAGAAGTAAGAATAGATAGTGTGTGATTGGAGGGAGAGTGAATAACTGGGTTGTACCAACATATTTTTGTATTAAATAAACCCCAGACGGTATGTGTCTCCAATTTGCTTTGTATCAAGGTCACTGTTGCATCTGTTTTTGTAAAAGAACCTTTAGAGGTTAATTTCACATTTATGATATTTTATGACCATTTTTAATTGAAGTACTTAGTGAGTATTTATAGAGATAATATTGAAACATTAAATTCCATAAAAATTATGGAATTTTTTAAAAGACAAATTTTAATTTGGGTGCAGTGATAATTACACTATATTTCCTTTGATCAATTTTAATCTTTCCATGTTCTGTATATTTCACTAATTTTTTAAAAAAATTAAAAACAAGACTTAACATCAAAAATAGAGTTTTCCATTGCCTATATAAAATATTTGATTTCACCAAAAGTAGTAAAATAATTCTTAGTTAATTATTGATTTTTGTTGTCCAAATTAGATCACTTGTAGAATCTATAGATTTGCAGAGGTTGCCTTAAAACCTTTGGTTTCTTTATTTCAGTAAGGCAGTCATGTATTGATATTGTATATGAGGAAAACTGTAAAGTGATGGTTACACAAAAAATGCTATTTTTGTACCTGCTGTCAAGGAATGTATGGGCTAACGGGAAAAATAGACAAGTATCCAATAACATTACACATTAATGAGATATTATATATTCAGGCACTGTAAGCAGACATCTTGAGATAAGTAGTTAGTAAACAATTATTCTGAATTGTTTTCCTATTTGGATTCAACATCACTTGATGCTGTGATGTGAATAGTTGTGACACTTAAGCATCATCATGAATATCGATGTTAAAATGTCAGACTTTCGACAAATCAATAAGCAAAACTTAACAATCCAATGGAAAACAAAGTATAAGAAAAGACACACACACACACACACACACACACACACACACAATAAATGTATGGAAATGCTTATCCTCTTCCTAGAGAAATGTAAATCCAAACATCAGTATAGCCTTTTTTCACAAATGTATTTTTTTTACTGAGACATAAATGTTATTTTGCTGTTGTTGTTAATGAAGGATTTTGCAGGGGGCTTTTGATATTTACATTGAATCTATTTGAATCTAAATTAGTCAATTTATGGAGGGTTGATTCTGTGTACATTCCTTGGGATATTCCAGGTGCTGAGCTTGGTAGATAAAAATGTATTTTAGGAGTAGAATGTGCTGGGATTGAAAGGTAGATATAGGTGCGTCTGGGTGGCTCAGTTGGTTAAGTGTCCAACTTCGGCTCAGGTCATGATCTCATGGTTCGCGAGTCCAGTCCCACATCGGGCTCTGTGCTGACAGCTCAGAGCTTGGAGCTGCTTCAGATTCCGTTGTCTCCCTTGCTCTCTGCCCCTCCCTTGCTAGTACTCTGTCTCTTTCTATCACAGATGAATAAACGTTAAAGAATTGTTTTTGAAATGTAGACATAGAACAAATCAAATACTTCCTGGACTCAGCCTTTGTTTTTCTTTTTTTAGAGTAATATAGTTCTTCTTACAGTTTATCCAGACATCAGAAAAGGTTCATACACATTTTAGTTAAGAGTTAGTCAAAGAGCTTTTCCACCAGTAGACAGTGATAGAAAGCTTTCAAGCACTGACCTACTCTGTTTGGGGTTTTGTAAGATACTACTTATGAGTTGATTTCTGTAGCTGCTGTTCCAATTTAGTTTACATGTAAGTGATAGTAAATGTGTAACCATTTTCACAAAATGTTCTTCTGAACTCACTTAGGAATATTTGGAGAAGCATATACTTTTTGGATTCGGTAGAAGCCTAAGTGTATTCTAACAGCCTGAGACCTGTGAAGGGCTCTGTCCACAGATAACCAGTAGCTTCTGCACTTAGAAATCTTAAATCAAAACCTGGATTTCAAATAAACAAAGGAGATGTACCTTATTATTATCTAAAGGCCAGGCAATTTTTCTTTTATTTTTCAAATTGGCTTATTGAATAGAAATGCTTTTGTGGTTTTTATCAACGTAATTGAATGGCTCCTGTAAGACTGTCTCCCTATAATGTTATAAAAAATAATGCATTAGATGCATACAAAGAAATAAATTGTCTTATAGATCAAAGAGATGATTTAATGAGGTGAAATATATTTCCACCTATATTCCACCCAAATATATTAAATATATTTTCACTGTTTCATCGTCCTATAGATGGAGTTGGAATCATTAAAAATAGCTAACCAAAAATATAGTTATGAGATTCTGTATTGCCTCTCACTTCTCAGAATCAAATCCTGGATAAGGGAGAAAGAAAATAAAGATGAGAATGATTGTAAAATCAAAACTTTAATGTATTAGGAAATGGAAAATGGGCTGCAAATAATGGCAGCTGGTTGAAGAATAAGGTATAGTTTTAAGATAAATTTATCCTGGAGACAGCAATATCATATGATTACGTAGAACACAATAGACTTGCCAAATCTTTCATAAGGGTTTGCAGTAAAAGGCAGATATTCAGAAAAGGAACCCAGAGCTGATTAAATAAACTTTGGAATATATGTCCGTGAGTCCCCAAAATAAGCCAAAAGGACCTATCACAAATGGGACTTGGAGATTTCTTGAATGAAATCCAAATGCGTTGCTGTTTTTTGTTAAATAGAGGAACAAAACTCTACACACACACACACGCACGCACGCACGCACGCACCCAAAGAGAAAAGAAAAAAGTAAATAAACTATTGATATGCATGGATTAGATGTGGCCCTGGAGATCTTAGGTCAAAATATGATCAGATTTGCTTTGCTTTAGGAAATTGTAAGGCAATATTTACAAAAAAGTATACGGTGAAATTTAGCATTTCAATCTGAGGATAGCGCTTTGGTTCTAATGAGCAGATGCTCAACTGTGTATTGAGAGACCTGATGCAATTAAAAGATGTTTTTAGGTGGGAGGAGATCATTCAGCCGTGTATTGCCTGTCAGCTCTGCCTTGGCCGGCTTTCCTTGTGACAGATGCAATTAGTTTTTCCTAAGTCTATTCAGCCAACCACTAATTTGGCAGTGGTCTCTTCAACAATAACTTACAAGACCTGGGTTTGGAAGAAGACTTATGTGTCTCTTTTTTAATATAGCAGAGATCAGATGTGTCAGTGCAGTGGTATGAGCCTGCTTGATAATGGGATGAATCACACTGACTTTTCAGGAAAGAAGATAGAGACTGAAATTGGAAACAGGACCCATCTAGCTGGGAGAATCTGCTTTAATATAGGTATATATTTTGATTTGTAAGTATAGATATGTGATAAAGAGAGATACAGCTTTTTAAAAGAAGGACAGGAATGCGTCTTTTTGGAGTCAGTGGCTCCATCATCACTGGTGTATCTTGGATGACACTTAATTTTAATTTTAACAATCATAGATGGGGAAGCAGGTGCATCTGGAGTAAGAAAGTGGAGCTTAGAGACGCTGTCATTCACTGGAGGCAAAATTTGATTCAACGGATGTGCTTTCCCTTGTCCATTCTTTTCCTTTTCTCTCTTCCTTTCTCTTCAGGTCAGAGGCTGGCAGCATAATTAAAATTTGAATTATTTATGAAGAGCCATTAAAGTGGGTGGCTTGCAGATTAGTCAAAGACAGCAGAGCTGACACTAAGCTGCATTTCTTTTACTCTCTCACAATAAATGATACCTTGACGATATGCCTTGAAAATAACCATATGACATTGAAGCTTTTAAAAGAAAAATATATACAACATTGTGACCGTTTACACTGAAGCGAACACAGTGTGTATCTATGATCATTATCATGTGCAAAAACAGGTCTTTGTGTGCGCGTATATACATAAAAGATGTCTCTCTGCCAATAATTCATTAATATTAAATAGAAATATAATTACCAAGGGGAACAATTTTTTTGTAGATATATAAAGATATGACTAGAACTATAAATATACACACAAGGGTATCATTAAGTGCGCATTTTATATTTGGACAGGGACATTGAAACAGTTCAGAAACATCTGTCACCAGCATGACATGTTGAGAAGCAAAGAAATGGAAATGGTGTCTGTTTTCTCAAAAGCATTGGGATCTGTAAACATGAACATCATTTTTTTTAATCTGCCAATTAGAATGAGTTTATGGGCCTAATGCAATTTTTGAAAACAGTGAGAGCCTACATAATAATGTTAAACTGGAATATTCTCCAAATTAACAGAGAGGAAAAACAAAAACCCAGAAAACACATGTGTTTCTTTACAGCCTCATCCTACTTGTGGGGGAAAACGCATATTGTGATGTGTTGCATTTTGCATGGTGATGGAGGCAAACCTCTTTATTGTTTCCCATACCAGTGACTTTATGCATTCCATTCACAGGAAAATCATACATGCCTTTGCTTTCCTAGCTTTTTTCTCCCACTCCATGAAAAAATGGCCCACAACAGTGGATAATAATTCTAATTCCATTACAATGGAAAAATATTAAATATATCCATACCTTTTGTTTTCATTTTTAATATATTTCTTTTAAGATGTCCCTAGGTGGAATATAGATTAATGTTCTATTGAAATAATCATTTTTGCGTAATGTTTATTCATTTCAAATTTCAGAGTTAGTTCTCTGGATAGGGTCATTCTTACGAGGTTTCTGTTGTTGCGGCTGCTGTTGATTTTTAAGGAGAAAAGTTGTTTTTGTTTGTCATTTTTGTTTTTGAAGGGGTTGCAATCTTTTTTATTTTTTAATTTTTAATTATTTTTTAATGTTTATTCATCTTAGAGAGAGAAGAAGAAGAAGGAGAAAAAGAATGAGAGAATGAGCAAGCAGGGCAGAGAGAGAGGGAGACACAGAATGTGAAACAGGTTCCAGGCTCTGAGCTGTCAGCACAGTTTGGGTTAAAGTTTCCTTTGTTTGTCTGGAGCCAAATGACTAAAGCATGTTTCCCCCAGCGTGTTGATATGTGTGTATCTATTAGACAGTAACACAGCTCTCCCTCTTCTTCTCTCTTTAATGTGTGTCTGAATCTCCTTCAGCAGATTTTGATACATAGGTCCATAGGTCTATGGATGTTGCATGATGAAATAATAACAATAGCAATAACAATGATAAATATAAACTTAGTGCAGCTTGTTATTTGTTAGCATGGGGTCATCACATGCTTTGTCATTTTCAGGAAAAAAAAAACACAGATTGGTCAGCTTCCTCATTAGCATTTGAAAACCGCCAAATAAGTCATTCGCAGGGGCGCCTGGGTGGCTTAGTTGGTTAAGCGTCCGACTTTCGCTTAGGTCATGATCTCTCGGTTCGTGGGTTCGAGCCCCGCGTCGGGCTCTGTGCTGACTGCCAGCTCAGAGCCTGGAGCCTGTTTCTGAGTCTGTATCTCCCTCTCTCTCTGACTCTCCCCTGCTCATGCTGTCTCTCTCTCTCTCTCTCTCCTAGAAATAAATAAAAAATATTTAAAAAAAATAAGTCATTCGCAGGGAAAGATCAATCCAGTCTAACTTTTTTTTTCTTAAATAGTTTATTCAGTCTCACATTTTGAATGCCATGGTCATTGAAAGAAAAGCACAGTACGATCCTGGGTTTTACCAACACCAAAAAGCATTTACCCCATTTTTTCCACTTAGAATAAAAATATTGTCTCTGTTTCTAACATTCTCTTTTCTCCATGTAATGCTTAAAACCTCTGTCACACAGTGGCTTATATTTGATTAGAAGTGATTAAGTAGAATACTGTCCTTACATATAGGTGGAGCTACTACCTTCATGATAATCTGGAGTACTTAGAAAGACAGCAGTCTTTCTGACCAATTCTTATCCTGTCATTGATGGAGATCAATGATATGACACTTCATTGATGCGGCCGTGACATGACATTCATCAGACTAAGGGAGGCTTATTAAAATGGAAATATTTAAAAGGGATACATAGCAGGTTGGCCTCAGTCACTCTTGACTTTGTGAGGAAAGAAAAGGAAAAGAGTGGTCAGAGAAATCTGGAGATAATAAGATTCTTAGAGTGCTACATATACGTGCCGCTAAGGAAACAAAGGTTATGGCCCAGTGTCAGGCTTGCCAAAGTGTGTTCCCCATACCCAGGGTCTGAGAGACATGCCTGAAAAAGTGGGCCATGATCCAGAACATTTTGGACCCACTTTATAATATATCTGTCTTTACAGATCTCACTAAACCCTTGAATATTTAAAAGACATGGTAAGGCTTTTATTTAGAAGTCTATTTAAGTTTCTTTAGTCCAATATTTTATATATATTTCAATGATATTATATATGTGTATGTATAGCATACCATTATAGCACTATTTGAATATTATATATGTAGATGCATGTATAAGATAGATGGATATATATAAATATATGTATAAATCCTGGGAAACTACTCTTCCTCAGACACACTTTCATACAATTTACTGGTGGAGGTGTAGACAGCCTGTTAAAGACAGCATGCAGCCTGCTTCAGATCCTGTGTCCTCCCCCTCTCTCTACCTCTTCCCTGCTCACGATGTCTCTCTCTCAAAAATAAATAATAAACATTAAAAAAAAACCTAGAACAAAGTCTACTTCTATCAAACTGAGCAACTTTGAGAAAGTTAACCTTTGTGAAGTCCACTTCTTCAACTGTCAACTGGTACAAATAATTTCTACTCACGTGATTGTATTAAGGATAGAATGCCATAATATATTTAGAACTCCTAGTGAAGTTCTATCATGTAGTCATTTGATAATAAACTTGAGATAATTATATCTGTAAAGACCTATTTTGCCTATTTCAAATATTTGCTTAGGGTTAGCCTTTTGTAATTGCGTTTTGCTTGAATTATTTGCATATTATTTCATGGGCACAGCATTACTCCTCAAGGAAGCCTTTAATTTCCTATACTAAATATCTATTGTTTTTGAGTTCTTGGTATGTTTTTATTTCTCGTGGAAAAGTACTTGTATTCCATGTGATCATGGTGAGGTTGTAATATGTTGATGTTGTTGACAATATCATTAATACTGACCACAAATGTCACTTGCTGAATGTCAGGTGCTATTCTAAGTACTTATATATATTAATTCATTTAACTATTACATCAACCTGTAACATAACCTACTGTACTCATCTCAGTTTTATAGACCACCCCACCCAAAACAACAACAACAACAACAATAACAACCACAAATGGAACAGGGAGAGGTTAAGAAATTAGCTCAAGATTACATAGCTAATAAGTGGTTGAGTTAGCAGTCAGACTAAAACAACAGGGCTACAGAGTCCGGGCTTTTTAACCACAGTACATACAAAGAAGGGCCCGCATGAAGGGCCATATTTCTCACTTGCACCTGTGGAAGCATATGACTGCAGGCAAACCTAATTTCTCAGTTCTTTGGCATTCCAATATCAGTGCTCCTGAATGGTTATGATTAATTAAGGCTTTCTGTCAACTTTGTAACCCATTTAGCATTTAGGACTGAAAGTAGTATGTACTTAATTGAGAAAGACTAATTTTATTTCTTACATTGTGAAATGTTTCTAAAATGGTCTGAAATATAGGGGTGCCTGAGTGGCTCCATCAGTTAAGCATCTGACTCTTGATTTCAGCTGAGGTCATGATCTCACGGTTTGGTTTGTGAGTTTGAGTACCACACTGCACTCTGCAATGACAGCGTGGAGTCTGCTTAGGATTCTCCCTCTCCCTCTCTCTCTCTCTCTGACTCTGCCCAACTGGCACTGTCTCTCTCAAAATAAACAATAAACTTGAAAAAATACTCTAAAATATTTATTCAATGCCGAGAACAAACTGAGGGCAAATGGGGTGGGGGAGGAGGGGAAGGAGGGTGATGGGCATGGAGGAGGGCACCTGTGGGGATGAGCACTGGGTGTTATATGGAAACCAACTTGACAATAAACTATTAAAAAAATATTTATTCAAGTAATATTCATTAGGCACTTGACAATCAAACCATGTATATCCAGAGAGCTTCTGGAATCTCCAGATTTGTAAAAAGCATCTCCCATTCCTGTCCCTGATTGTTCCCATTTATAAAGGAGGGACCTTAATACCCACCTCACAAGATTTTGAGCCTATGGTAGTAAGTGGCAGAAGGGACCTTTAAGTTCACATTTAAATTCAGGCTTATGGCCATAATAACTCAAATACATATCATAGGAATATCACAAAGAGGTTCATATTATAGTTTTAGAGTGCTTACAAATAGTCCAGACACCAAATATGATGATGTGAATGTTGTATACAGACATACAAAAGGACACTGGAATATCTGTAATTTAAAATGAAATTTAAAAAAAATACATTTTGCATTTCAACCTTACCACCACCTAAATGATTTGGATTGAGACCTTACCTAACGTTCCTTTCATGGATAGAAGATGACACTTAATTCCAGAAGAGCCTACAATACTCTGAGGGTATCTGTCCATCTGTCTGTGTTCCTATCTATCTGTCTATAATCTTTTTACCTATCATTATCATCATCTACTGATTTATCCATTTCTATCCCAGTATTTATTTAGGAATAAGGTATTTCTTAAGTAATTATGGTTTTCTTCAAATAAACAGAAACCACACTTTTAAAAGTATTGGCTTATGGATTCCTCCCTTAAGTCAGATGAGTGATTATTGAGTGAAATCACACAGGGGTGTGATTAATATTTAAATACCTTCAGAGGAGCTTTCTTGGTGATATGTTTCATCTTGTCATCCTAAACTGTTTCAAGTGACACTCCGGGGTTTAAACTAGAAATTCATGTTTTTTCAGAACGGTAGTGATTATGAATTACAGGCCTTAGTTCTGTAAATGCTGATGACTCAAAAAAGTTGATCTAAGACTGGAGGGCTCAAATGGTGCACTTGTCAGAAATGTTCAAAAGTAGAAATTTCTTGGGACGCCTGGGTGGCTTAGTTGGTTGAGTGACTGAATCTTGATTTAGCCTCAGGTCATGATCCCAGGGTGGTGGGATCAAGTACTGCATCATGCTCTGTGCTGAGTGGGGAGCCTGTTTAAGATATATTCTCTCTCTCTCTCTCTCTCTCTCTCTCTCTCTGTTATCTCTGTCTCAAAAAAAATGGTAGGAATTTCTTAAGGAAAGTAATGTATACCATTGTTGTCCATTGAGCTGGACAGTCTTATATGTTTTTAGATTGACCAAGGAACTTTGTCCTTGACTAAAACTCACAGAAATGTTATTTCCTCCTTTTTCTTAAAACTTTTTAAATGTTTTATTTATTCCTGAAAGAGAGAGAGAGAGGCAGGGGAGGGTCAGAGAGAGAGAGAGGGAGACACAGAATCTGAAGCAGACTCCAGGCTCTGCGCTAGCTGTCAGCACAGAGCCCGACGTGGGACTCAAATCCATGAACTGTGAGACCATGACCTGAGCCGAAGTCAGACGCTCAGCCGACTGAGCCACCCAGGCTCCCCTTTCCCCCTTTTTCTATAATGAGAAGGAGTAAGAAACAATAGCACTGCAGGACTATAACTTATTAAGGCAATGAGGGAAAAAAGGCACTGTGATGATATATACTTTGGAATGGAGAATATTTGATTTACTTTATTTTTAAGAATGAGGGCCAAGCTTCCTTCCCCTTTCAGCTCTGTATCATCAAACTTTATTTGTATCCACTTATACCTCTTTCTCTTCATTCCCAGAGAAAATGTCTTTTCCTCTGCTAGAAGCTAATGGCTTTACCTGGTGGCAAAAATATTTGCTTTCCATCTCTTTCAACATTGGGATGTCCCTTCACCAAAAATCTCTGCTCCTTATCTTATTTTCTTTCTCTTCCATTTTGCTAGCTCCTGCCTCAAAGCTTATACGTTCATGCATGTATTCATCTCTCCCATCTTTCTGAGATAAAGCTACAAAGAAAAATAAATAGTCTTAAAACTTAGGTCCTCTCTAACTAATGTCTGTCTTCTCTCCTTTATAGCTAAACTTCTACCAGAGCTTTCCAGATTTTCACGTTTCATGGACTAGTATGTTTTTCTTACTGTGAGAACTGGTCTAAATAGTCTAATAGTCTAATAACTTCTTAAAAGAAGCGTTATTATACATCATAAAAAGAAAAAGGACATGTATGTGGTTATTCTGTTTTGACTACCTGTTTTTTGGTTTATTAGTCCTAGAGTGTCGAATTCTTACTCTCATTAATCCCTTCATGTCTTTATTGTGATCTCGCTGTTGTAACTCAGCACATGTATTCATATTTTAGGCATCACCACATTGGCTTTAAATCAAAACAGGGAGTGTGATTTAATTCAGTGGATTGAGTTGCCAGTTGTAAATGGAAATTATCCCAAGATGCATATGCATTTTCCCTGAAAATAGATGACTGGCACTGAGTGTGTGTTTTTAGTGTCAAGCCAGGGGTAATGTATATGATTGGTGGTAAAATATAGACTGCTGTGGGCTTCGGGCCAGAATCCTGTCTTGTGTTCTGTGCCAGTCTCTTCGAGGAGCAGAGCTGAGTAGAGCTGATTTGCTCGACTGAAATGCCTTATGTAAGAAGAAGCCATACTGAGTGTCATAGAAGGAGGGAAAAATGAACTGTTTTCTTGAGTGAAACTCACAGAAGCTCCTTTCCTTCCTTCCTCCCTCCCTCCTTCTTTCCCCCACTTTGTTCCTTCCTTCCTTTATAATGAAAAGGATTAAAATTTGACACAAATACAAATAACAAAGACAACATACTATAATCTGGTTAGTTTGGGGAGCAAAACAGAATACTTCCGAATTATTATAATTACTACCACCTTCATAGTTGACATTACTTCTCATGAATTCTAGGCACATGTTGTAGGTAAGGAATTTAAAGTTTTGAAACTTGTGATGGGTACATTATTTCCAGTGATGCCAAGGTAATCAGAGTATGTACTAAGTCAAGCATTTTCTTATGAAATATATGTTATGCTTCAAATTTTAAATAACTTAAAATTTCAGGTTATTTCATTTGTATTATTTTCTCAAAATAGTATTACCATAGTATCTTCTAATGAATGACTTGCTTAAGGATTTTCATCTATAAGCATTAATTTATAAGTAAGGTTAAAAAGGCTAATTTTTTAAACAGGACAGGAAATTCATGTTGAAAGTTCAAATAGACTTTAAAAGCAGTTCTTATAATTCTCTATTACTAATCTTTATTTTCTCTTTGACATATATGCTGTATGTGTAAAATACCAGCATATGTCTACATTTTCCTGGACCTGTAAATGCATATAGTGATGACATGCTCTACATAATCAGAATTACTCTATGGTCCAACCTAATGTGACTGTTAGCAAAATGTATTAGAAAATACACAGTGAGTTGTGGAAGGAAAGGATAAATTTATACTTTTATGAATTCTTTTCAGTACTTGGAAGCCTAAAGTTGAAGCATCCACAGCAACTTGGAAAGAAAATTAAACTGTGATGGTCAAATTAAAAAAAAAAAGTTTATTTATATTGAGACAGACAGACAGACAACAAACAGGGGAGGGCCAGAGAGGGAGGGAGAGAGAATTCCAAGCAGGCTACACGCTGTCATTACAGAGCCCAGTGCTGGGCTCTAACTCACAAACCATGAGATCATGACCTGCACTGAAACCAAAAGTCAGATGCTTAACTGACTAAGCTACCTAGGCACCCCTGTGATGGTCAAGTTTTAACTGATATCCACAGGCACATTTACACATTGGAAAGCTGAAGTAAGAGTCTTAGTAACCTAGAATGAATGCTTCAGTAATTTGACTGAATGTTACTTATTTAAAGGATGAAAGTACTAAGCTGAAGGGCAGTTGGTTACTAAGTTTAAGTGAAGAAGGTAGATCCTAGAGAAAACCTTTGGCGGTGACTAAACATTACCTCCAGAGGGAGACATTTAGCTGTTGATCATTGACCTTTGGGAACCATTGGAGAGACTGTCCTTGAGATGCATCATCATTCCTTTCTACTCTTTCCTATTAACTATGTGATTCTTCTAAGACACCTTATTCTGATTACAAGCTCAAAAGCTATTATGTATCATTTGGATTTTTAAGAAATTTTGCCTGCAGGGAGAAAATGTATAGGTTATTCCAACTATAGTAACCCAGAAAGTGATATTTCTCATATCTTATGAACTGGGTTAATTTATTCATTAATGAAATATTTATCAAGAGCCCACTAATGGGATCAGCTTTATTATGTACACTTGGATAAATCATTGAACTAACAGGCAAATTGCTTGTTCTCAGAAAGCTTATATTCTGGAGACAAGATACATTGACACTGAGAAAAATACAGTAGAAGACATGAACGTGGTGATATTACACAGAATAAACAGTGGGAGGTTTGGAGTCAATCAGTAGGTGACATATGAACTAGGAACTAAAGACTAAACATTTGTTTAGCAAGTGAGGAAGAATGGTTTTCCAAACAGAGAAAACCAAATATTCTGACCAGCTAGAGTTTTAGTGTATTAAGAAGGCTAATAGGATACAATGAGGCTGGAGAAGCCAGATTAAGTAGAACCTTATAAATCAATGAATTTGGATTTTTTCTAAATGCAATAAGTAGGTAAGTTTTATATCCATACTTAAGAGATAGATCTGCTTTAAGGGCACTAATGAAACGGGGATTCTAAATCTCTAAAGCTGAGACTCTGACTCTGGAATGTGGTAAATTTATTTCATTTTATTATTTTTTTAAAAATTTTTAAGGTTTTTATTTTATTTTTGAGAGTCAGAGACAGACCATGAGCAGGAGAGGGGCAGAGAGAGAGAGAGAGGGAGACACAGAATCTGAAGTGGGTTCCAGGCTCTGAGCTGTTGGCACAGAACCTGATCCGGGGCTCAAACTCACAGACCACGAGATCATGACCCAAGCCGAAGTCAGCCACTTAACCAACTAAGCCACCCAGGTGTTCCAGGCATGTAGTAAATTTAAATAAGGTAATGAACTGAACCCTGTGAGGTTTTCTGAGAGGCCAGTTTTTCTCCCAACCTGTGCCTGTAGATTTTTTCTGTATATGCTAGCAAAGACATGAATGATAGCATGTCATTTATACAGGATCAACAGTGTTACATAAAACATCATACTTCTGGTAATTATGGTTTCAAAGCATATGACTGACCCCATATGACTCAGAAAATGTTAGGCTTATTTGGGCAGAGAGAGACCACTCAGCCTGATGGGGAATGATGCTGTTTTCCTAGAGGTCAGAAACACATTCTTTCCTCCCACCACTAGGAGTCTCTACCAAAAAGGCCCATGAAGAATTAAGAACAGGAGAGACAGGGCTACACAAGCGAAGATTTGAAAAGTGAACCAGTGAAAGGTCTATGAAAACAAGCAGCTGTTATGACTCTCTTTTTCCACAAATATATACATATAATACTATTTTTTTTCCTATTAAGAATTTCTTAGGAAGATACAAAATGTCCATGGAATTTATGCTGGATGTTAATTTGTTTTGTTTGTTTCATACTCATTTTTGGAAGGGCAGAATAATAATGAACCAAATTAAATTGTAGAACTGGAATTGGGTGAGAGGAGAGAATGATGTGATCTCTTTAAGCCCTTCAGGATATGTAATCCACTTTTTAGTAGCCCTTCTATTCAGTATGTGGCAGAGCAAAAATATAATTTGTGTTTCCTTATTAAAAGTAAAATAACGATTAGATGAATAATCTATTGGTGGCATCAGCTTTTGATATTAATTTGTTTTTCAGTCTGAGTAGAAACACTCCCCAAGCACAGAGCAGGGGGGAGGTGAAGCTTCTGATTAAATTGAGTTGTCACGGAAGAAAAGAGGTTTTTGCCCCTCTAAAAGACCTGCCACTTAAAAAATATTTTGACCTTACGTGTCTTAGCCATATGGGAATGTACTAAATTCATGGTTTAGTAGCTACAAGGAATATGTTCTACAGACTTTGCAAATTGCTGGGGCACCCAGGTGGCTCCGTAGGTTTAGTGTCTGACTCTTGATTATGGTTCAGGTCATGATCTCATGGTTTGTGAGTTTGAGCCCTGCCCTGGGCTCTGTGCTGGTAGCTCAGAGCCTGCTTGGGATTCTTTCTCTCTCCTTCTCTCTGCCTCTCCTCTGCTGGCTCTATCTCTAAATGAATAAATCGATACTAAAATAAAATAAAAATAAAGTAAAATCTTGCAAATTTCTGGAGAATAAATGTTAAGTGTATTTTATTTCTAATGTAAAAATCATATGCTAAATATACATTATAAGGGGCCATGAGATTTATTAAATGAAAAATAACAGATTTAATATACAGCATTAATGTACATTTACTTTGTATGCCAATATCGTATGTCTTTCTGGATTCTTTTTGGTTGTCCTAAGATATTTACCAGTATCTTTCAGTTTTCCTTGTAAAATGAAATCATCTTCCATAGGCAATAATTGTTATTGTTATATGCTTGACTAATGTTCTTGGACATTATATGATACATAAAATACAGCAGTACTGTACTTACACAGTTCCTTTCTCTCTTTGTGGATTCCCCTTTTAAGGAATCCCCTTGCTTTAGATTCTGACTGCCCCTTGATTTGACTGATTTTCCACACTACCGCCAGCCATCTTTTTTACATTGAAAACTTATTTCATTTCTCTACCCCAGATTCCTTACTCTTCTCTCATTCCCTTATGGATGTAGCTCAGATGATTTTGAAAGCCAAACAGAGCCTACATTCCAGTGTGAGCCCCATTTCTCTCCTCCTGCCTCTGAGGCCGATCACCTGGCCATCCTCTGAATGCCCACACGCTGTGTTCTGACCTTGCAACACCCCTCATTTTGTTCTTCATCTGGTTAATTTCTCAGGCTGAAAAGTGGGCTTTCTCCACAAAACCTTCCTAGATTTGAGTCTCCCTTCTCTCCCTTTCAGCTCCCCCTCTCCACCTACCCCAGTTTGTATCTGGGTTAAGTGCATCTTTTGCTGCTGGAACAGCGTCGTTCTTACCACATTGCAGTGGCATTTTCTAGCGCTGCGATGTCCCCTATATGGTGACTCCTTGGGTCCAGGAACCCTGTACGCCCATTGATGAGTAGAATGGGCACTCAGTAAATATATATTTAATGAATGATCAAGTATATGTTTAAGTAAGAGAGGAAATGTGGCAAGTGTAGTTGTGATAAGGCCAGGTAGCCCTGCCAGTTCTCAAGTCCTGGCTCCGTTACTTCTCAGCTGTTACTTATAGGCAAGTTACTTAACCTGTCTGTGCTTTACTTTCCTGATTGTAAAATGACTGTTCCAAGAATAATGACCTCATTTGCATATCATTAGCGTTTAGAGGAATGGTGTGTGTGTGTGTTTTAGTGTTTATTTACAGAGAGAGGGAGGGAGAGACAGAGGGAGGGAGAGAGAGAGAGAGATAGCCTGGGGGGACAGAGTATCCAAAGCGGGTTTAGTGCTGTTAGCAGAGCTTGATGTGGGGCTTGAACTCACAAACCATGAGATCATGGCCTCAGTTGAAGTCAGACATTTACCCACCAGAGCCACCCAGGCACCCCAGTGCTCAGAGGAATGTTATCTCTTATTATTATTATTATTGTAAAAGAGGGAAGCTTATTAAAATCACAATATGTAGTATCTTTATTTTATCTCTCTTGAAGCATATTCACATTCTCATTTTCAATTACAGGTAAGAACAGGGTAAAACGTATTTGGAAAACAGTAATTATTGTAGTATCTAATAAGTAAAATATTGTAAGTGACCTAAACAGCTAGAGAGTCTTGTATTTTGAAGGGCCCACAAATTCAGGTAGTGAAAAGTACATGAATCAGGGAAATGAAGGGAAGATTTACTAGACTTTTTAATCACATGTGGACTTTGTAGTTCTGCAACTGATAACTGTTTATTGACCAAAAACTGTTAAGGTTTGTCTTTAGGAAACTAGGCCTTTAGCTTCAGGTAGGTCCAGGTTTCCATCCCTTCTCCCACACCTTCCAAGTTGCGTAACCACTAATGGACTTGATATTTCCGAATGAACCTGGGGGTTATGTTAATGAACCTAACATGTGGCCTATAAAAAGGTGAAAAATTGTATATAATGTCTGGTCCTGATAATAAAAAGAGCAGAGGGTGTAGCAGCACCGAATCACTTACATAGCTTAGAAAGGAAGTGAAAAAATGCATTCCGGCTCAATCCTTGCACATCCATACCGTCCTTCATGGGGATGACTACCAAGCGATTGCTTTATAAGCATCTAATTACAGTGTCATAGTGATAATTTATTGTACTTTTGGGGGGATTAGATTATTTCATATATGTCTGTATGTATTTGAGGTCTAACTCAGACACAATGAAATAGACAAATTTCATGTGATACTGACTGAGTTTTGACAGCGCTGTAACCTAGACTCCTGTGAGGATGTAGACGCTTTCCAGTATGGCAATCCTGTGTGCCCCCTCTCCTGATTATTCTTAGTGAAAGATGAAAAATCTCATTGTATTCTGCTGTCACAACAGCAGCCTATTGTAGGTGCCAGTACACTAACCATTATAGAAGCCCTTTAAAGATGTGGAAATTAGGCAGCTAGCAGAAGCTGGCCATGTCGAGTATTGTTCAGGAGCTTCTTATTACCTCACGGCCATTGAGAGATGGAAGATATGGAAGAATCTGAGAGATCAGCATTCTTTATTCTGTCCATTGCCTTAATGAGTTTTGTGAACTCAGTATATGTGCTGCCGAAGCCAGCACTGAAGAGTTTTGAATTCACATGGAGATAACTGACTTGTTAGATTTCTTATGACTTCTCCTTATTGATCCTGGCTTCGTTTATCTCAAAACATAGGTAAATATGCATAGCAGACTTTCTTCACATTTAAAAATATCAGGGAAAATGATTATTAAAAGTTATGCAGATCAAGTCATGAGATATTCTTGTGGTGAAGTGGGAAGTAAATTTTGATTGCCATGATAGTCTTGGGAAAAAAAATGGCAGTCCTGGAAAACAAAATGTCAAATAATAGGTATTAGAAATTATCGGTGAACCATAGGTCTGTTTAAAAACACAAAATCATACAAAAGAGACAATATTTAATTGCCTGGAAGAATGCTGTGTACTGAAAGCAGAATGCTGAATGTAAAATTAAGTTAAAATGTCTTCTTGTTGTGAGTTAGAAATTGATATTTAGGAAAATGTGAGCTCTGTGACACATAAAGTCATTGCTTAAGCAACAACAGTTAAAGTTTAGGCTCCTTCTGCAATCTTGATCACCCTTTAACTGTGGTGCCCTAAGAATTACTTTGTCCTAAGTTACATGATGAGGTAAAGAGGAGAATAATCTTCAGGATGTATCAGTAGGAAGTGGTAAGTTCTTTATCTATCTGGTGTTTATGAAACAAATTACCTTCCCATTATGAACATTAATTTATAAAGGCTCAGCACTGACTTCTCTTTTTCTCTCTGCATAGAATATTTTCTTTAAAGATGATTTATTTTGAGAGAGAGAGAGAGAGAGCAAGCGAGCATGGGAGAGAGAGGGAGAGAGAGAAAATCCAAGCAGGATCCACACTGTCAGCACAAAGTGCATTGTGCGGCTTGAACCCACAAACTGAGATCATGACCTGAGCTGAAACAAAGAGTCAGACACTGAACTGCCTGAGCCACCCAGGCGCCTCTCCATGTAATATTTTCAAGCTTCATTATGGCAGAAAAAAGTGTAGAGGCTGTTTTGCTGGTTGCCTACTCACTACCCTTTCCACACTTTCCCCCCTTCTCAAAGCTCCCCTACTAGAGTGGCCATAAGATGTAGGTAGGATTGGCAGTAGGTCCAGCTTCATGAGTGGGTTCTGATGGTTTGGAACCAACTCAGTTCAGGATTGGCAATAAGATCTGCCAAAGCCAATCAGCACAGTATCCCTGCTTGACTGTACAGTTAAGCTCAGGAATATTGTTTGATAATTGTGAGCATATGACCCTTATTCTCCCACAGGCTAAAAGCAAGGATGATTTCAGCTCTCTTTCTAGCTATTGCACAACCATGAAGTTGGCAAAGCTGAAGATGATGTGCTAAATATAACACCAGCACATGAAGTTGGTCAGAGCCAAGGACATGTCTTTTCTTTCTTTAACATGGCAAAATCTGTCTTTCATGATCTGGCTCTTGCACACCTTTTCAGCCTCATCTCCAATCTGTTCCCTGCTGTACTCTTTTTTTTTTTTTTTTTTTTGTAACTTAACATTTATTCATTTTTGAGAGAGAGAGAGAGAGAAGGAGGAGGAGGAGGGGCAGAGAGAGAGGGAGACACAGAATTCGAAGCAGGCTCCAGGCTCTGAGCTGTCAGCATAGAGCCTGACGCGGGACTCGAACCCACGAGTGGTGAGATCATGACCTGAGCTGAAGCCAGATGCTTAACCGACTGAGCAACCCAGGTGCCCCTCCCTGCTGTACTTTTAACCCAGGCATGTATTCCTGTGAAGGATTCCCAGATTGCCCTGTGCTCTAGTTTCTCCCAAATTCTTTTTTTCCTACAAGTCCCTTATCTAGAGTCCTTTCATCATGCTTCTTGAGTGCCTGACTACCAAATACTCTTTAAGACTCAACTCTAGGGTAACTGCTCTAGTCTAAATGTTTGTGTGCTCCCTAAATTTATATGTTGAAACTTAAACCTAATGACTCATGTGATGGTATTGGAAGGTGAGATTTGAGGTGGTGGTGATGTCATGAAGATGTAGCCCTTGATTAGTGCTCTTATAAAAGAAGCTCAAGAGAGCTCTCCTGTTTCTTCTGCATATAAAGTTACACTGAAAAGATGTCCCCAGACAGCCCTCACCAGACAGAGACTATGCCAGTGACCACAATCTTGGATGTCTCGGTCTCCACAACTGTAAGAAATGGTTTTTTTTTTTTTTTGATGTTTATTTATTTTTGAGACAGAGAGACAGTGAGTGGGGGAAGGCAGATAGAGAGGGAGACAAAGAATCCGAAGAAGGCTTCCGGCTCTGAGCTGTCAGCACACAGCCTGATATGGGCCTGGAATCCATGAACCGTGAGATCATGACCTGAGCCAAAGTTGGACCCTCAACCTACTGAACCACCCAGGTGCCCCTAAAGATTTTTTTTTTTTTAAATAAGGCAACTGCTTTTTGGTATTTTTGTTATAGCAACCAGAATGGACCAAGACACTCTCTTTGTAATACTTCTTACATCCTTTACCCCTGTTACATCTACTGATTATGGTGCTCCTCCTCTGTGCTCCCATGACACCTTAGAAAGTGGAAAGCTTCTATATTAAATCTTAAGTGATGATATTTGGCTTCTCTCTCACAAGAGCATCCTTAGTTTCAATATATTTGCATTACTGTGTTCGAGCGACCACCCTTTCTCGTTGCTAGTGCTATAGCAGATTTTTTTAAACTTTTATTGATTTATTTTAAGAGAGAGTGTTTGTAAGTAGCAGAGGGGCAGAGGGGGAGGGAGAGAGAGAATTCTAAGCAGGCACCACCCTGTCAGCAGAGCCGCATGTAGAGCTCGAGCTCATGAACTGTAAGATCATGACCTGAGCCGAAACTAACTCGGTTGTTGAACCGGCTGAGCCACCCAGGCAACCCCACTAGAGCACCACTTTTTGGTGGATTGTATCAACACTATTTTTCATAATTGAGATGGTGAAACAGTTTGATATTGTGCTCACTTTATGAAACTGCTCCAAATAATCATGCTTCAAATGGCATCAAGTGCGAGAACGATTTTAGTAACTTGGGTTCACCGTGTCATCTTCGATTATTAGAAAAACGAATCCCTTGGTTATTTGAAGTGCTAGCCTGTGACTAAGAAAATGTAGATTCTACTCTTACCTCTCACATTTTCATAATTATGAAAATCCTCTTTTAAATGATTGTGAGAACAAAGTGGGAAAACAAATTGCACAAGTCAGATAGGGTCTTACCTGGGTTTAGTGCCTGTGTGACCGGTGGTCCAGGGCAAATTGGAGAAGCCCTGGTGTGGGTGGGAGTCTTCTCTCTGCCTTGTCTGTTCTCATGTGTGTGCATGAGCATGTGCGTGTGTATGCAGTTGTGGGGAAGGGAGTGAAAGTGAAGTCTGTTGATACACAAACCTGACATGATTGAGCCAAAAGGGCACTGGAATTCCATCTCACTGTCCCCTAGACCTGTGTGTCTATATCACCAGACTAAGATGGTTTTCCCTTTTTATAAAGATCAGAGCCATCTGAATATTCCCAAAAATAAGTTTAAACACTTTTATAGAACAACATCCAGCTGGAGAAACTTGTATAAGTTAGTAGCTCTGTATATGCATAAAATGTGAAAGAATATATAGCTTATAAATAATAAAAGTATATATAATGTATACTTTAATATATTAACTGAGTGTCTTTAGAGCGTTTGCTCATTTAGCCTATCAGCAGTTTCTAGTTTTTTGTTTTTTTAATATTTGTTTATTTTAGAGAGAAACAGTGTGAGCAGGAGAGGGTCAAAGAGAGAGAGAGAGAGAGAGAGAGAGAGAGAGAGAGAGAAAGACATAGAATCTGAAGCAGGCTCCAGGCTCTGAGCTGTTAGCACAGAGCCTATGTGGGGCTCAAACTCACAAACCATGAAATTATGACCTGAGCCAAAGTTGGATGCTTAACCAACTGAGCCACCCAGGCGCCCCTCTAGTGTTTTGTTTTGTTTTGTTTTTCCTATAATGAACATGAGCCACTTATACTTTTTGGTGTTTTTTTTTTTTTAAATCATAGTGATTGATCAGAGTTCCCAGATACAGAGACTTAGTCCTCTGAAGGGCTATTACTAGGATAACCTGAAATGAGTTTACTCTGAATGCAGTGGGTTTAGTATACACAGACAGTAGAAACACCTGACCTTTAATAAGGTGAGGCTACAGGTTTATGTACGGGTATGTAGAACACATATGTAACATTAAATAAAGTGCTTATACGCTATCAACAATATGTTGAAATACAAATATATCCATATTTCTGTGGTGCTAGAGATTGAAGTTATCAGGACTTTTATAAGAAACCATGAGCATGTGTTTTATTTTCTAATGTTGCCAATGTCTCTTAAGTGAAAAAGGCAATTTGATCGCCTTTTTTTGACGCAAATTTTTTAAAACTAACAAAAGGGTTTTCTAAAGTCTCTGTGTGTGTGTGTGTGTATGTGTGTGTGTTTAGCTGATAAAGAATGTATCTTAAAATGTATTTTTAAGATACATGTTAAAGAAGCTGGTCTGTAAATAAACTTTGAAGAGAATATTTAATAATGCGTATCTTTTTAAGCAAGATTTGAGGTTCCTTTGTTATTTGTAAAACAAGTTATCCTATTACTAGTATCCTCTTCCAAACCGAAGAAACACCAAACCAAAGAGTTCTCTTCCCCTTGAAAGCCATGAAAGGTGAATTTCAGTTGCATAGTAGAGACTTTTGCATGAATAGAGAATTATCCAGAGGTTTGAGAAAATACAATCATGTATCTTTACAGGGCTGAGCAAGCTGTAAGCCCAAAGAGATTCAGAGAATTTTGCCTCAACTCTAGCTTCTGTGATTTGAGTAAGACGGTAATCATTGATCCTCTGAAACATGAATGTTCTGTGGCCCACATAAGGTTTGCCATGGAACTGCTGTCCGGCCAACACATTTCATGTCTTGCTTGGAGTCTGTGCGGCTCCCTACCTTTGAGTGGACGTGCTAGGGGTTGCTTTCTGCTTTCTTAGAAAATCAGCTTTGAGCCATTGCTGCATTTTCAATTTTATTACACTTTTCCCAAGTGTGAGAGGCAGTAATGATCAAAGATTTTTTTCCCATGTATAATTCATATGATTTTGATGGAAAGCACATTGCAATTATCTGTAGTAGAGTAGGGTGAAAATTATACAATTAAGATAATCGTGGTAATTGTGTTTATGTGTGTTACACTTGGAAAGCTGGGGCTGTTAAGGAAAGATTTTGGAAATAGATTTTTCAAAGGCTTCGGTGGTTTGATCTTTCGGCTGCTCTTCAGCACAAACCTCTAGGGTATACTTTATCAAGCCATCAAATTCTGCACCTTACTGAAGATGAATTTGTGGAACCCATGTGATCTGCATTTATGACCCAGGCAGCCACACCCTTCACAACTTTTAAGCTAGTCCTGAAATATTGCTTTGCCTTCTTTAGTTTAGCACTTACATCTAATGTAAGAAATATATGTGATCTATCTCCAGACACAAGTCGTGTTTGTGCATTAATATTTTCTGTTGCCTTGCATTGCATTTTCATTATCTTTGTTTATTTCTGAGATTTCTTTATGTTCCTTGGGTGCCTCAGTTTAGCTTTATATGTTTGCCCCCAGGTTCTCCAAAAAAATTTAAATAAATTTTTAAGATACATTTTAAAGAAGCTGGTCTATAAATAAACTTTGAAGAGAAAGACCTAGAGAAGTCTTATATAAAGGAATAGGTGTAACTTGACAATAATCACACTTCAGGTTTAACACACACACACACACACACACAAACACACGTTTTTAAACTAAGGGTACTACAAAAACATTAAGTTAATAAGACTGGTGACATGCCCTGCTTCTGCCACTCATATTCACATGTGACATTTTTTTAAATTTTTAATGTTAATTTATTTTTGAGAGAGAGACAGACAGAGTATGAGCAGGGGAGGGGCAAAGAAAGAGGGAAACACAGAATCCAAACCAGGCTCCAGGCTCTGAGCTGTCAGTGCAGAGCCCGACGTGGGGCTTGAACTCACAAACTGCAAGATCATGACTTGAACTGAAGTCGGACACTTAACCGACTGAGCCACCCAGGCGCCCATACATGTGGCATTTTGTGAAAGTAAATTCCTCATGGATGGCATGGGGAAATTGATGAAAGCTACTCACAATTACTTATGAAGTTAAATAAGATAACAGATATGGTGTAACTTTTAAAAACTTAAATATACTGCACATAGAGGAAATCTGCAAGAGTGGACACTTCGTCAAGAATTCCTGGAGCACCTGGATGGCTCAGTCGGTTAAGCATCTGACTCTTTGTTTGGGCTCAGGTCATGATTCCATGGTTGTGAGTTCGAGCCCCATGTTGGGCTCCAAACTGACAGCACATAGCCTGCTTGGGATTCTCTCTCTTCCTCTCTCTGCCCCTCTTCCACTCACTCTCTCTGTCTCTCTCAAAATAAATAAATTTTAAAAAATTAAAAAAGTCCAAAGTATTGAAGAACTTTATTCTTATTGACAGTTTTCCTTCATATGATCTTGTTTTTCTGTCACTATTAGTTTTCTTTAATCATGAGCATGCTGTGTTCTATTTCTGGCTTTGTTTCTTATTTAATTCCATTTTCTTCTTATTTCAACTGATGTGAAGACATTTGTCCATGCTTTTATTTTACTTGCACTTAGGCTTTAGGCACATCACTTAGAAGTTCTTACTTGATTTAGTTTAACCTAAGTTAGGGCTAAGTTGGTCTACTGTGGAAAACTAAAACTAGACATGCAATATGCACATAAGAAAATCTCTGTGAAGACCATTTGGAAATGCAACTATGATTAATAGTTATGGTAGATTTCTTTTTGTTTCTCAAGCTCACTTTCTCCCTTTTGTCTTATGGGATTAGAGAAACCTCTTTGATAAATAAAAGGATTTGTGTGTCAGGTTTAGATACCTCATCCCTTAGTTTCATGAAGGATTTGAACTTATAGCTGATTAAAATCTTAATAAATGAATATACATAGGAAGTATTTATCCATTAAGATAAAAATGGCATTTTTAATAACAAGAACGACCTTTGTTTCTGTGAGATACTTTCCCTTGAGAAACACATTGCCTTTGAAAAATAATAAAACCCACAAATTATCTCATTAATGTGCATATTAATGAATGAAAACTCTTTTCCCTCTCATTTTGAGATACGAATCAAGGTGAACTATGAGAGGCTTTATACGTCTAAATTAGTCTGTGGAAAAAGCATTGAGCTCAACCTGGAAAATTCTTGAAAGTCTTTGGTCTTTATCCCCTTTATGAAGCCAATATGGGATTTCTGGTCACCTTTGAAAATGGTAATTTTGACATTTAAATGCAAGAACTACAAACCATACTTTTAAAAATTCAAAAGCTAGAGCTCAATGTAAATACTTCTGTGATTTGGCATCAGAGGTTTTATAGAATAAAGGTTAAAGGTCTGTGAGTTGGAGTCTAGCTCGGTGTGTGTGCTTCTGGGCCATACCATGTCGTTCTTTAGTTCTGTGTGAGGGTGTGTGGACAACGTGGCCCCACCGCCTCAGCCTTCTGACGTCTGACGCCGAGCCTGACACCTCACTCATGGGTTTGTTGTGGGGATTAAAAGAGATGTGTATAAAACGCTCTATTGCTTAGCAACTAGCTATTATTCACTAATGGCTATTTTAATCATAAATTGATAATAATTCCTGGCAATAACAATTTAATATTTGGGTAGCTAATATGTTCCAGTTGGAAATTTTGTTTCCTCATTGCAGCAAAAGACGTGAACCAATTGTATGTCTAATATATATATTTGAAAACATATGAAAAGTATTTACGGGGCATGACATCTATGGCAGAATTGAATTTTAAATGAGTTTAAAACTAAAATCAGCCAAGATTCTTCTTTCTTCTCTTCTTTGGAAAGGTGTATTATAAATAAAACTTTTGCTTTTGTGTTGGTTGTGGAAGGTAGGATGGTGAAGGTCTATTGAAACAAAATGGATGGAAGTAGTTCAGTTTCACATGCCATGTTTAAAGCCTTGTTATTTTTTTTTTTGTTAATTTATATTTTGAGAAAGAGAGAGCAAGCTAAGGAGGGGCAGAGAGAGAAATCCCAAGCTGACAGCACAAAGCATGACGTGGGGCTTGAACTCACAAACCGTGCAGGGCACCTGGGTGGTTCAGTCAGTTGAGCCTCTGACTTCGCCTCAGGTCATGATCTCATACCTCAAGCCTCGCATTGGGCTCTGAGCTGATAGCTTTGAGCCTGGAGCCTGCTTCAGAGTCTCTGTCTCCCTCTCTGCCCCTCCCCGGCTCACTCTCTCTCTCTCAAAAAATAAATAAACATTAAAAAAAAAATGAACTCACAAACTATGCGATCATGACTTGAGCCAAAACCGAGAGTCAGACACTTAACTGAGCCACCCACGTGCCCCAAAGGCTTGATTTTATCATTAAAAAATGACCAGAACAGTACAGTTTAAAATATTTTGGTACAGAACTTAAGTATATATTGGGATCACACTTAGCTGTTCAACATATACCAAAATATTTTAGTATTAAACTTTCTGGAGTTAAATATCCAGCTTTTAAATAATTAAAGATTTCCTTGAAAATTTAACTTATGGGTTTAAAACAAGATTGACTTTTATACTACAAGAAACTGTTTTTCAACTTTGACACTACATGATATTAAGGCACACTTAATTTTAATAAAATGTGAATGAAATACAGTTTCATTACTTTTGCAAAATATTTTTTTTCCTTCTGCAATAAAGTCAGTGTTAGCCTGACTCAATATTGATTTGGAACATGTGTATGTATGTAATATAAAACAAATCAAGGAAAAAACCCAACAACACAGTGAGTCCATTTGGAGAAGGAAAATTTTCTATTTTATATAATGAAAATCCTCATGTGTTATTTGATTTATTGAATAGGATCTTCTGCATCTGACAGAGGTATGTTCTTTCAGTGATTACTGCTGTACATGACTTAATTCTAACTAATATATGAGCAAAAAAAGAAAAAGTAGACTTTATTTAAGAAGATACAACACAAAAGATCTTACTACGACAAATGAGTATAAATTAATGTCCACAGATAAAATTCTTTGCCTAACAGTAAAGTGAAGTAGTTGCAGTGAAGTTGAGTAGGAAACAAATAATATGTTTAGTCTAACATTATAAGAATTGCTTGTGGTACCATGACCTTACAGCTGCATTTTAAGTTTCTTTAGTTTTACATGTTAGAATATTGTCTGCTGAAGGTAATAATGTCTCAGATGGGTTAGATAATTGATTAAAACATTTTGCATTACTGACCATTAGGGTCTAGTGTATTACATGCTATTCTATACCATTAATGTTATTTCTCATTCTTGGCAATAAAATTTTTGTTTACCCTTGCTTTAAGGATAGTCAGATTCACATAATGTTAATTAATCTCAAATCTAGGTCATGTACTATACTAGACATTTTCACTTTTTTTCCACTTATTCAAACCTTTTGATGATAGCTTTTATCTTCTTTATGACGAGAAAGGAATTGAGGGGGTCTAGAGAATTATTTTAGGAACAATATTATTTTGATGCCTAAAAGCACTTGAGGAGGTGTCCGCATAATTCTGCTCTTACAGCTCAGGAAATTATATCTTCTCCTGTACCAGGGCTTTGAATACAACACTACTATGAATAGTGAGGCAATTTTCCTCCTAGAGGAATTAAAGAGAGTAGCATTTATTTATGCTAATAGCTTGCTACTATATTTAAATTCATACTGTTGACATAGCTGTATTTGTACTAAACCTAGAAATTAATTCCACATTTGTGTGCTTGGACCCAGCATTAACCCTTCTGACCTTGTCTCCCCCTCCCTTTCCCTCCTTTCATTGTTAACACAAGCGCGTGCACCGGCACACAGACGCACACATTCATTCTCTCTCTCAGTCTCTCTGTAGCATTCTACAATGATGAAGAGATTAAGATATGAAAGGTGAGATGGTGATGGTATAAGTAGATCTCCTGGGAATCCTTTTGTCATGAATCCCCAAATTGATCCCACAGAGGAAGTATTCCCTGGATGTCTGAAATTTCTTTGTGGGGTACTGGCTTTTCTTTAGCTTCCTGACCTTCAGCAGGTCTGAATAGCATTTCCCTGGAACTCCGGAAGTCCCTGAATTAGTGCAAAATGTAGTCCCGATCAGCACTTCTCTCTGTGGCTTCCTCATGGTGGAGTGAGCAACACATAGGAAAGAGAAAAGTAATTAGGTCAGAATGTTGAAATACAAAGACATAGTTTTATCTTTAATAATAAGTAATCACCTATTAATCTAAACCATTAATAAAGCTCATAAAGATGTCTGCTTCGTAATTAGGTTAATAACTACTGAGAAAACCCGAAACGTTCATTTCAGTACATGTGTGAGTTAAATCAGTCCTACTCTACAACTTGTGGACTTATCCTGAGAGCTGAGACCGAAGTATCACTGTTTGAAGGCCTGATTTGGATCCGTAGGTTTGTGTAGTCTTAATCCAACTCTGTGCTTGAAGTATTTCAATAACTACACCTCAAAACACCTTTTATTGATGCAGTTTTTTTTTTGTTTTTGTTTTTGTTTTTTTACTTTAGAGAGAGAAAAAGACAGAGCATGAACAGGGAAGAGGGGTAGAGAGAAGGAGAGAGAATCTGAAGCAACTTCTGTGTTCAACATGGAGCTCATTGCACCTACCATTCTTTTTTTTTTTTTTTAGTAAAAAGCTTTGTACTACGTAGATGTTCATCAAAGAGAATAATATATTTACTAGAAGAAATAAAATACCAGGTAACACAATTCTTTTTAGCTGCTATCGCTATCATTATTAATGAAAAGAAACTTGGAAGAAACAGGGAGGCATCACTATGGCTGTGGAGTTTTGGGAGAAAGGAATGGGGTCTACTGAATATTTCAAATTATTGTTCCATTGAATCATGATTGAGTGGAGCTAAAATTTTATTTTCCTTCTGGTACCTTCATGTGGGCTCAATTTTTTAAAAGGACATATTCTAAATTTATCACATTAGACCCATGTATAGCTTTTTTTGACTGTTATTTTCATGGAGGGGCAAAAAGATCCAGCTTTTTACTAGCAGCTGCTCTTCAATGTCTTTTGTTTTCCTGACACAATAGTATTTTTAAATTCACATTCAGTTGCTCTTAAAGAAATTAGCTTAGAGCAAAGGGGAAAAAGTGATGGATGCAACTGAAATACTACTATAAAACTAAAAATAGTCATTACTCGAGCATCTTTTGCATTCCTTTTTCTTTTCAGTCAGTTGAACGTATTGGCTCCTAACATATTATAAGGAACTTGCTAAGAATCTATTACTTAATAATATTTTACTTATCTCAAAATGTCCATTTCCTAATACATCATTCATCCACTCAGTGATTTTTTTTTCATTCGACAGGGATGTTTTTTGGACATCTATCATGTGTCAGATATTATTATAACGAATTTTGAAAATAAGATGAATGAATTCAATTGCCTTGTTTGTCTTCAAGCAATGTCTGGTCTATCAACAATGATCCGTCAGAGCCAATGACGTGTTTCATATTATTTAATGTTTCAGTTTCACAAGCATTAAGAAATGTCTGTGGAATAGCAGACATAGTTATAGCACTGAAAATACACAAGTAGCTACGTCAGGATTTCTCTGGTCAAAGAACCCATAGGCTCTTCTGGCAAACAGAGATGTACGTCCATAGTTAATGTTGGCTATGACTGTAAGAATTGTGTGGATGGTTCTGAGAGGCACCAGAGGAGTGATTACCTGCCCTGGGCCAATAGTATGAATAGTACAACTACTGCCTGACCTAGGGAATGATAAATGAAGAACATGTTTTGAGACAAAAAGTAATTTGGTGGTAAAGAGAAACTCTACAGAAGAAATTATCTTTTTTTTTTAAGTTTATTCGTTTTTTTGAGAGAGAGGGAGAGAAAGACAGAGCAAGCAAGGAAAGGGCAGAGAGAGAGGGAGACACAGAATCTGAAGCAGGCTCTAGGCTTTGAGCTGTCAGCACAGAGCCTGATGTGGAGCTTGACCTCAGGAACAGCAAGATCATGACCTAGGCTGAAGACGGATGCTTAACTGACTGAGTCACCCAGACACCCCTCTTCTGTCTTTTTGGTAGCAACACAGAATGCCATGTTAGAGAATTTGGGATTTTTCTCAAAATGGCAGGCAGCAACAGAGAAAATTTAGTGCATCATTGAAATTTAAAAATATAGACCCTGGGGACTATAAATTGGAGAGAGCTAAGTCCAGAGGCCAGAGCACGTCTAATTAACAAGAACTTCCACTGTTAAGGATCCATGGCCACTGGCTGTTGACAATTGGCAGGTTATTTCTTCCACAAAATTCTTTAGCTATAAAATTCTGGGATCTGAGAATATAAGGAGACCGTAACATGGGTCCTTCCCATGGGCATTTCCTGCTAGGCAATTGTAAAAATGATTTGTAATCACCCTCACTGAGGTTGTTAGAGAAGATCTTTAGATATATTAGACTCAGTGAAGACACTTCCTCAATTTGTTTTGTACACACACACACACACACACACACACACACACACTCAGGCTTATGTCTACTGGGTGTCTCAAAATTACATGTCATAATCTTAGTGATCAACAGATTATAGAAGAGAAGCTATGGGGGAAAATGAAATATGTACGAAAGCCTATAAGCCTTGAACTGTTGGAGGTGCCTCATGTACACCATAGAATAGCTACAGACAGAATGGATGCCATATCCCTACATGTGCCACTATGTTTCACAAGAGTATGTTATTTTCTGATAAATGAAAAAGAAAATCATGTCATGGAATTATTGGTTTTATAGCAGGTTTGTTATTTATTCTCTTAATCTATAGTTATTAAGAGCTGTACAATGGGGCAGACTCCAAGATATTTAGATCATAAAAAAAAAGTTTGCAAAGATTGTGCAAATCACCAAGAAGAGGCACTAATATGTTCATACCTGGCTGCTAGTTATATGTTCATAGACTCCTATGGTGCTAGCTAGTTCCTGGCCAGTAGTACATGTAATTTTGGAGATTTCAGACTCTTAGGCACTTTCAAGTTCATTTTCAGGACAGTTTCAGGTCACTGAGGCTTTCTCTTGAGACCTGATCTTTCTTGGACTATCCCTCATAAGCCTAATGAGTAACTCCAATATGTATTTAGTAGGAATGGCTACTGTTGTGATGTAATTTTGCTGCTTTCCTTTTATTTTTTATTAAAAATATTTTTTATGTTTATTCTTGACAGAGAGAGAGACAGAGTGTGAGTGGGAGAAGGGCAGAGAGAAGGAGACACAGAATCTGAAGCAGGCCTCAGGCTCTGAACTGTCAGGACAGAGCCCAAGGTGGGGCTTGAACTCAAGAGCCAAGAGATCATGACCTGAGCTGAAGCTGGACATTTAGACAACTGAGCCACGCAGGCACCCCTCTGCTTTCCTTTTAGATTGGATGTGAGTGGATTGAGGCATCAAAAATAAGAATTGATTCAAAAGGTTAGTAGAAGGGGCACCTGGGTGGCTCGTCGGTTAAGCCTCTGACTTCAGCTCAGGTCATGATCTCATGGTTCTTGAGTTTGAGTCCTGCATTGGGCTCTGTGCTGACAGCGCAGAGTCTGCAGTCTGCTTTCGATTCTGTCTCCCTCTCTCTCTGCCCCTCCCAGGCTCACACTCTGTCTGTCTCTGTCTCTCTCTCTCTCAAAAATAAACATTTATTAAAAAAAAAAAAAAAAAAAGAGGGTTAGTAGAAGTCCAGTGAACACAAAAAAAAATGTAGGTTCCATCCCGTGTTAGATAGCGGCTGAGCACTGTACTAGAATACAGACAACCCTGAATCCTAGTTTCTCATTCACTATGCATTGTTGCATGATTTACTGTGTGAGAAAATTTGAGACATCTGCCTTTCAGTTTCTTCAGTTACAAAAGGAAGATAGTACCTATCTATCTAAACTGCAGAATAGTTGATAGGGTGAAGTCAGAGTATATAGAAGGTAGTGGGTGAAAAGTTAATCCTATCTAGCTGTAAACGTATTGATAACGGTAGTAACGCATAACGTTTCCGTCATTCTAAGTGTGCTTGGTGTCTCCTTATTTTGTAGCTGACATCTTTAGTTTCTAGGTAAGCCACCATCATACCAGTTGCCTTACATGTAGAAAATAATCCCATTAGGAGATCACAATGGTCATGTGAGTTTAATGATTGGTTATGATTTGCCTGTAAAATAAAAGGGACTTAAATGAGTAAGGCTTGAGACAACCTGTTTATACCTGATAATTCCAGGAGAAAAAAACTAACAAAAGATGGGGGCGGGGGGGTTAGGACAAACAACAACCTAAAAAACAAGACAGAAATATGTAACTGTGTGTTTGTGTGTGTATGTCTCATGTTTTGCCAATCACACAAAGAATTCTGGTACCTTGTGCTCAGTAAAAATTCACTGAGGTAGTTTTAGAAATGTTAGTTATTAGATTTTCTGTTTAGTTCCTGACCTTAAACCATACTTGGGGGGAAAAAATGAAGGGGAAGGATTATTAGTTTATGAAATTTTATAAAGCATTGGAAGAGACTTGAAAAGCTGTTTTTAGGGTTTCAAACATATTCTTTTTCCTGTTTCTGAGTTTTTCCATAATTTATGTAAGTGTTGGATAAGTAAGTAACGAGCTATTAGAAAATGTCACTTTAAAATATATCCATTGTAAGCACAGTGTCATAGAATTAGTACCATAATTTTTATTTCTACTGCGGCTAGTATATGATTTAGGTGGACCATTAAAATAAAGAACATTTTTGTTTATACTTGTACTAACATACCCAGGTGGGAATGTAAGTGGATACAACCATTGCTGAGGAAACAGATTTCCTTAGCAAGTTGTTTCTAATTGAATTGTTCATAAATTTATTTCCCTCTTCAATATAAAAATTAAATTTTAGAATAAAAATTACCTTCGGGAGATGGTAAATAAGTTTTATGGCGTGAAACTGCCATAAGTGAGGAAATATTGTTAAGAACCTATCAGTCAAATAGAACTCATAAATACTAAGGACTTTCTTCTATTTGTGTTAGATCATCAAGTTAGATACTTTTAGAAGAAGCTCAACAGAAGAAACATTACTAGAAAGCAAGGGACAAAAACTTCTAATAGCATTGTTTGAATTCCTCATTTTAATTTAAATCAGTGAAGAAAATGCTTAAATGCTTACTCCAAGTCAATTTTTTTCTTATATAAAATTGGTTAGTGTAGAGATTAAATTATGAATGTCACATTTAATTTAAAACTAAAGAGAGAAATAGCATCATAGAGAATGTGCTCTTTTGTGAATGTCAAGTGCAACTTGTTGAAGGTCTTTTGAAAAACAAGTAGGAAAGACCGTGCATTAGTTATGCATGCCTAGAGCACCTACTAGTTTGGAATACAGATGCCAAGTACACTATTGATTAGTACTGTTTTTAATGCAGGTTGGCTCTTGGAATCACATTGTTTCTGTTTTGCATTTGAGGAGAATGAGCCTATGCTACAGAATGGATCCAAAGCCTCTTAATATCTGTTTAGAAAAAAAACATTCTTGCCTGGGAACTTGGTTTTCACTTTCTGTAATTCGAGATTTATCTGGGAACTTGCTAAGAGTTTCTAGAGAGGCTTTCCCTCTCTTCTGTGTGTGTTTTTTTTTTCCTTCTTAAATACTGGTTCCCCTTAACAAACAGGTTTCTTGTGTTAGCATCGTGCCACACAACTGAGAATATTGCCAGATGTTGTTAGCCTGCTCCTTGCTGTTCACTTCTAAACCTTTCATTTAGGTTAGTGGGATGGTTAATAGTGTTAATTCCTCTAAGGCTCTTACTCAGCTGCCAATATCAGTCATCAGTAGGATACGTGGTGAGTATATTTCAGCTGGATAGATGAGATGTGTGAGGCATGGAAATATCAGTTCTCTAGTACAGAGACATCATTGGGCCTCATCTACAGTGATATTTTAGAAGTACACCCAGGCCAATCTTGTCCCCTCTCAGTGGCCCATTGACTTGTTATAACTCTCCTGCTTCAGTCTCAACTAACCACCCACCAGAGTGGTTTGGCAGTATTCCTTGAAATTTTGGGTGAAACCTAGAAAAATGAAATTCAGACCACATGAAACCATGAGAATGAATATGAAAATATACAATTAGAATTGTCGTCAATAGATTTTCTGTCAATATTCTTTTCAAAGACAATATTTTTTCTGTGCTGAGCTTTAATTACTTTTTTTTTTTTTTTACAAATAGTTTATTGTTAACTTGGTTTCCATATAACACCCCGTGCTCATCCCCACAAGTGCCCTTCTCCATGCCCGTCTCCCCCCTACCCCCCCACACCCATCAGTCCTCAGTTTGTTCTCAGCATTCAAGAGTTAAGACAAATTTTTAATGTTTATTTTAGAGAGAGAGAAAGAGAGGGGAGAGGGGCAGAGAGGGAGAAGAAGAAAGAGATAATCCCAAGCAGGCTCCATGCTGCCAGCACAGAGCCCAACACAGAGCTCGATCTCATGAACTGTCAGATCATTACCCGAACCAAAACCAAGAGTGAGACGCTTAACCGACTGAGCCACCCAGGCACCTGGATCTTCTATCTGTATTCTTGAGATGACTAATTTTTAGTTATTTCACTTGTTATTGTTATTGTCATCATTGTCGTCGTCGTCATCATCACCATCACCATCACCGTCACCATCAACACCTCACTTATCCGGTATAACAAACTTTAAAGTATGGTAGGAGAATGGATTGCTGGCAGTTAAAGAATCATTTGATGTGGTGAACTCATATAATGTAGCCAGTGCTAAAGAAGCAGCTTCCTCCTCGTCTCCAGTGAAAGTGCATTTGCCTTTGGTGTGCCGGCTGTCATTTTTTGAGGCACTAACTACAAGATTACAAAATAATTGGTTTAGTTCCCCTTTATGTTTGCACTGGTTTGAGGAGATCAGCATTATTATAATATTTTAATCTGCCGAGAGAAGAGTTGATTTTGCCAATTGTACACGTAGGGAATATTTGACCAAAATGTTCAGTTGCTTTATACAGTTTGCCATCCCACCTGTTTTGTGAGTAATTTTAATGAAAGGATAAAGGAACAGAATTAAAGCATACCATTGTGAGTTATGTTTTAGTTTGCTTTGTTAGCCTGGTGACTGTGTTTTGGTAATTTTACTCATTCTCATTTCACCTTGGTCACTGAGTTAGACATTGGGTAGAAATTCTTTGCCAAGTGATGACTCGTGGCCTTTGAGAAATTACAGCTTTATTAGTAACTGACATAAACCATCATAACTAATACTAATTCTGTTTAAAGTGAAGATCTGAGTTCAGAATGTATAGGTAAATACCAGTTTTAGAAAGAGAAGTAGGAAAAAGTTTCTCTCTTCTCATGCATAGCATATATGGGATAAATCAAAATAATTCATATTCATTTCACTTTCAAAAAAATCACATTTTTATGTTAATAGATGTTTTCTTATGTGCACTGGTTACTTTTCATGAAATGATTGATTCCATTTTTCAGTTTTTTCTGCTAGGTGGGTTTTCTAAAATATTCAAAGATGGTTATGGCCCCCTTGTGGCCAAATAATGCAACGTTCCCAAGATTGAAGAATAATTATCTTTTTCTGAAACGATATTGTTGAAAATTCTAAGGCTATGATTTCAAAATTCACAAAATAGTCTGAAATTAATAAAGACATCAGTTGGTTGAATAGATAATGTATAGTCAAATATCTGATTTTTTTATGAAAGTAGATCAATGATCAGGCTCAAAACATTTGAAAATAAAACATTTGAAATCATGACCTTCCCTACTACCACCTCTCTGACATTTTAGTTTAGATGTTTTTAATAAGCAGTTAAAAAGAAAGTATGTCTTGTATAATGCTGAATTTGTTAACTAAACCTCACTTAATACATAAACTTATTGAGATAGTATAGGATTTCAACTAGCGCATATGATATGTATGCTTTGGGTTATTAAATCCTAACATTTTTATTAAAGTAGTTATCTAGTTTCTCACACTGTCCAATTTTACTCTTCATTAGGAAAAACATCTTGAGCCATTTCAGAGAAAATAAATAATGAAAGTAAATTTTTGAAGGTTTTTTTTTCCCCTCGTATATTCAGTATGTGTTTTATGTTGTACTTAGGGATTAAAGCAGTTGATGTAAGGAAGTATGTATCTTTGTGCATATTTCAATTTATTGTAAGTGGAACTAGCAATTGTTGTTATCACAGTTGTGATAAGGCTTTAAATTATTTCTACTGAAAAAAAATCCTGATGTGGAGAGTTTACATCCTACTTTTTAGAAACAACTTTATATACATAGAAAAAATAATCCAGATTTGGGCCAGTTGCTCTTTAAAATAGCATGCGAAAGTTATATAAGATTATTTTATGTATAAACCTTTCTACTTAAAATATGAAAACAGATGGTAGTGAACTAAGCAGAAATAAATCGTGTTATGCAAATATCACTACTCTGAGTTGTTTTAGTGAAATAATCTTTTTGGTTTTGATGTGCTTGTATGAGTAGAGAGGAAAAGAAGGTCTTATAATGTATAGTATGTGCCAGTGATAGACATTCAAAGTCTGTCTTGAGCAGTGCCAATTTGATATTACTATTTTCATCAGGTTCACATTACTTGATCTCATGGGATAAACTTGTCTCTTCAGTGAAGAAATGGAAGAGCTAGCAGAAATTAAATGAATACTTCAATAAAGGTCACAACAAATTTATCAGAGCTGTGCTAGATTAAAAAACATCTGTGAAGGCAAAACTGATCTCTGGTGTTAGAAGTTAGAGCAGGGACGTTTGTGGAATGCCAGTAATTTCTGTTTTTTTTGAGCTCACTGCATCATATGAGTACTTGTACCTCATTAACATCATAATTTATACACTTTTCTATATGGATGCTGTTTTCAACAGTAAGTTAAACTAGGAGAAAAGTTGTGAACACCTGTATAAAATTATGGAATTGGTCATGTTATGAAAATATTGATGTGTCAGTGTTAAAATGTTCATTGATACTTATACACTGAATTCACTCTCAGATGTTTTAGAATTAATTTCTTCACCTAAAATACATTTCACGACGTGCTTTTTTCCCCCTATAATTAGCTCTAAGTCTGGAAAGAGAAAATTGACTTCTGTACGATCACTTAAATGCTCATATGCCATAGATGTTAGCTCGCTGATTTTCCATGTTTCAACACTTCTGCTTGAAAGAAGTCCTAAAGTATCTTTGTAATTAGTGTATTAATTTTTGTAATACACACTATTTATTAGTGTGTGTTTGTGCTGTTGTAGTAGAAACAACGTGGTCTATGCACTACCCTGAATTTTGTAAAAATAGAAGCAGTTACTATATAATTTCCAGCCTTAAATTAGATGACGCAGGAGAAAGTGTGCAGCATAAGGTATGGCACATGATGTGCTTTGAGTAAAAGTTAGGTTTTCTTCCCTGCCTTTCCTCTGTGGAGATCTTACCTCAGTCTGCTGTTGGAAGTGCATGGATTTTCAGTCTTGTTGGCAACACAAAGAAGCGAACATTTGTTAGTTTGAAATATGCATCATTTTATGAGATCATTAGCCATTTACAACATAAATGGCATTTATCAATGCGATGTGAGCCTGAGCTCACTGAGGATGGTATCCTAATTTTGTCTGCTACTTCGTTTTACATTTTAACTCTGTGACTATTAAATCTATAAAACTGGCCAAATTATTTTGGAAACGATAAATATGTTCATTCCATTTGGCCTCATACTCCCATTGCTGGGTATGTATCCTCAAGAAATAATTTAAAAAGTAGAAAAAAAGACCACAAAGTCGCAAACATAGTCACAAACCTGGAATAGTAAGATTGTGGTCTAAATGTCCCACATTAGTGGAATAGTTAGAAGTCTAATTTATCCCATGGATAACAGAGTATTATATAATTTAAAAACAAATATTTGAAATGTTTATTTCAGTATATATAGTGTTTCATAGGTAAAAACTTTAAAAGTCTGTGCATAGCATGATTACCGTTATTTATGAAAATTATATAATTGAACAATGACTTTTTAAGAATTAGGAAAATGTAAACATTTCTGAAATAGAATGGTGGAATTTGGGGCATAACGTTCCTTTAGAACTATAATTTTGTTCTTAGGTTTAGAATAAGATGAGGTGGAGACAGAATACAGAATAAAAATAGGAGCAGTTGCTTTTTACTTGGACCAAAAGCATTTTTCCTGACACGCTGATTTCTATTTATCGTACAATGTGATTTTTGTTTTTTTGGTGGCGGTGTATTAAAATTTTAAAAATCGAGGTGTTTGCCGTGGAATTCTGTCTCTGTTTTGTTCTCTCCAAAACAGATCACTGAACTCTGACCTAAATTTGTCTTAGGAAATGTAAAGGTGGGTGCAAATTATTGAACAAGCGCAAGTCACAGAGAGGCAACTGTGAATATGCTGTGGTCTCCGGAAGCTCTCCGGGTGGGAGGCCCGCCTGTGTCTTGCTACCATCCCTTCTTGTGCTCAGCTGTGGATGTAAGCATATTCGAGCAGAGTCTCTCCTCATCTGGCCCGAGGGTTGGAGGGCACCTATGTGATTGCATAGGTAAGCAGTCTGTGTAAGGAGCGTGAGGAGAATGTAAACATTTACTTTCCTTCCTGTTTTGGTTCTGGATCTTTCCAGCCTCCCACGGAGGGTCACCGCCTGTCTGCAGGTTGTCACCACCGTGCTCTCGGGCCAGAAGCTTGAACAACGAAAGAAGGGCTCAGAAGGCAGATTTAATGAATTTTATCAAGTAACCTACCAGCTCATTAAAAGAACATTTCAAGGGGAACATTTGCTGACATGGCTTTTTGAGCATTCATTTGTTCCACAAACATTCAGCCAGAGCCTCCTGTGTACCTGAGGTACGGATGTAGGGGATGTGAAGATGAATCTGACCTGGTCCCTGCCTCGAGCGGCTTATATAAGTGAAAAGTTTGTCCTGCTTAATTTTAACTTCCCTAAAATGCAAGCAGCTTCTTTCCCTTTTTACACGACATAAAAAGAAAGCCAAAGATGCTTTTATTACACTGGTATTCTCAGATGTATATATATTTCCAGTAGATGTAAATCACATTTCACATAGCCTATTATTTCTAGAAGTAAAACTGGCATAATATCTGGGGTTTTTTTCTCTTAGTAAAAAAAAAAAATAGAACTTTAAAATTTATTTATTTATTTTAACAGAGAGAGAGCATGCATTTATTTATTTTAACAGAGAGAGAGAGAGAGCATGCGCACACACAAGCATGCATGAGTGGGGGAGGGTCAGAGAGAAAGAGAGAGAGAATCCCAAGCAGGCTCTCCAATGCCCACATGGAGCCTGATGTGGGGCTCAAAATCATGAACCATGAGATCATAACCTGAGCTGAAATCAACAGTCTGACGTTTAACTGACTAAGCCACGCAGGCACTCGCCAGAAATATGACTTTTAAAAGTAACATTAGCATGATAGAAAATGCAAGGTTGGAGCTGTGCCTATTTGGACAGTAAATTCTTTCCTTTAGTTGGGCACCAATGCGTGATTACCCTGATTCTTTAAAATTATTATTTCAGAGTAATTTCTGTATCTATCAAAGTGGAGCCCATGCATTTCCACTATTAGATGCATTCCTAGCAGAAATATGTACATTGCCAAAAGACATGCACTAGAACATTCATTCTAGCAGCATTATTTTTAATAGCCCCAAATTAGAAATGACCCAAATGTCCATTGGTAGTAAAATGGAAACATAAATTGCAGTACACTTATTGTCCTGGAATGTGGTACATATATTGTACTGCAGTATCACATGACCGTGAAAGCAGGCAGTAAGGAAAACTGAAACATAACATGGAAGGAAGCTAGACACCAAATATAGATACTGTTCTCTGATTTCGTATCAGTAAAGCATAAAGCAGGCCAAACTACTTTATGGTATTACCAGCATAGAGCTTGCTCTTTTTTGGGGAGACTGGAGTGCCTGGAAGAGAGCAAAAGAGAGTGTTGGGGGGAGGCTGCTCTTTTTTTTAAAAATCCCTAGTGATTTCAACATATGGTTAATGTTGTGATCTCCTGGTTTAGGACAAAAGTTGTAAAATGATTATATATGCCATATATAATCATTTATATAATACTTATAAAATATGTGTACTATATATAATATATAATAATACATATATATAGGAAGGTTGACACTGTGGTTGTTCTTGGTATTATATGAAATATTTTGCATAGACTATCTTATAAAATTATTGCCAGCATCCTATAAGATAGTTGCTATTATTATCTTCCTTTTAAGGATGAGGAAACTGAAGCTCAGAGTAACTAAATAACCTACTTAGAGCAATTTAATAATTTATCTAAAGTTACATAAGTACAGGTACATGAATCCTTATTTACAGAGACAGAATCTGAGTTAAAATGAAGCCAGGCTGTATGTAGCCTTTAAAAAAAAAAATCACAGTATGAATATTTAAGCAGTTCACTGTGTCTGATTACCAGGTGCTGGAAATATTAACAGCATATACACAATATTCATTATAGTTCCTTTACTAAAGTTGAAAAAAATCAGAGGGGGCCACCCAGGTGGCTCAGTTGGTTAACTGTTGGACTTTGACTCAGGTCATGATTTCACAGTTTGTGAGTTGTTCAAGCCCCGGACTGGGCTTTCTGTTGTTAGCGCAGAGCCTGCTTCGGATTCTCTGTCCCCCATCTTTCTCTCTGCCCCTCCCGTGCTCTTGCTCTGGCTCTCTCTTTCTTTCTCAAAAAATAAACATTTGAAAAAAAGATGAAATTCTAAACTATCTGGCCTCAAGATTTTAGATGAAGGATTATGGACCTGGAATAAGTAGCAGAAAAGAAGTCGAATGAAATCCAGGGGACTCAGTCTTAACCACCCGACTACACTGCGTTCTTGTGAGAGTTCTGTGAACTTGTTCTAATCGAATGAATTTCCCTTCTTTATTTTGAGAACATGTTTATCAAAAGAACCCAAACCAGTCACTGTTACGGATACATCTGTTTTCAGGCTTGGAAGAGACTTTACTAGCCTGCTAAACCATTCACTAACCTGATACCTGACTCTACTTCGTCTTCTTAGGGCTCCAAACCCATCCTGGAACCTTGTCCATAATCAATAGCAAACTCTCAACTCTGTCGTTTATATAGTTTATTTCCTCTTCCTTTCAGAAGATCAGTTGCACTTGTACATCTCAGCTCTTAAAGCCTTTTTGCTGTTCTCCGTGAGTCACCTAAGACCATGGCAATAGTTTCAGCTGACTAGTTTTCAATTTCTCCCATCCTGCACCATATTGTTTTAGGCTGAAAAGGCACAAAGTTGAATAACATTCTCCTACATTGTCATTTTTACTTTCTCAAAAAAAAAAAAGTTGTATAAAAACACACTATTTAGAGTTTAATTGAGGGGTATGAAATAACCAGCTAAGATACTTTCCAGGTCTACAGCTAGAGAATTAATCCACTGAATCCTATGTTTCTTCTTCCTTTCGGATATCAATTGCTCTTTCTAGTCTATGGGTCTGTTCTAATTTCTAATATAATGGATGATTGAATGAGCTCCTTCCTCATCTGTACGCAGGAATCCTACTCTGTTGGTCATGTAGCTCAATTGCTTTTTAATCGATCCCTCTCCAGAGCCAATATGCTAGCCGGATGACAGACTGTCTAAGAGCCTGCATACCTGTCCAGAACTTAAATCAGTTCTTCCCTTTCAACACAAAGAATGGGCAGTAGAAAGAGCCTTCATCCCAGAAAGGAGGTCTAGGTAATACTTGCTTACCTCATCTAAAATGCAGTTCAGTCTCTCTCTCGAAGGGCTGTTGTGAGGACAAATGAGAAAATGAAATGCCCAGCAGAGTACGAGTCAGCCCTCAATAAATGACGCAACAGTGGTCATGTTGGTGATAGTGTTTTGAGCTGTTAACATCTCTGTGAGTCCATGAGAATCACTGTATCTGCGGTTTAAGAAAGTTACTTGGCCATACATGAGACTGTTATTCACCTGTGCTTTGCAAAAGATGTGTTTGAAGAACTCTCTGCCTAGTGAGCCAACTCAGTGACTTCTAGGACACATTAAAGAAATAATGATTTCATGCTTGGTATTAAAACACCATTAAAGTAGAATTTATGTTGGGTGTCCTAACATATACTTGACATTTTGGAATTGGTTTTATTTTAATTGATGAATCAATAATAATTTGTAGAGCATTCAGTTTCTTTACAGATTTGAGTCCTGCCCAAAGTCTACTTACATGGAAAGCCTTAACTGATATGCAGAGATGCTCAACTGAGTAGCCATTCTGAAATGCCCTTATGTGAAAAGAAAAAATAAAGTTGCCAAATGGTCATAAATAGCCAGCTCAGAAATGCCTTCCTGCTAAAAGAAAATAAAAATCAGAAGGAACACCTTTGTTTAGCAAACATGTTAATGAGGCCAGCAGTTTAAAAGCTGTCCTCTGATGGAGGAGGAGTTGACTTTCCTTTATGTAGGATGGCTTTTCTCCCCAAGGAAAGGTCTGATTGCATGTCTTATAGTGTTCTTCCATATGTATATATGTGCATATAAAATACCCAAATAGCAAATACCAAGTATATTGTCACAATTATATTGAATAGTATTTTTTAAAACTCTGGTAAGTCATGGATTCCCTTGAAAAAAATGGCTTCAGATATGGAAGCTTTCACAGAATAGTTGATACATAAGTGCATATGCAAAATTTTGCGAAACGATTTTTAGAAATTGATGGAACCCATGAATCCATTTCTGATAGGTGTTTAATGATTTTCAGTCAGCATTGTTCTTCAGTGAACCTGGGTTAGGGGAAATCTAAGCATTGTGTTTAATTTTTATGGTGTATTTATTGAAGTTCGGAGTGGATAAGCCACTTGGTTACTTTTTTCAGAGAGTAAAAAGAACTTAATTCTTTAGCATATTCGTCCCTTATTTTCTAGGTGGGTCCATAGTGATTTAATTCCATAATCAGCGGAGCCTGTTGCATGGGTTATATGTTACATAAACACTTCTCCTGGTAATTCTTACTGTTCCTTGCGTTATTTCTGTCATTTTTTTTTCTACGTTGAACCCATCTTCTCAGCAAAGTGACAAGGTCACTTAGACAAAAAACAATGTATAAATGAGAAAACAGAACAAAGCTAAGAGAGAAAGGGAAGAGTTTTTGTGTAATTCTAAGCATGAATTTTTTATCATGATTCCCAGTAGTTGATGTAGTCTTACACTGGGTAGTTTTATCAAGCATAAATTTTGTGTCTCACTAGCGATCTAAGTTTGTTTTCCAGCAGTGGGCTATTCCAACTTAGTTTTGCATTTCACATCCAAATAGAAGCGGAAATTTCATCTGTCATTGCACATTTTAGCCTTGCTGAGGGGAAGACCCCGATGCCGTGCAGAGAGAGATGGAGCCTGGGGACGAGTAAACAGCCACTCTGTGATTGATGAACAGGGGCAGTTCACGCGGTTGCTGTTAAGACAAGGGGCTACATCTCCTCAGACCTATATGAACTATCAAGTGTGGGCTGACTGAGAAATCAGTCCTGTCTTATTTCTTACCCTTCCTAACATGACAGGGAAGAATGCTCTTTGAATTGTAACAAATCATTTGACACATAGTAACAGTAGCTCAAGATGATTTTATGAACCCTACAAGAAAATGAATGTTGTGAGGAGACCAGAATGTTTTTGCTGTGAAGTTCCTTTTGGAATTAGTGTGTGATTCAGATAAGTCTCTGGAATCGGAATTCTGGAATTCAAAACCAGACTCTTATTTACTGTGCTACTTTGGGTAGGTTACATAACCGTCTGAACCTCAGCTTTTTCAACCGCCAATGGGGACAATGGTTATACCTGTCACGTTTTGCATGAGGACCAAGTTAGGTAATGCCTTGTGTGTAGTAAATAAACACTCAATTAATAAAAGATGTTCTTATTTTCAAGTTTAAGGTAATGAAAAATGTTTCTCCATGATTTTATAGTTCTGCTGCATGCTACCTAGGAATTTTAGAAATCACTACCAGTACCGTATGCATTTTATGCAGCAAATATTTTTGAAGGTTCACTTTGTACCAGGCACTGCTCTCGGTCCTGGGTAAATCACAAGGAAGGAAACAGCGATGGGTGGGTCTGAGAGAGGCTGCTAATGAAGGCTGATAAAGGAATGTTTTAGCAGACATTTGAAGTAAAGTATGAGAAATGAACAGATGAGCATTCCAGGCAGTAAATTTTCAGGTATGGCGAGGCTTCGAGGCCAGAGTGTGCTTGGCATGTTCAGGGAACCCCTAGGAGGCCGGTGGTAGGAATATCAGATTGGGAGATGAGTGGTGGATGGGTGGTGCGTATCATGTCAGCCTTAACAGGTCGAGGGAGGGGAAGCCATTGGATGGAGCAGCAGAGTGACATACCTGATTTGTACTGTATGAAGCCTCATTATGGTTACTGTGTGGAGACTGTGAGGTATGCACATAATTGGGAAGGTTATTTAGGATCTCTCACAGTGGTTTAAGTTAGAAAGATGGTGTTTTGGGCTAGCCTGATAGGGAGTGAAGGGGTAAAAAAAGACCTGATAATATATTAAATACCTTCCATGAGCCACATGGCTTTACATATATATTGTCTAATCCACCCAACATCTCAAAAAGGGAAATACTATTCCCATTTATTTTGTAATGTTTTTAAAAAATCTTTATTTTTGAGAGACAGCAAGTGAGAGAGCTCAAGCAGTTGGGGGGAGGGGCAGAGAGAGAGGGAGATTGCGGATCTGAAGCAGGCTCTGCACTGTCCACACAGAGCCCGATGTGGGCCTCAAAGTCACAAACCATGAGAGCATGACCTGAGCCAAAGTCAGACACTTGACCAACTGAGCCACCCAGGCATCCTGGAAATATTATTGCCATTTACAGGTCAGATTTGCCCAAGGTTGTGCAACTGAAGTGGAAATATAGCATGATGCTCTTTCAGTGGCTGAAAGTGAAAGAGAAAAAGAAAAATTACAAGTACAGAATGTCAGTAACTATCTGGCTAAATTTAAACTATCTTTTTGCACACATTGTATAAATTCAATCCCAGTAAGAAAGAAGTTGTAAGGGTAGTGGATTGAGGGTGATATACACGACGTGGTAAGCAGGTTTTGGAGAGTTTTGTTGGTTGTTTTCTTTACCCGCTCCTCTATACTTCATTTTGTCCCTCTGCTGAGATTTTGGAGTTTTTAGTGTTTTGAGATCCAATGAAATGAAAATATAAAACTTACTTTAGAACAAGCTGAATGGTAAATTAGCGTTTTAAGATAAAGCACTAGAAGCAAAGTACAAAACCAAAAAAGTTAAAACAACAACAACAAAACCCTGAAATAGCTTTTTTCCTTTAATTGGGTATTTATTTATTGAATAAATAATCATTACAATAATTTAGTATGTGGCAGGTACTGTATTAGATATTTGGGATAAGCAATAAATAAGACATTATACCTGCCCTCAAAAGTTTACCAGTAAAATAAATGATCATAGTCTATATTAAAGGAAAAGATTAAGTGCTCTATTGTAAGTTAGAAAGTGGTAAGTGGTTACCTTATGTGTCTTGTTTTGAGGATGACAGAAAAGTCTTCAGAGAGGAGAACCCATTTGTGATAGATCATTGCTTCTGTTATAGTTGGATATGGTCAAATAGTTGAGTTGGCCATGGAGTAAAAGTCTTCATTCTTCAGCACTGAAATCCGTATAAAAGCAGTCACAGATACATCTGACTGCAGTTACAGGTATATATGCGGCCTCTCTGTAGTCTTGAATAGCTCTCTCTGGCCACCCAGATGTCAACCTACCATGGGTCATATTAGGTTCTGGTCCTTATTCTCTCAGAAGTCCCTTCTGAGAAGTCCCATTTCTGACTGAGTGCTGTCTGAATCCCTGCCTAGCATGGAGCAGTAACTCTCTTGAGCCTTTCCCCTCTCTGTTGTCTTTAATTGGAACTGCATCTTTGAGCTGCTGCTTTCGATTTTGCAGGCAAATGGTCTGTTCTTCCCCCATCCCCCATCAGAAGTCTAATTTTGTGCATTTTTTGATGATACTCTTCCAGCACCTAAAGAAATGGGTCTTAGCTTTTGAGTGGAGGTTGGGATTCGTCACATGCTGGTAAAAATCCTTGACATGATACTTAGATTAAAAGGAGCCTCTTATTTTCATGGTTATTGCTTCTGGCAGTTTGTTCATTAGCTAAAATTTCTCAGCTTTGAGACTACAGAGTTTTTCTTTATATCAAAATCATGTCTATTTACTTTAAAAGTGCATTATATAAAACATCCTATAACTTGTCTTGATGCCATTTTGATATACCACTAGAATTTGTAGTAGACTAATATTTTTGTGACTGAACTCATTTAACAACAGTGAGGTGCTTTATTCTGAAGTCAAAAATCAAAGGCAATGCATTAGATCTGATAGGATCCTGCAGAATATTCAGTCCTGAAGCATAATATTTATTTGATATGTGTATAATGTATTGGTGCTTTAGAAGTTGTATATATAAAAACACTGAAATACCTTGGTTCTCAAAGTATGGTCCACAGATACCTAGAAGTGTCCAGAACCCTTTGAGAGGGTTTGCAAGGTATAGATCATGCATAGGTAAAGGGTACATTCCACCTGCAACACAGGCCAAAAGGATTTAATGTAAAACAGCAAATGAAAAGTTCATTGGTAGAGTTTCAGATTCCACAATGCACTAATCTTTAAGAAACCGAGAAATGCCTACCTGTTCAGTTTTAGTATAGTTATCACAAAAGATTATCCACCATTATCAGTAAAGGCTATTCAAATATTCCTTTGTTTTCAAATTATATACCTTTGTCATTCTCATTGTTTTCTTTTAAAAACTTAGGGGCGCCTGGGTGGCTTAGTCGGTTAAGCGTCCGACTTTCGCTTAGGTCATGATCTCGCGGTTCGTGGGTTCGAGCCCCGCGTCGGGCTCTGTGCTGACTGCCAGCTCAGAGCCTGGAGCCTGTTTCAGTCTGTGACTCCCTCTCTCTCTGACCCTCCCCTGCTCACACTGTCTCTCTCTCTCTCCTAGAAATAAATAAAACATTAAAAAAAAATAGTAACTTCTCAATAAACAGTTGTTTTAAAAATAAATAAATAAAAGCTTATTATTTTTCATTAGAAGTATATCATTGAATTATATGATGGAATTATTTTTATTCAATGAATAGATAATGATTTAAAATTTCTCAGTTTAAGTTCAGTTCTGGTAATATTATTAGTTATAGCCCCCCACACACAAAACCTTTGTGAGTTCTTGATAATTTTTAAGAATCTAGAGAGGTCATTAGACCAAAGCATTTGAGAATAACTGGTATAAAAAATTATTGTCCATGACGTAAAGATGTACGTTGACTTCAGTAAGACAAAGTAAGAGCCATTTAAAACAAGCAGCTAATTTCTTACAGTAGAATTACATTGATACTTGAATACAGAATCTACATCTTGTTGAGTTTTAAAAGTAGTTAGTGTCATTCCATTGATTTCTATCAGACCTGTAATACTAAATTCTCAGGAGTATTTTCCTTTTGGCCACTTCCTTGCATTGATCAGACAACAAACACCTGAACTCTGTGTAGGTTTTGACAAATATTCAACCAGTTTTGCTATTTTCCCAGTTAAAAAGCAATCTATAAAATAATTATGTGAAGGAAGTGTGCCATATTGTAATATCATTGTTAGTAATAAAGCTGTCAATTACTAAAGCATAAACATTTGACCTATAACATCTTTAGCCATGTGATTATAGACCATGCAGGTCTTAGTCTTGTAAGACTTTGCCCTCCTGAAACACTTCTCATCTGTTTTTGGTATGTGTTAGGCAAGACCTCTGACAATTCTAAGTTACTTGGATTATACCATTGTCATTTTATAAACAAACACATTTTAAAAACATCTCTTTGATGAATGTTTACAATTAACGATTAAGTATCCATATCACAGAAAGAAGCTGTCCTGAAATGGATCCTGTGAAGACCAGTTCCCTATGCTCCTTTCTCATATCCATAGGCTATTTTTTTATTTTGATGATGTAGAATTATATTTTAAAAGCAGTGAAAAATATGTAACTGTTTTGATTTTAATCAGCTCATAGAGTAACATAAACCACCCGCTCGAAATTTCTTGAGAAAAATAGATCACTCTCTACCAAAAGGCAGTGTACATATGAGGCCAAGCTGGCCGTGTGTTGTGACTATTACTCAGCTGCTATAGAGAAAATAAAATTAATACGTGTTGTCTCTGTTGACGTTGGTGATGATGACAGCAGCAGTGACAAAGAAAGAACCAGGTAAGTTTTCAGAGTGAAAGACTAGTTTTATTTTTGCTCCTGAAACTGTTCTGATTTTTAATAGCATTAAAACTTATTTTTTTCTTTTCTTTTACTTGAAATTAATGAGATGGACATATGGTCAGGATCATGGTAAAAATACCTTTTTTTGTGTTTGTCTCTGTGTAAAACTTCATCATAACTTGCCAGACCTTGCCTGTGGCAATAATATAACAGCTGCTGTGAAACTATTATAATTGCATCTATACCTAAAATGGAATTTCCTGCCTCTGTTTAATTTTTAAAATAATTTTTACTTGAAAGTGGAAATGTACCTAATATATTTGAACCTGGCTATGAAAGTTCTTTATGTCAAAGGCATAGTCTTTTCCCTGGTGTTTAAAAAACGAAGCAAGAAAACAAGATGTAAGAGACATAAAAGCATGAAGTACAAATCTTGATTTCTACTTGTGATTAGCTGCCTATTTTAGATCTCATAGCTTCAGAATGCTGTCACCTTGTGTGTGTGACGTGCAATTAATTCAAAGTATATTGTTTAAAGGGGTCAGAAAGGAGGTGGTTGAGAGGAGTAAATTAAAAATCACTCACAAGCTAGGCCAGTCAGATGGGTGATATGAATGAAAGAATGTGATTTTCTGTCGTTAATGGAGAATGTCAGACATTACAAACAGAAAGGAGATCGTACTTTGTACAGGAAGTGGCTCTAAGCTAATTCTCTACTGGTGTGGCATTAAAAAAAAAGATATCATGTATCCTTAAAATCTCTTCAACATTATGTTTGTAGAAAATACAACAGTTGAAATCTTTTTCTCTCTCTCTTCCCCATCCCTTTTCCTTTTTCCCACCCCAGCTTCTTCCTTCTTTCCTCAAGTATTTAAGCTGTCTATGCTTTCAGTGACACTCATTTAGGTTTATAACCGATTTGAAGAGAAAGTGTTTTGAGTCCATAACTGGTTTTGTTTTGGTTTGGTTTTTGTTCATTTGATTTTTTTTTTTTTACTGTTTTTTTAATTGCATATTTATGGATTTTTTTTTGGCTTTTTGGGACATCATCTCCTTTTGTTTATTTTTGTATTCATTGCACTCTCCTTACTTGATTTTGCCAGAAGTCTGGTCTTTGCCTAGCTGAGATAGTTGACGAAAGTGAAATCGTTCTTAGGAGTAAATTGTCTTATTGTGATGCTTTAAGTTCCAGAATGTTTCATAGAAGGACAAATAAATCAGTAGTTTAATTTTTGGAAAGGAAAGTTCCGAATATTTACAATGAAATATCTCATGAATATGTAGCAGACACAATTGATTTTGATAAACTGCTTCATATTCTACTGTTTATTAGTCTGTGTAAAAAATTTGCTTTGTGTGCTGAGAAACTTAAACAATGTAAGGAATATTTGGAGACAAAAAGAGGTGAGAATGTCAGGAGAATACAAGAAAAGAAGAGAAGCTTTCTGTTACTTTCAAAATATGCTAGTAGAGCAAATTAAGTATAGCAGTGCTTTGCAAAGACTTGCCTGTGTCCAAGACAAGAAATAATAGTCTGCTGATCTCTGTTTTGGTGGATTTTCACTGCGGTTTCCTTCTGACCTTTCTATTAGATTATGCTAGACCTGAGAACATCTCCTTAAATGGGTCCCCAGCTGCCATACTATTTATGAAAAATTATACAGCCCTCACTTGAGATGCTTTTTAAAAATGTGCTTGGCTCTTTCTAAGTCTCTATATGTGGTATGATTAAATATATTTGAGGCTATATAACTCTGTAGCATAGAAAGGTCTACTTTTGAAAATCACAATGGAAAGCTCTTCATGTTGAGGACAGCACACACTAAGGAATCAAGAGCCATAGTTTTGTAAATCTGGCCAAGAAACCTGTGATTAAGTGAAAAGTGAAAAAGTAGTCTTAATTATCAGGCAGAAGAATCTCAATTTGAGGCAAAATGGCTTTTTGACTAATTTTTAAAGTTTATTCTGAGAGAAGGGGGCAGGGGCAGAGAGAGAAAGATAAAGAGAGAATCCCAAACAGATTCCACTGTCAATGCGGAACCCGATGCAGGGCTTGAGCCCAAGAAGTGTGAGATCATGACCTATACTGAAGTCACGTCTGATGCTTATCCAGCTGGGCCACTCAGGCGCCTCTTGCTATTGACTAATTTTTATGTAACACACAAGTAGGATTTAGTGTTTGTATGCTATTTTTGTCTGATTAAGTTGGACTATAGGATATATTTATCTTTTACAGAATTTTTCTTTACTTATCAGAGTAAATGTAACTGACTATAAGGAAACGATGCAAAAATTTTAGTAGTATTAATCAGAAAAAAAATTTTTTACACAAAGGAAATCTTTTTTCTTAAATAGTTTATTGTCAAGTTGGTTTCCATATAACACCCAGTGCTCATCCCAACAAGTGCCCTCCTCCATGCCCATCACCCCCCTTCCCCTCCCCCCCCCCCTCATCAGCCCTNTTGGGTCATATGGAGGTTCTGTTAATTTTTTGAGGAACCTCCATACTGTTTTTAAGAGGGGTTGCACCTGCTTACTTTCCCCCACCAACAGTGTAGGACGGTACCCGTTTCTCCACATCCTCGCCAGCATCTAGAGTCTCCTGATTTGTTCATTTTAGCCACTCTGACTGGTGTGAAGTGGTATCTCAGTGTGGTTTTGATTTGTATTTCCCTGATGAGGAGGGATGCTGAGCATCGTTTTATGTGTCTGTTGGCCATCTGGATGTCCTTTTTGGAGAAGTGTCTGTTCATATCTTCTGCCCATTTAGGCAAAGGAAAATTTTAATATTAGTGCTTTAAGGAAATGATTACTGTCAAAGAGATTTTGGCATAAGAGAAGAACTCATGGTGAAGAAGTAATATAATGTAATTAAAAGACTATGGCATTGGACTTTAAAGGAATATTACTCAACTAAAATTATTTTAAATGCTTACTATATAGGACATACTGAATAAATGAAAAGATTTAATAGTAATTTTTAAAACAGTTATAATCATTCATGAACTACAGTAGACATGAAATGTATTTTATATTGTATAATATCATTTATTACTAAAACATTCTGAGAAACTAGTGTTTCATTTCACAGAACGTGAAGTGTAAGTGCTAAGCCTTAGATTCTTGATGTATTTGGAACAAAATTAGAAGATTCCCTGCTTGCTAGTATGATTCTAACATAGAGTTAACTGCTTTTTATAAAAGCTTCTTTTAAGGTAATTGTTCTTTGGAATGCTGACTTAAGTGGTATTTTTTCTTCTAATGTTTCCCTGAAAGGAAGAGAATGTTATAAAGTGGGACTTAGATATTCTTTTTGTTAGGGTGGCCAGTGATGCAGTTGGCAAAGAATTTCACGAAGAGTAGAGCCACAAGCAGGATAGAAATTATTTACTCTCCAAGAGAGGAGAGGGACTAGACATCAACAGAGATGTTGGCTCCCAGCTTCTGTGAAGCTCTGAGCTTCTGTCCAGCAGGGCCCTTTAAGGTGTTTTGGTAAGGATGTGAGAGGATTGTAGCTGTGCCCATGGCGGGTGTTAGGAGGGGGTCAACTCCTGGCCAGGTAAGAGCATGAGGTGGCAGCTTTCTCGAGAGGCTCTGGCCCAGGCCTGTCTGGGATGTGCATTGTCATCAGGCTAGAGAAAAATATGTTTTGTAGTTGCTGTCTACTTTTCTGAGAATGAGGGATGCCATCCTCTAGAAAAAAGAAGGCCAAGTACAGACACCTGGGAGTTTTGTCTGTTAAGTTTGGCTGGAGGCCTGGTGCTTTGAATAGATTCTTTTTACTATTGTTTAAATTGCTTCATAATAGTTAAACCCTTTGGAAGGTTATAGATGCTTTTCAGCTTACTGGGCTATTATTATTATTATTAATATTTTATTTAGTTTTTTTTTCAAAGTTTTTAAATTTATTTTGAGAGAGAGAGGGAGGGGAGAAGCATAAGTAGGCTTTGTGCTGCCAGTGCAGAGCCTGATGCAGGGCTTGGACCCACGAACCATGAGATCATGACCTGAGCTGAAACCAGGAATCAACTCTTATCTGACTGAGCGACCCAGTTGCCCCTTTAATATTTTATTTTTAAGTAATCTGTACATCCAATGTGAGCCTCTAATCCATAGCCCTGAGATCAAGAGTCACACACTCCACTTAGTGAGCCAGCCAGGTGCCTCTTACTTACTAGGTTATTATTAAGACACTAAAAAGTTAATTGATTTTCCTTATACTTAACTTGCTATGAGGAATAATTCTGACATTGTGAACAGAAATCATTCTATGTACAAAGGATTTGCTGCAATCATTTCTGTCACTTTCATTTTATTTTTTTAATGTTTATTTATTTTTGAGAAAGCACAAGTGGGGTGGGGGGTTCAGAGAGGGAGACAGAGGATTCAAAGAGGGCGCTGTGCTTAAAGCAGTTAGCTCCATGTAAAGAGTGAACTCACGATTCATGAGATCATGACCAGAGCCAAAGGCAACCGACTGAGCCACCCAGATGCCCCTATGCTACGTTTCATTTTAAAATGGATGTCAACTATGCCCGTTAATATGCTGAGACTGTTTTTTCAAGTAATCTCGACCTCCAACATGGGACTCAAACTCTTTATTCCAAAATCAATAGTCGCATATTCTACTGACTGAGCCAGCCAGGAGCCCCTTGTTTTTATAAATTATGGAATATTTTGCCTGACTTCTGATGATACAGTTTCATTCCAGACTCCCTTACCTTCCAGATTGGGCACTATGTGCTCTGTTGCCCCATTTCAATCCTCCTTTAGAGCCCCCCTCGGGGACTGAGGCTCTTATTCTCTGTGCTGCAAGGAGACTTGACAGTTGATGGCATGCAGCCCAAGAAAGCCACCTTGCCTAGGACTAACCTTCTTCCAGGAGAAAATTCACATAACTGGGTAATGACAGGGTCAATACAGCATGAAAGGGGCATCCTATCCATTGAACCTTGAGAACATTATCTCACCACTGGTGAGATCTGGTGGTAACAGATCAAAAAAGGCTTTCTCAGGGGAGGTATAATAGTTTCCCTCTCAGATATGAGGAAGAGAAGAGACCAGCAGGATATTCTAGGTACACAGAACAGCATAGGCCATTTGGAAGTTAAACACAGGCGCTTGCGCGCTTGCGCGCGCACAAACACACACACACACACACACACACACACAAACAAAACATCAAAAACATGGGTCATGTATAGAACTGCCAGAAATTCAGCATGATGAATCAGTAGGTACAATTAGAGAATGACAAAAGATAAGGAGAAAACAGTAGGCCATGGCCAGATAATTAAAATTCTTATATGTCAACATAGTGAAAGTATACTTTGCCTATAAGTGGGAAAGTGACATGATTACATTTTAGATGTGTGAGTTTTAAATGTATATTCTTCTGTAACTTTAATTGTGAACAGGTTTTGTTTTGGGTTTTGGTTTTTAATGAGCTTGGATTTCAAATCTACCAAGTGTTTTGAAATGAAAGAGTATAGCTTTATAGAAGTACAACAAGCTGAGGAGGGAGAGATATTTCTTCTGTATTATTTGCAGGTGTAAATTTGCCCCTAGGTATGTGAGCTGTATGCATAAGACTAAAGAATTCTCCAGTCTGTCAGCCTCAAAGGGACTGGCTCCTTAAAAGAGTGTTGTTCTTTAAGTCTGTGTTTGTAAATATAGTTTTTAAAAAACTAGCAGTTTTCTAAGACACTATTTGTCCTTGTTAAGAACTAGGATAGTGGGCTGAGTGGCTCAGTCAGTAGAGCATGCACGTCTTGATCTCAGGGTCATGGGTTCGAGCTCCAAGTTGGTCATGGAGCCTCCTTGGAAGGAAGGAAGGAAAGGAGAGAGGGGAGAAGGGAGGGAGGGAGGGAGGGAGGGAGGGAGGAAGGAAGGAAGGAAGGAGTACAACTGTACTCAGACTTCCATGTTTTAAGTCCCAGATCTGCCACATACTTGCTCTCAGACCTTAAATCTACCAAAAGAACACCTGTGTCTTATTTATGGGCCATATCAGGTCAGAATGTTTCAATTCCATGTGATGTAAACCAAACTCATTTTTCAAAAAAAGGAAGAAAGGAGGAAAGAAAGAAAAAAATAATAGAATATATTGGCACAACAACTTTGGATTGTGCCTATCCAAAATCCAGAGGCCCTAATGGATCTAGAAGTTCCAATGATGTCATCAGAGCTTTGGCTCTGCTTTAACCTGTGAAGACTTCATTCCTGGGCAGACTTCCCCCATGTTGGACAAAAGATGGCACCCAGCAAATCTAGGCATATGTTCTCCGAATTTAGCAATTCTGAAAAAAATATGAAGTGCCTCTCATCTCATAGTACACTATAAGTGCAGGACTGAGTCTTACCATCTCTCCTGTAGGATTTCCAGATAAAATTAAAATATATTTGAATTTCAAATAAGCAGTGAACCATTTAAAAAAATTATGACCTAAACATTGCATGGAATGGAGTCACACTAAGAAATGATTCGTATCTCTGAAATTCAAATTGAACCAGTTACCCTACCTTTTTATTTGCTAGTGATAGTGACTTCTCTTGGTGACCTTGTCTTTTCCTACACTTGATCTTAGCCAAAAGGCCAAGAGGCAATGACCTTTTCTTTTCCTGAATCCATCACTTTGGTCAGGGTGGTGGAGTGTCCACTAGGCCTGGCTACAACCCTTATTAGCTAACTTCCTCCTCCCCCACCAACAAACCACATGGATTGAGAAAGCGGGAGAAGTGGCCTCACAACAGAAGTTGAGGTGCTGTTATCAAAGAAGAGATGCTGTGCACAGAGAAGACAAATGCATAGAGACCAAAATGTTGTATAAAAATCGTGTCTAATAGAACTGTGTAGATTGCATCATGTGGATAATTCTGTGGAAACTCTTTGCACACTGCCTGGCACATAGGAAGCTCAGCACATGTTTTCTACTCTATACACTGTTACCATTCTACTGATTTCTAACACATAGGTAATTGCTCCATTCGTCAAGGGAACAGGAATTTTCGTAATTCTATATTATTTCACAATTTTCCTGTCTTCAGATCTTAATAGGAATAAAGGGAACAATAGGAGAATGATGAGGTAATTCTGTTGAACATTTTCATGCATTAGACTTTTCCTTCTCCCTGAATGGAAGTTTTCCTAGGAACAGGGGAAATTACTAGCTCCAAGGGAATGGACATTTTAAGTCCCCAGATAATTTATGCTGGGCTGGCTATTAGTGATAGTTCTGCAGAAATCCATGTCTGTGACCACAGAGGCTGGTTGTCTCTCTTCTATCCAGGGTCTCAGCTATATTCCCTGTAACCTCTGCATAGACCCATCTAAGAATCTCTCTCCAAAGCCTGGTTCCTCGCACCCCTTACTACCGAAGTCATAGGTGAAAGTTAAAAATGATCGCTTCTCTAATTGTATAGCCCAGTAGAGACATTATCAACTTCCACCCTAACACAAATGAGGTCTCATCTTCCAGATTGTTCAGGAGACATGAAAATACAATGTCAATACTACTTTCTGAAAGCTATTTATTCCTTTTATGGTGACTTCTATCAGTGTGTCTATAATCTTGTGATGTCACCCAGTCCTCCTAGACAATCTGCACACTAAATAAAATGAATAGGAGATAAAAGATCTTACTCAGAAAAGCCTTATCAGGCTAAACCTAATATTAGAGAAAAACCAGCCTTGTAAAGGTGCTCAGATGACTGTTTGAGGAGGAACAATAAAAGACTCTCTAATCATTCCAACTGACCAAATTGATTTGCTTTCCATGAAGAATGTAGTTTAAAGAATTATTCTCATTTATTATTTTTTCCCGTTGTTCCTTTTGTTCAGAAAACTGAAGATGGAATTGACTTAAGATTGCAGTTATTTTATTTATTTAGTTATTTTTCAAAAGAAACATCAAGGAAGGATCATCGTACTGATGTTTAGCTTTGTCTATTAAAGATCAAACTGGGAGTAAAAACACTCCTAACAAGAATCTGACTGGAACCACATTAGGGAGGCGCAGTTATTCCTTACCTGTCTATTCTGAGTACATTCGGAGGGCCAGCAAAGAAGGTCTGTTGAATTGCTCTGCACATCTCTCTAAAAAGGAATTGAAATTTATCTCCTTGAAGTAAACTGGTAAATATCTGAAATTTAGGTAACACTTACTGGCTTAACCTAATATTCTTTTAACCAACAAATCTTCTCAGTCCTCCCAATACCATCCTTTCCCCAATCTGTAATATTTAAATACTTCCACCAGTGGAAATCAGTCAACTTCTTTGAAAACTAGCAATAAACACATACAGACATAATTTAGAAGATTCCATCGTACTCTGATATTTAGGCTTTTTGAAATCCAATATTGTGTAAAATAACTGCATTTAAGTAGAAGAGGAAACCTATGTGTGACATAGTCATTACTATAACTGTATGCCATTTCTTTAATTAAAATTCTATGAAAGATTAAACATGTACTGTTGGATCAAGTGCCTCAAATTATGTACTGAGCAGGTGTGTTATGAGAATCTAATACTAGGGATAATGGGATAATGTCCATTTTTTCTGTGCTTTGGGTATGATAGACATTGTACTTTGCATATGCCAAACATTAACTCATTTAACTCTCGTGCGTATGTGAGATGGCCATTGCTACCAATGGAAAAGCACACAGCATTTTTTTTTTAAGTTAGGGAAGCCTTGAGAATACTGGTATTATAAGGAGAAAATCCCTATAGATGGGTAGACTGAGGGAAAACAAACAAAAACAATCAAAGGGAGGCCCCTTGAGCGCAGATGAAGAGAGATGGGTCTTCCAAATTAAGGAAAAGTTTCCTCTGAGATAGAGGAAGGGGAGGGGGTTGTAACAAATGTTGATGAGTTAAAAGGCAAACAGTAAAGTGACTTTGGTAGACTAGGAGTATGTATCATCGTAGTTTGGACAGCTGTAACGAAATACCATACGGTGTCGCTAATAGACAACAGAAATTTATTTTTCACAGTTGGGAAGGCTGGAAGTCTGAGATTGGGATGCAGCATGGCAGGCTTCTGATAAGAGCTCTTTTCCAGGTGCCGACAGCAGACTTCTGGTTTTCTTACCAAGTGGAAAGTAAGCCAGAGAGCTCTCGGGGCATTCTGTAAGAGCAGTGATCGATTCATGATGGTTCCATGTTCATGAACTAATTACCTTCCAAAGGCCCCAAGTCAAATACCATTGTATTGGGGATTAGGATTTCAAAATGAATTTTGGGGAGACACAAACATTCAGTTCATATATATATACATATATATATATATATATATGTATCAATTTATAAAGTGGTGTAGATGCAGAGTAGGTAAGATTGTGGTGATCCAACACTGAGAACTTCTCAGAAAGCTGGGACTGAACGGCACGGGACATTTCCATGCTGAACACCAATCTTATTAACCGTTTGATTTATTATGTACAGAACAGTAGTATGTGCTAGCATTGTATAAGGCATTAAAAGGTCATGAAGGAAGATAAGAATTAGTCTCTACTCTGAGAACCTCACAGTCCCATTAAGAAGACAAGGTGTACAGGCAAAGGCATAATGCAAGGAAATTAGTAGTTAGTATTACAGTGAATGGTGGCGAGAGGTAACATGCTTGGAGATCAGAGTAATGGCAGGGAAATAATAGTTTCACTAGTGTTCTTTAAATCCGAGATGTCTTTGAATGTATGACATAGGATGATACTGCATTAAAAAATGTCTATAAACTATAACTCGTCATCCATTGTAAGTCCCATCCAGATGTAATCTATATCCAGATTATATAGATGTTTATATGAGCAAAAATTTTCTCTCTCCAAGGCAATAGATAAGGAATACTTCAAATAAAGTTAGAGGTAAAGCTTCAGAGTACTGACAATCTGGTATAGTTTTAAAGAGAACTGTTTTTGAACTAATGTTAACAAAACAATAACCCCATTACTAATTATCTTCTTGACTCATTCATAGGAAAATATTTGTATAGTGTATACTATTTCCTAGGTAGGGTCCTTGTTGATTATAATTTTATTTATATTAACATCTGTGAAAAAAATTTATATTTAAGTTGAGAGATTTTGACTAAGTTAATGACTGTTGATCTCAAAAGAGAGTTATTGTTGGAAGCTTTTCTTAACTTTTTTAAATTCAAAGATTAACATGATAATTTAACATTCACACTTACATTGAGGATGTTTTTAGATTGTGTTGTAAATGTTGGTCTGAAGGTACCAAAAATATACTGTAGTTTGTTAATTTTTAGAAACAAAGAGGCAAGCCATTTTTATTGGTTCACAGTGCAAAAACGTGGCACGGGCTATCTAGAGAGCAATTTGGCAACAGTAGAACGTTTCACAAACACCATTATTTCAGAAACAATGCCTGTTTTTGTTTCTTTGGCTGTAAGAAAGAGTTAGAGATAGAACCTTACCTGGCGCGTGTACAGAAACGAGCTCATTAGTGTTGGAATATCGTCTTATAACTGTTGGGAACAAGGCAAGAAAAACCAATCTGTTTGTTCTCTATTTCATATTCATGAAGCTGCTCCGGAGGCAGTTTGATTGACACCCTTGGTATATGTTGTCTGCTTTCTTTAGATCAAGCCGGGGGTTTTGGTTCACCTATCACTCACTTCCACTTTGTTACCAAGGTCTATTGTGGCTCTCTAAATTGCGTTGTGATGAATTGCCCACTTGGGAATTTTTAGGACATCTTAATCTCAGCATGACAGAAATCCCTTCAATAAATAATCTACCAGCCCCTGTGCCAAACACAAGTGGATCCGTGGACCTGGATTTATGACAGTTTTCACGAATGAAAAGCAGCGGCAGGGAGAGGTTGCTGTGCACTGAGAATGTATGAATGGTCTCTATTTCTCAGTTTGATTTTCCCCAGATATGGTTGGGTGAAATGTGGTCTGCAGGATTTTCTTTAAAGCTGTGTGTGTGTGTGTGTGTGTGTGTGTGTGTTGTGTACCTATGTGCGTTTGAATTTGCAATGACTTCATTGGTAAGACTTTGTAAAGCAATTAGTGAAAATCATTTTTACTTTAAGTTGAGCTTTTTCTCACTAAATGTGAGCTGATAAAAGTGGATAATAATAAGTTGTGAAAATTCTGATTAAATGCTTGACAGTGATTTCAAAATCATTTTTAGTCATCTTTTGAAAATAGCATTTGAAGAAAGCAACATGAGATGAGTGAATGACTAATAGCTTTAAAAGCTGAAGGATAAGAATAGGTCACTCATTTTAAGATAATTTTTTTCTTCAAAAAAGTATTTTTGACTGGAAAACATGGGGGAAATTATCTGTTTTAGTCTCATTATAATTATATATTTGAAATTATTATCTGTGTTAATCTAATTATAATTGTATATTTGAATCTAAGCTATTTGTATAGAACTTGTATGGTACAAAAATAGCAAAAAGTAGGTTAAAAATTTTTTTTACATTTATTTATTTTTGAGAGACAGAGAGCAAGCAGGGGAGGGTCACAGAGAGAAGGAGACACAGAATGTGAAGCAGGCTCCAGTCTATGAGCTGTCAGCACAGAGCCTAACACGGGGCTCAAACCCACAAACTGTGAGATCATGACCTGAGCTGAAGTCGGATGCTTAACTGACTGAGCCACCCAGGCGCCCCGCAAAAAGTAGGTTTTATAGCTTAACAATTAGCCTGTAATACTCCTAATGTAAATTTTGTTGGGTTTTGATAAATTGTTTATGATATCAAGCCATTAATGTTCTGAAATGAATTTTTATGTTAAATAATAGAATCTGCGGGGTGCCTGGGTGGCTCAGTTGGTTAATCGTCCGACTCTTGATTTCAGCTCAGGTCATGATCTCACAATTCCTGAGTTTGAGCCCCGTATCGCATTCTGTACTTACAGGACAGAACCTGATTGACATTCTTTATCTTCCTTCTTTCTCTGCCACAACCCTACTTGCATTCTTTCACTCTTAAAAATAAACTTTTTAAAAAAAGAATAGAATCTATGTACTATCCTTCATTCTCTCTCTCTCTCTCTGTTTCTATCCACACACACATAATATATCTTACTTAATAAACATTTAAAAAGTAAGAAATTTTAGGAATCAAATCTGAAATTGACTCTTTTTAGCAATTCTTGCATTATAACATTTAGGCTCTATTACAGAAGCACTCTTCACCTATAAAGTGACAGCCATCTTTTCTCACCCTTAAGGTATATGGCATAAGTTCACTGCAAGTCAGTGTGACATGTTGCTATTTACCACTAAAAATTTGACAACTTTAAGTTATAAGCTTTTTATGAGGCCCAAAGTTTTCTTCAGTAATGAAGAAAAGAGAAGGTTTGTATTTATGTATAACATTGGTTTCCCTGGTAATACGTGTGTTTATTGGTGTGTATTTGTAACAACACTGGGTGGGGGGGGAACCATGGACTGGAAAAGTCTGTAGTTTCCTAATTCCATAGTAGTCAATTAAGACCAGGATATTGTTGTTGTTGTCAGTTAAAAAAAGACAGGATTTTTCACAACAGCCCCTAAAGAGGTTATTAAATTCCTGCTAAGTACCAGCTTCTTTTCCTTTGACACTGGAACTACCAGCAGGTGACTGGCGCCTCATTAAGGCTGTAACACAGGGTCAAGGATTAGAATTGCTTCTGGCTTCGATAACTGAAAGAAATCAGAGACTTTAAATTAGTACAGTTGTGTTCAAATTAGACAGTACTACGTACTTTTAAAAAAATCTCAAAGGGGCGCCTGGGTGGCTTAGTCGGTTAAGCGTCCGACTTTCGCTTAGGTCATGATCTCGCGGTTCGTGGGTTCGAGCCCCGCGTCGGGCTCTGTGCTGACTGGCAGCTCAGAGCCTGGAGCCTATTTCAGAGTCTGTGTCTCCCTCTCTCTCTGACCCTCCCCTGCTCACGCTGTCTCTCTCTCTCTCTCTCTCCTAGAAAGAAATAAAAAATATTTTTAAAAAATCTCAAATTGTCCCTAATTAACCATGAAAAGTACAACATAGGATAATTGTTAAATGGAACAAAGTGTTATAGTTTGGCGAGACACTTGTACAAGGCTTTTGTATTGCCACTGTCTCTTGATCCATATGATGATTTTGTGGGCTTGAGGGAGACTGTTACTCAGTTCACGTCACAGAAAAATTAACTGAGGCACAGAGAGAGCAGTGATTTGCTTAAGATCACACAGCTACTAGGATAAGATCAGGTTTACCGAATTACACCTGCTCCTTTAGAGCCTTTTGATCATGTTCTCAACCAGGGGCTGATATAACACCTCTCTCATCACCCTCCCTCACCCTCTCTCCCACCAAGAGAATTTTTGAAATTGTATAAGGGTATTTTGGTTCTTAACGGGCTAGCCAGGGATAGTTTCACAACAAGACTTTTTCTGCCCCCAAATCCTGTAGTATGTCTTTGGAAAAGCATTCACAATCACTATGCATGCCAGGAAAGGGGATTCTTACCATTTTGTATGCCTGTTTAAATTCCACTTAGTACATTGATTAACTGTTTTCATTTGCTTTTATGAAAAGCATAAGATTTTAAGGTTAAAAAAGCTTATTCTCTACAGAGTAAGTAGAACCAGTAAAATAATGAATAATTATAACTCCTCAGTCCTGTTTTGGCTTTCAGCTATAACATAGGCACATGAATACATAGCTATGTTTTCTGTGTATTTAGTATACTCTGTTGAGCTGTTATAGTCCATGTTAGTAATGTCACTATTGGAACAGTAATTTTTAACCCTCTTTTAAATTTGGTATCCTTCTATTATACCATATCAATAAAAGCACTGGTTTACTCCTGCTATTCTGAGACCAAGGGAAAAGGTAAGAAGCCTCAGGCTTTGCCAGAAGAAAAAGCAGCAAGCATTCTTTTTGCACTTAAATTTGTATCATGTTGCATATATTTAATATGTGATTTGAAAGGTGCTCTTATATTTCCTAAATAGTTAATTTGTCTTATAAGAACATTAAGAGTAGTAGAAGTGTTGCCATTGACAAAGAATAAAAATAAAATAACATATACGTTGTTGCCACTTATTAAGAATGATCACAATTAAATGAGTGTTTGATTTCATAGTTATTGTAGACTTATCTCTTCTGCCTTCCTCATTCATGGAAGAAGATAAGAAATTAGGTAAATTTATAACAGTTTTCCTATGTAAAAGCATAGTCTTTGAATAAAGTATATGTATATATATATGTAGATATATACCTATCTGTCATAAATCAGATTCATGGCCCATAAAATTAATTGATTCATACAGATTTATAAATATGCTTCCAAAAATAATAGATCAAGAGTTAATTCAGAAGTTGAAGAAAGAATGCATAAAATTCACATTCTTTTTATATTTTATTAAGTACATGTTATAAACTTACAATTAAAAGAAGTAGGGGCACCTGGGCAGCTTAGTCGGTTAAGCGTCCAACTTTGGCTTAGGTCATGATCTTGCGGTTCGTGGGTTCGAGCCCCGCGTCGGGCTCTGTGCTGACTGCCAGCTCAGAGCCTGGAGCCTGTTTCAGTCTGTGACTTCCTCTCTCTCTGACCCTCCCCTGCTCATGCTGTCTCTCTCTCACTCCTAGAAATAAATTTAAAAAAAAAAATAAAAAAAAGAAGTAACAAATGCCTCAGAAACAAATTATCCTTTAGACATTATTGGGAAACCTCCGTTCTATGTGCCTATATTTTTCTTTAACTTTTATTCAGCTGATTTTTTTTTACAAAGAATTTTTAAAGTTGCCTATTTATCAACATAAAAAAAAAGTTTAGAAACTCCATATATAGTAAGATTGAAATTGCTGGAGGGAATCAATGGAACTTGCTTGAGTCTTTTATATGGGAACTATTTCAGTGTGTACCTTAGCTCTGTGGTTTGTGTGGTTTAGCTTTTTAATGCTTCAAAGCACCAACAATGACAAATGATATGGGCTGAATTTATATTTGTGTAGATTTGTATTTAAAAAACATTTTTCATAGGGAAATCTATTTTTTGAAATGACATATAATGGATAAATCGTTGTGACATCTATGTTCTTATAGTAACTAAGAATAATTGGTTGTAATCATTTTTTAATCTGAAATATTAGTGGGCATTTCTTACAAAAAGTATATCCATACAGTTACTCCCTTATTTTCTCTCTCTCATCTTCCAACAGTGAAAGTCCTTGTACACTCTAATAGTTACTCTTGAAGCCTGAAAGTACTGTGTCCTAGTTATTACTGTGATTGTATATAGATAAGAGACTTCCCAGAAATTAATATCTGATCTCACAGAGGGATTTTATAGTGATCTGCCTTAAATGATACATTAATTATTTGAGAGCCTAAAAAGCAGAGGTTGATGTACATTAACATAAGGGTTAAAAAAAACCCATGAACAATGTATAATAGTAAGAGGTTAAAAAATGTGAATACTGTGGAAAAGATTTACTAGTCTATACAAATTGGTTTTGACCCACTATTGGATACCTCCTACAGTAAATTATCAAGAGCTTTATCGGAGCGGTGTTTTCCCACACACACAGGCAAAGAGATCACTTAATTGGGACAGCTAAACTGTTTGCAGCTAAAGCTTGTGGTAGCTGAGGCATGGGTGAGCCTGGCCACCTGAAGTTCCCCACGGAACAAAAGTGGGTAAAGTGCCACCATTGTCCGATCAATTGATGTCATGTTTGGTAATCTGGTAGTATTTGCTAAGTAATCTTTCTGATTCTATAATACTGGTCAAGTCATCAGACACCATAATGTATTGTTTGATGTACCTTTGTGATACACATTCTCTAGTGATGAAAAGATGTGATTAGAACTGACCCAAAAAGGAAAAATAGATACAGCATAAGTTAACTGAATTCTCTCTGAGGTTTTAGTGTCATTAATGGGCACATCTCTTTCTGTATATCATTTAGCCTCTTCTCACACCCTCACCTTGTCCTCTGTCATTCTCAGCAACAGGTGGACATGGTCAGTAGCACTCTTACACAGTGGAGGTAAGCTCTGTCATGGTCCTACTCTGTCACTAGCATGTCTTTCAATGCCTGATATTTAATAGCCCCTCATATGTATTTGCTGAGTGAATGAACAAGGGACACTATTAGTGAATGGAGCCACCTATTTTTAGAAATAAATAATTAATAAGCATACAGACTTTGAGATTCTGTTTAAACTATGTTTTATTAAGAACTCTTTGTAAAGTTCACAAGTCTGTTTCCATGCATAGCTTACGTGCACGAGTATAGACAGGCACTTCCATTCCCTCGTAGAAAGTTTTCTAGCCTCAAAAGCTACGGAACTCACTGTCTTTTTTATTGTCTATTTTGCTGCAGTTAGAGAAGCTAAACAGCTTCACATTCCTGAATACTCAATGGTTTTACACAAATCATTCATCCAACAATGTCCTTTTGAATATTCGGCATTCACACTGCTTTTTAGGATCATATGTTTAAAAAGTATGGAATAGGCTGTGATTAAGGTGTGTTCACAAATAAGCAACATTTTTTGGTAAAATGTCGAAGGATCAAAATCAAGGCATTAAAGAAGCATTCATCAAGAAATAAGTTAAGAACAGGGGTGCCTGGGTGGCTCTGTCGGTTGGGCATCCCACTTCGGCTCAGGTCATGATCTCACGGTTTGTGGGTTCGAGCCCTGCGTCAGGCTCAGTGCTGATAGCCAGCTCAGAGCCTGGAGCCTGTTTCACATTCTGTGTCTCCCTCTCTCTCTGACCCTCCCCTGCTCACGCTGTCTCTCTCTCTCTCTATCACAGAAATGAATAAACATAAAAAAATTAAAAAAATTAAAGAAAAAAAAATATGAACAATAAATATTATATGGTGTGAATTCATAGCCATGCATATAATGTACGAAAATCATGTTCTTTGGACATCAGGGAGAAGAAAGAAATAAGGCTAAACTTAACTGTTGTGTTTATTCTTTTTCAAAATATAAATATTCTTTCTAAATAAAAGTATATGAAGCTATTTAAAGAAAACTAGGACAATATGGAAGGTTTTAGGACAAAAATAGAAAGATGTAGTTATTTTAACATCCAAGGGTATATCCTTATCAATGTTGATTTATCAATATGTGAATATTTTATAAATATCTATGTAAATGTTTATACATGTGGTACATTAAGAATATTTACAGCTTTCTTTTTGTTAAATAACACATAATATAAATTTTACTTGGGCCTATAGGAAAAGAAGTTTAAACAAATAGTAGTCTTTACACCTTATTTTGCTGCATTGCTTTTTTTCTTTTTTAAGTTTCAGGTTACAGTTTACTGATTCTCACTTCCATACAACACCCAGTGTTCATCATAACAAGTGCACTCTTTATTCCCCATCACCCTCACTGTCTCCCTTCTGGTGGATCTCACAAACAAACCATAGGATCATGACTGAGCCAAAGTCAGATCCTTAACCCACTGAGCCACCCAAGCACCCCAGCATTTTGGTTCTTCTATTAAAACAAAGGCAAGGGAAATCCAAGCTCTTCCTTGTGATTGTGACCCCAATTCAAAGCATTAAGTAAACCTACTCACAAAGCCTATGAAAATTGTGACTCAAGTTTTGAATTAAAGGGAAGACCAAAAACTATTTCTCTGGGGCATCATAGTATTAAAGGAGCAGAGGATTAAAGTTTTATTAGGTTTCCTTTCTAAAATCCATTGTCTTTCCTTGATGGCAATCCAGAGAGCAAAGGAATGCACCTTTTTAAAAATATATATATTTTTAGTCGCAAGTGTCTCTTTGATTGAATTGAATGCAAATAGAAGGAACCAGCTTGTTTTCCCAATCTCAGACCAAACTAGATTTGTTCAAAGTTTTATGTAAAACCACTGCCTGGTTCCCACTCTCCAGACTCTCTGATTTCACTGGCCTGGGATCCAACTATGGTTTCAAGATATTTGGAAGCTCCTGGGTATTTCTCCTGTGCAGTGGCACTTGGGAGCCACTGTCTTGCTAGAGACTTCTAGCCAGTAGTGCTACATGCATTCGTTTTGTGGATGAAAATGCTGACGCCTGGGGAGAAGAGAGCACTTGCCAGGTTCACACAGAGTATGTGTGGGAGAGCCACGGTTGGCTGTAGTGTGCTTGTACCCCACTGACATACCCCTCCCAGCCTTCCGCTTCTCTAGGTAATTAACCTCCCTGTGCTTTGGTCTTCTCATTTGTAAAATGAGGGTCTTACCGGTACCTCCTGGTGCAGTGGTTGTGCTGTGGTCACAACAGATGAGGCCTCTGAAGTGCTTAGCAGGGTGCTTGCTTTACAGCATGTAAGAGCCACTTGGTGCTGTTTTGTACCAAGGGCATGGAAGTGAATGAGACACCCCAAGGGCAGTGAGGTCACTGAGGACAGTGACTGGGATCCCTCTCTCCCTTCCTGGCTCTCAGCACAGACTCTGATGTTTAACACTAGTTTTTTTCCAGTATGAGGGGAAAACTGTTTTCCCTTTATGACATTTATGTATTTATTTTGACATTTTATTACATATTTACCTATGGAATATATCTGTACAATTTATTACATGATATACATGATATAAAATTCCCCATAGACATTTTTAAAAAATTTTTTTTAATGTTTTTATTTATTTCTGGGAGAGAGAGAGAGAGACAGCGTGAGCAGGGGAGGGTCAGAGAGAGAGGGAGTCACAGACTCAAACAGGCTCCAGGCTCTGAGTTGGCAGTCAGCACAGAGCCTGACGCGGGGCTCGAACCCACGAACCGCGAGATCATGACCTAAGCGAAAGTCGGACACTTAACCGACTAAGCCACCCAGGTGCCCCCCCCCACCATAGACATTGTTGACATTAGGATAGCAAGCTAAGTTAAAGTATAGTTGGAATCATGTGGTAGCAGGTAGATAGATTTTTTTAAAGAGCTATCAGAAGGATAAAAGAGGTAACTTAATTTTTCTTCTTAAATCTTAGTTTTGTGCATATTATGTTCAAAGTAATTAGAACTAAATGTTTCATTCTTCTGAAAAGTGGTTTCTAACTTGTCTGTGTCATGTCTGTGTTACATTCACGTTAACAACAGGATTTGTGAAGAATGACCAGGCTTGGCAAAGCTGTTAGGTTTTTTGAGTGCTTGAAACATATCACAGTGCATTACAAGTAATTTTTACCACACAATAAAAGGAACACTTGGAGTTCATTATTCTGCCTCATATATTTGAAATTATATGCCTTTAAGTTCAAGGTTGCAGAATGCCCTACATTTATATTGTGATGTATGGTTTACAGAGTTGTAGCACACACGTGATTTTAAACATTCGAATATTCTTGAATTATAAAAATCAGCGTATTTTAGAAATGTTTTCTGAAGCCCCTAAAATACCAGATATATTATTTAGGCACCCGTGGATAAGGTAAAATTTTAAAAATCCCATTTCTATTCATCTCATGGATTACCTTTACATTTTGGATATTCTCTTTGAACATTCCCAACTATTACACTCTACCACTGCATGGTTTTCATTAAATAATCTTTAATAGAGATTAATCTTTATGTAAATTTTGATCTCTAATGAAGCAACTTTTTGTCTGTGTTGTAATAACCAAATCGTGTATGTGATAACTAAATACTTAATGTAGCCACCATTTTTCAAAATGTTTTTTTACTCAGTGCTTTGCTTTTTTTCAACTCACATAAGAAAAGGATTTTTTTCTTCAATTATCAAAGATTATACAATCAATGTGATTTATCCCTAGATAATGCCCTCACTCAATTTTCCAAAGTATTATTTCAAAACTATGCTAGTTTTTTCCCACTCTGCCTGTCCTTTCACTTTAAAGCAACTGACCTCTGCTTGGTGAGAGATAAAATAGAGGATGCCAGGTAGGACCCTCCTCAATTTCTTGGCCCATCCTGTTCTCATCAGCAGCCGTCTTCATCCATCTCCTCCATTTCTGACTGAGGTAAATTGGACTCTACTTTGTTCAAGTCCAACAATCTTCCCTTGTTATTTGGATGTCTTTCCCCGCTCTTTAATGACTTTGCTCCCCTACATCAACTATTCCTGTTTTCTCTTACTCTTTCTTGAAAGCAAACAAATCTACAAACAGACCAACTAATGAAACAAAAAAAAAAAAAAAAAAAACCCAACAGAAAACAAAAAACAGAAAACANAACCCCACAGAAAACAAAAAACAGAAAACAAAACTCATTGTCTTTAGGTCATGTAGGCCCGATTCTCAATTCTACTTCCTGTTTTTTTCTTTTCTTTTAAATTCCAGTTAGCATATAGCATAATATTAGTTTCAGATGTACAATTTAGTTCCTTTCTGCTCCTTGAATCTGTTTTCCATCACCATCTCATTGATTGAATCTCAATTCAATTGAGAATTGGTTGAATCTCATCATTTTCTTCCTACTGTATTAGTCCCTTAACTATCCAACAGGAATCCCTATGTCTGTTCTGTCTTTCCAGCATCAGTCATAGAATGCTTCAGGAACCTTTATGATAAAACACAAACTTCATAGCATATTAAACTTGTTGTTAACATGAGACCTTTCCTGTCTGAATGTTTTGGCTAGGCCCCAAGCAGAGGAGTGTGAGTGCCAAGTATCCGTATTCTAAAGAGAGATAGGAGACGGTGTGTGTACGATTTGAAGAATAGCTCCCCAATCTAATTCTAACTTTTGCGAATCTCAGCAAAGAGGATCCCCAGTAGGAGATGAGACGCCCCTAACTGAAAGTGCTGGGCTGTTGGATTACCAGAGTCCCGATTGGATGGACACATTCACATACTTCCTGGGGAAGGAATCACCATTTTTAGGTGACTGCATTTAGAAATCTCCAGTGAGGGAATTTCCGTGGAACTGCTAACGCTCCCAGGAAGCAGAGTTAGCGTGGGATTCCTTCACACCCACTGACAGCGGTTGTAACTTTTGCGGCCAAGGAAGATGCCCTGTGCCATTATCTCTCCTTCTTTTCCTTGTGCCAACTAATAAAGGTTGTAGCAAGTGGGAGAGGGAAGGGGCAGAGCCTGGTGAAACATAGTATGAGTTATCCTGCAACTTTCCTTGCCTGAGTCAAGACAATCTTAAAAGAAAGAGGTTTGAAAAGTTCGATTGACAGAGATTTCATTAGACCAGAGGTGTTTAGCCTTCCAATCCTAAACTCTGTGTCTTATCAAAATCCTTTAAACAGCTTCATCACCTTCCTGACTTGACTGACTGCTATTTGATCTTAAGACACAGTTCGGGAATCACCTTCTCAATGGAGCCTCCCATAATGTCATACCCCACTCCATTTTCCATTAGATGTTCCCTTATATGCTCTTACGGCACCTCATTCACTTCCATCCAATCAGCCATCAACCTGGTGCTTTTATTTATCTTTCTTACCAAACTCTGTCAGTCCCTTTTATAGCTGCGTCCCTGACCCAGGTTGCAGTGTCTTTAATAAACTCAAATAATTTTCTAAATGAAAATTATTTGATAATGCCTGTTATCGTTAAACTGAGGTATAATATAAATATGAACAAAACTACTTTGAGGTTAGTTTGCTAATGGGAAATTTTTTTAAAGTTACAGATAAAATACTTTATGTAAAAGGTGGAAATCAAATTGTTCCCTGTGTCCCTTATGATTACCTTCATGTGATTACTTGGAAGCGCTCCCTCTCTCTTCCTCTCTCTCTCTCCCTCTTTCTCGCTCCCTCTTTCTCCCTCTCCCTTCCTCTCTCTCTCTCTCATGTGTGCTGTCTCTGTCTCTTTCTCACTGGATCCTTGTGCTGCAGAGATGTAAAAGTACCATACCACTCACCCTTCATCCATCAAGTATTTTCAGTCTCTTATCTCATTATAGAATACACTCTGGGAGTTCCTTTTCATTAGAGATGTTCATTCCTTCCTTACGGATAATTTTACTCTCTTCTCCCTGATCTGATCCTTGCCAGTGTTAGGGATGCCGTTTCCCCACATCTGAAAATGTTCTCAGAAATAATATTTCATTAAAACATAATATATATGAATAAAAATGCGATGTGGTTTTGTCTGCTGTCTTTTCTCATTAAGATATTTAATGTGTCTGCCTTGACTTTTGCTTACTGGCTATAATTCATTAAAACAAAAAGAACAAAAAACGATTTAAGGAAAAATGGGTGTGAGAGCCACTGTGGAAATACCTCAGTCGTTGGATGGTAGTTTCATATGCATACAACACCCGTCCATACAAATCATTAGGGGAAGAAAATGTTCAGTTTTTGCTGTTCCAGCACAGGAACCTGTTTTCCTAACCCTGTATGAACTTAGAGAGGCTTATTATTCTTTGTGATTTTGGCACAAGGCATAATGAAAGTTTGTCATCTTGAAGGGCTGAGTTGAGACACTCGCAGGAGCTTCCTCGCCCTGACATGATCAGCAGAATCTCTTTCGGCAGCTGCCTCAGCTGGAGGTTGTCCACAGGAACCAGTACCCAGCTCTGCTGGGCAGCTCCCGGGGGGACAGTGTGGACTCTTCCAGTGCCTGGTGCCCACTCTTGCGGAGATATGGAGGGCTTTTAGCAGCCACTTGAAATCTTACTCTAATAGGTTGATTAGTTTGAGAAATTTAATAGAAACTTCTCCATTTAAGGGGATTTGCTACCCAACAGTGTAATCTCATAATTTTGATGCCACAGTTGTTTTAGTCAGATTACAGTCTACTCTGAAAGAAGTTATACAGTCATGGTATTTTTAAAAATACTATGAAATTCATAAAATATCCATAATAGAGAAAGGGAATATTTTGAAAGCATTTGACAGTATGAGTGGGGGAGGCACAGAGAGAGAGAGAGAAAGAGAGAGAGAGGCACAGAGACAGAATCCGAAGCAGGCTCCAGGCTCTGAGCTGTCAGCCCATAGCCCTACTCAGGGCTAAAACTTATGGACCACGAGATCATGGCCTGAGGTGAAGTCGGATGCTTAACCGACTGAGCCACCCAGGTGCCCCCCTTTTAAAAAATTTATCTATGTGTATGTAATTTACACATACACATAGATAAATTTGAATTTTTAGGATTCATTTGTGTATTTTTGAGACAGAGAGAGAAAGAGAGAGAATGAGTGCAGGAAGGGAAGGGGAGGGGGGACAGAGTATTCAACGTGGGCTCTGTGCTGACATCAGAGAGCCCGAGGTGAAGCTCAAACTCACGAACCATGAGATCATGACCTGAGCCGAAGTCAGACGCTTAACTGACTAAGCCACCCAGGTGCCCCCTAGGTAGCTTGTTAAATACATTTGCTTTTAATAATATACTGCCTTCAATTTGGGGTGGAGTTCAGGGAAAGATTAAAACCTCAAGCATTTGAGGTTTCCACAACATTGCCATGATTTAGAAAACTCTGTGAAATTCAGTGCATTAACTCACTAAACTTACCTCCATGTTGTATGCACTCCTAAACAGTGAGACATCCCCCAACATGCATGCCTTGCTTAGATTCATTTTTTAAAATACACTACATAAATGAGACCTTTATTTTGTTCAAGATAAATCTTTTTAGACATAAAACACATCTCAAAAGATTCGGCAAACTACAATGAAAGCTATTACTGCTAATTCCAAAGACTGCTAAAATATCCCAGATATTTGTCCATTTGCCCAGGATTATTTTGGACACACATGGGAGAAGAGGTTAATTTTCTATTGTCATATGGACACTGGCCATCAAGAAAAACAGACAACATGTTGATGTGTATTGTTTGAAGTTACTTCAGAAATATTTGCAGCTGTGTCTAGTATTAATAGTATTTAAGCATTTATTTTGAATGTTTGACCTTGCTTGCCATTTTGGGTTGTGAAGGGTTAGAGCCCATGTAAAATGTATTTTTCTAGACATGTATAGCTGTAAAGCCATAGATTACATATTTGTACCTTCTGTGAGATCAGCATATTACTCACTAGTATAGTTTGGCAGAAAAAAAAGCATCAGATAAAGAGAATTAGGAATTAGAACAGATGGAATCTACTTAACAGTTTAACTGATGATTTGAAGGTGACCTTGATAGAATAACTTTTTGTTGTTGTTTTAAGGAAATTACAACTGAGAGATTAATCAATTAATGTTTTCTGTGTAGGTCAGAGTAGTTGCGATTGTATAAAATAATAATCCTGAAACCAATTTCAAAGGTATAGAGATAGAATGTATGGTGTGTGTTGTGTGTGTATAGTATTTAAGGCAGATGTTGCAGTAAATTAAAAAAGAAAAGATTACTGCTCCAGTTATTAACATTTGAAAATCTCTGTAGAAAATATAGAAATAATGGAGAGTATTGAATAGAAAGCATAGGAAAATCTAGATAATTGACTCTCAGCCAAAGGGAATGGATTTAATATCTAACCCCATTATTTTTATTATTTTGTTATTTTTGTAACTATTACCTCCATTATTATTATTGTTATTCAAAATGTAATTGCGTGTACATTATGAAACTGACTCTGAACATTTTAAGTATTTGCTCTGTGTTTCCTTTATTGGCTCTATTGATCCTTCTCCCTAACAAATATGTTTCTCAGGAATTGGCCCTTGACTCTCCTTGCCATTCTCTTTATATTCTCTTTCAGTGATCACATTTAAAATTTCCACATATAAGAAGATGACTATCAATTCGATTACTTAGATTTTTTTAAGCTCTAAGTCTCCATCCCCAAATACTGAAATCTCTACCCACATTCCCAGCTGCCATATCCACCTCAAAATCCCAAGCTGAGCATCTAACGTTTCCCTCAAAAAGCCCTGTCTCCGTTATTTTTGTGCTTTTACAAAATAGCAATGTCATTTTTGTATTTAACTGTGCTCTGCTCCCACAAATGTAGTCTATTTTTTACATGGCTGTTGGCCTCAAATAAAGTACATGCATTTCTTCGATTTCGCAAAGTGATGAGGAGTGTCATACTACGCATTTCAGGGAAAAGTTAGAAAAGAGACTTAAATCTCTGTTACAGAAATAACACGAAATTGAGAATTAAGCTTCCCAGTTACTGAAAAACTTTTCTGACTATCCCAAATTCAGTAATTGCCCCTGTTCTCATTCCTTCTATTCTCCATTGCATAGCACACCTTGAAGTACTTTTTTTTCTTCTCTTCCTCGCACCCTCTGAACTGCCTCCCTGGTAAGTGCCTTTCCCTTACACAGAGTGATTCCGCTTGCCCAAGTTTGATTCTGAAGCTCATAAATGTAAACCCAGCTAGAAGCACAGCTAAATATAGTGGGCTTCTATTTCACAGGATTTAGTCTCCTTAGAAGGAATTCATTGTTTGTAGGAATAATTTTCTGGAATACTAGCTCCCCCGACTCTACTTTGTCCTTAGGGAGTCCCCACATGCCATTTGGATTCAGAAATTGAAATCACTTCTTTATCACTCTCTCTTTTTTGTGGGTCATACACCACCCAGACCTTCATTTCTTAATTTTTTCTCTGTCTTTAGAGGTTCACTTTATTTTTGTTCACTTTATTTCTTGTTTTAATTAGGTAGTTGACCTTGAATCTGTCCTTAAAAAGGTTACTATACCTTAAATACAGTGATAGTAGTTCCTGTTGATAGGATTATTGTGAAATTACCTAGCACAATGCTTGGCACTCAGTACTTAGTGATTAAATGCCATATTTTCCGTATTTTCTTCTTTGGAATCCCATTAAATATTCAGTGACTTTGGGACACTACATTAGTTATCCTCTTTTTTTAAAAATTTCTTCTCTGTTTCTCTACATTAGGTTGTAAAATCCTTAAGGGCAGGAGCTGTGTATCTTCGTGCTTAAAGATCATGGTGGAGAGACAGTCAAGGGTCAAACATTTTTTCTGGGCTGCCTGGGTGGCTCATTTGGTTAGGTGCCTGACTCTTGGTTTTGCCTCATGATAACCCTGGCCATGATCTCAAGGTTCATGGGATCAAGCATCACCTTGGGTTCCACGCTGACAGCACAGAGCCTGTTTGGGATTTTCTCTCTCCCTCTCTCTCTTGTCTTCCCGTGCTCATACTCTCTTGCACTCTCTTAAAATACATAAGCTTTAAAAATGAGTCAAACACTTTTTCAAATGCATCAAGTTCTGAAAATACGACTTTAAGAAGTTACCTGTAGTAATAAGTCTCTATAGTTAGTAAGATTATAATGATGTTTGGTGATGGGGATTGCACTTACCGTGTTGAACTCTTGTGTATCTGAAACTAATGTTACACTGTATGTTCTATATCAATCAAAACCGAAGGTAGCACCTAAAAACATGTTTAAAAAAATAAGTTACCTGTAGTACGTGACGAGATCTTTGTGTAAGCTCATGGGGCTTAAACTCTCAGTACATTGCGATAATCTTTCTTTAAGTTTCTAAGCTGAATGTGAGTCCTAATTGAGAGGAAAACATTTCTGACTAACTTGGTATATTGCAGCCTGTTCCTCTGAAATGTATCTATTAATACTGCAATTCAGTTTTTCCATTTTCTTTATGTTTCTTTGTTCCCATTTTTAAAAAAATTTTTTAATTTATTTTTGAGAATCAGAGAGAGACAGCGTGAGCAGGGGAGGGTCAGAGAGAGATACAGAATCCAAAGACAGGCTCCAGGCTCTGAGCTAGCTGGCAGCACAGAGCCTGATGCAGGGATCGAACCCACGAACTGTGAGATCGTGATCTGAGCCAGAATCAAATGCTTAACTGACTGAGCCACCCAGGCACCCCGTTCCTGTCTTTTGATTTGCTGCTTTCACATACCCATTTGTGCTTGAAGCTTATTATACATACACACATGCACAAACATACATGCACATAGGCACACACACACGTCTCCTTAATAAGAGAAGAAAATTATTTGGGTGTATTCATGTTGTGACTTTCACTTTTTTATATATAATTTTTTCTTTGATTAAAAAAATACAAAATACTTCTTATATTCAAAGTTTTGCCAGATAGGAGGTGGAATTGAGTGGAAGGAAAAACCAGAGGTTTTATATATTCAAAGCAACTTGCCTGTGTTCTTTGAGTTTGAAGGTGGTGATTAGGTTTTCAGATTTAGAGAGGTGTGAGACAACCTAATTAAACACCTTTTTGCTGAAAAGCAGCTCGATAAATCCAGATTGCTTTAGAACCTCTCAAAGCTTTTTATCAGAAAGCTAATATTGGAAAGTCTTTTAAACTAATAGCTTTTGAAAAATTATTTCCCAGACTGAAAATAAATTATAAAACTATTTAAATAAATATCCATGGGAGAATCCTCCATTGAATAGATGCAAAAACATATCTTAAAAAGTATAAAATATAGTGTCTATAAGTGTGCTGGTACATATTTTCTAATAATGGTTGAGACAAATTAATAATTTTATGACCCCTTAGATCGCAGATTTACAAATTCTTAATAATTTACTTAATTGGCTTTTCAATACCCCCAAAGACTGCTACTTGATATTTTTTGTCATTCTGCAAAGTGAGATTTAAGTGACCTCAAAGTTCCCTTCTGTAATTTTTAACAGGATATGATTTTATGACTTGATTTTTTTTTCTCATAGTGCCTAGAGAAAATGGTGATGGGTTTAAGGTGATTGGGAGGTTTCCTTTATTTTCGATTGAAATCACGGGGCACCTGGGTGGCTCAGTCAGTTAAGTGCCTGACTTCGGCTCAGGTCATGATCTCACAGTTTGTGGGTTCGAGCCCCGCATTTCGCTCTGTGCTGACAGCTCAGAGTCTGGAGCCTGCTTTGGATTCTGTGTGTCCCTCCCTTTCTGCCCTTCCCCCGCTCAGGCTCTGTCTCTCTGTCTCTCAAAAATAAATAAACATTAAAAAATTTTTAAAAAGAAAAAAGGGAAAATATTAAAAGAGAAAGCAAAAAACAGGTCATAGCACTATCAGTATTTAATAGGATGGTATTAGAGGTTGAAGAGAGCATGAGATTGCAGTTAGATAGTGAGTTAGATTGTGGGTGGAGTAAACAAATCCACACACTATTAGTTTGATTAAATTAACTTTGTGAGAACTGAATATCTGGTGGTGGTCTTGTATATTACAGATAGGATTGGAGGGAAGGTAATGAAGCTGAATCCTCATTAGGTGGTCATGCTTTCTGAATGTTTGATTGAAAGCAAAGGATTGCTGCTGTCTTTTAGTAGTTCATCTCCTTTGTGCCATAGAATAATTTTTTTTAATTTAACACAATTTATTCACAGTTAATATAATTATGGATATGAAGCAATTTAACACTGGCTTACATTCAGGATAAAGAAAACCTAATTGATAAACTTGAGTTCTTCATGCATAGAACAGCAGCCATACAGTCTTGCTGTGGAGATGATTCTGTGAATGTGAATAACAAAATCTCAGCTTCTAACATGGTTACTTTCATTTGCAAAATTTTACTTCCCTGATAATTTAAAAGTATTCCCTAAAGGGTCCAAAAATGACAATTTCCCAAGATTGAACATGAGACTGTTTGGATGCAAACTCTACAATAGGGGATTTTTTTTCCAGGCAAGGTAGGATTAGCTAATTATTTCAAATGATAAATTCATTCTAAGTTGCTTATCTTTGAAATATATCAGTAATAAAGTTTGTGGCACTTATTCAGACTTTTCATTCACCCATGATTTTTAAAAAATAGCTTAAATTATTCCTAAAGCAAAAATTATGTTTGTCCTTTGGGGTAGCCCTAATGCAGCTACTACTTTTTATTCATGTACGCGTTTCCAGGAGCTAGCCTGGGAGAAGCTTGATAAAACTCCATGAACGAAAGATACATTTTCCAACAGAAGGCTTTCTTGAATGAGTTCTTCCCCCTCTGGGATGTTTTTCTGTAAGAACCAAGTTCTGTATTCTTCCATTAATTACTCTCCAGGATCTGCTGCTGGGAACCTTAAAGCACATAGGCCATAATCAGATGACACCTTATTCTAAAATAATTCTGTGATCCTCCTTTGCTTTTAAATCTTTGTGAGATTTACCGTTTTATGGTATTCAGTCTTCCATTTCAAACCAATATAAATTAACTTATAGTAATTCCATGCTAATAAAGAAAAAAAAAACTAGTGGTAATTATTCCCATGGCTGTTTCAATTTAAATGCACTTTTGGAACGGGTAGTGTATGTGTGGACGAAGCTAGTGAATCTTTAATGGAGAAAATTTTAAGCTCTCTTAGCCCAGCAGGGAAGAATTGAGGCACAAATACAGCCTGCTGCATCTTTTTGGAGTCCCACTCAGGAATCTCTGTTACTCTGCTTAACCATTAAATAATCTCATTAATAGTCTGCCTATATGTTAAGTAAGAGACCAGACCACTGTATGCCCAATATTTCTCTGATAGGGTTGAAATCAATGGACTCCTAAAAACCTAATTTTCTTTACTGTTATTCAGAAAGTAGACCTTGTGGCAAGTTCCTACCAGTGATACTTTTCAACGGCATATTCTCTTATTCTCTGAGACAAATTGGTGCTGTATCAATTTATTTGGCATTCACTAAGGCAAACAATGTGCCTTAAATATGAACACCATATTTTGTTTTCACCATTTTACCCACCGGATACCATTTTCTTTGTCTGCTAAATTTCTGTTTTGTTTTCTTCCTTCTTTACAAATCCATTTAATCAAAACTGATATTCTCTGAGCATATTTTCTATTCTGTTATATATATTTTTTTCCTTTTGGTATTTTCTCCTGTTAGATGATGATGTTCCGTGATCTGGACATGAAGTTTAGCTTCACAGGTGTCACAGCATTCAACAAAGTTCCTAAAATCCAGTTTTACTTGTAGAAACATATGCTAATTGGTTTGACTGACTAATCCGATTTTAATTTGTTGATGACTCTCAGCTATATCCTCAGAAATCTTGAGTGTTGCTATCTTTTTTTCTTACTATGTTTACCTTTATAAGTTATCTTTTGACCTTCTCTGATGTTGCAGTTGAAAGGATTCTCATCTACACATATTGCTGGTATAATAAACACTATCAGACATTGTCCTTATTTCTGCTGTTAATTTTCTACCAGATGAATTTAAATTAGTCTGTATTTTTCATTCCTACTCTGTACGGTAGATCATTTCTGTGTTTGCTATTCTATGATACTTAAAAGAATTCCAATTTAATAAGTTTCCATATAGTTTTAAATTTCGAATCACTAATCCTTTTGGAAATGCATTCATTTCATGGATTATTATGGTACTTACCTTCAGCCTTTGAGATTGATTGAGAGTAGAGATCTCGATTTCATTTACATTCAGTTTAAAATAAACTCAGTTTTTTTAAGTTTTCACCAAATCACTTTTTCACTCTACCACATTTTTGATTACTGATATGTATTTATTTAAAAAACTTTTTTAATGTTTATTTTTGAGAGAGAGAGAGAAAGAGAGAGAGCAGAGGAGGGTCAGAAAGAGAGGGAGACACAGAATCCGAAGCAGGCTGCTTCCTCTGAGCTGTCAGCACAGAGCCTGATGATGTGGGGCTCAAACTGACGGACCGCAAGATCATGATCTGAGCCGAAGTTGAACGCTTAACCTACAGAGCCACCCAGGCGCCCCTACTGATACGTATTTAAAGCCAGATATTTGTAACGGTTAAATACATGGGTTTGTATAAAATCATGTATTATTGTTTGTGACCTTAAAAATAGATCAGGTGTTATGGAAGGAAAAGACAACTTTTTAGAGATCTAGTATTTACTGAATTCATTAAATCTTAGGTGGGTTATGTTTGTTGTGACATTACACCTTTACCGTAAACTTGTGAGGATACTTGAGATCACTGTCTCCTTTTTACAGCAGAAGAAACCATGATTTAGAAATTTAAATTACGTGCAAGAGCCATAGTTAGAATTAAAATCTGTGTCTGAATCCATCGTGCATTTTTCTAAGATATATCATATCGTCATATAGAGATATATACTCTTTGGCTGTTATGGTTGCTCTTAGATCAGTTCTCTAGAAATCTTGCTTTCTATTCATTCCATTCTCTTTGTCCTAACATGTTCCCCATCCTGGAAATAAAAATAAGGTATAAAAACTTTAAAAACCATCTTTACCCAAACATTTCTTTGTGACAATTTTTGGCTATAATAACCTCCTCTTTTTTGAGATTTAATTTTTAAGTAATCCCTAAATCCAGTGTAAGACTTGAACTCATGACTCTGAGGAATGTAGTCACATGCTCTACCGCTCTACCTATTGAGCCATCCAGGCACCCCATGGATGTGATAATAACTTTCTATCTCTGTCTTCTATCTCTGCTAAACTTCTTAGCCTATTGTGGGTTGCACACACCCCAGTATTGCCAGTGATGGGAAATACCCTGCACCCTTTGTTTTGCTTTGCTCTTAATATACATCGAAGTTACACTACTTTGTGCTTTTAGTCTCTCACAGAGATTTTGGTGAAATAATTTTTAGTATTTTTTTTTCAGTCCTAGGAGTCTGGGATAAGATTGATTAGAAACTTCATTCAGAATTAACCTTTTCCTCATTTCCCAAATAAAGCTTTCCCTTTTATAGCAAATGTGTTTGTGTCTATTTTCCCTTTCCTTAGGGCTTTCTTTTCTTGAAAACTCTGAAATACTTTGGGTAATAAATTCTGCAGAAGCATCCCATCCACTCTTCCTAGCGTTGTCAGGGTGAACAGAGTTTCTATATCCAAACTAAGTACAGTCCTTCTCTTCCCCTTGCCTTTTTATGGTATCATAGACCTCTCTGGAAGGATTAAGAGCCAGTAGAGTGTCAGAGGAGAACATCCTACTTCTACAATATTTTTTATTTGTTTGTTTTGATCTGATTCTTTGTTCCATTGTTGTCATTTTAACTGACAGCTAATTTTGAGTTACCAGGGTGGGCAACGGTTTCTAATTTTTAGGTACACAGCTCTAACTCATTTGGCCTATTGTACTAACTTGTGAATGCTGTAGCAAGGCAGTGGAGTGAGGGGAGAAAAATAAAATCAGCTGTAAAACAATGGTACTAATTTAGAAAATGAAGAAAAATCAAGTGCTTAATTTTTTAATACATGTCTGATTTACAGGCGCTTGGGTGGCTCACTGGGTTAAGCATCCCACTCTAGCTCAGGTCATGATCTCACTGTTCCTGACTTGGGGCCCTGCATCAGGCTGTCTGCAGTCATCATGGAGCCTGCTTGGGGTCCTCTCTCCCCTTCTCTCTCTGCCCCACCCCCGCCACGCTCGTGCGCCTGTGTCTCTCTCTTTCAAAAATAAACAAACGTGTAAAACGATACATATCTGTTCTACTCTCCACTGTCTATGGATTCAGAAGAAAATGATTACTCTTTGTTTATAGTGTATCTTCTGTAAAGACAAACTATGTTGAGAGCATGTTCTGTAACTTTTTTTCATGTGGTTGAATAAGGGCAAAGACTCTGGAAAAAGTAGCCACAATAAATGCCTGCTCCTCCACCACTTTCTCTTTGCCATGCCCTTTATCGGACTTATCCCATCTGTCTTTCTTACAAACTTAGTAGATACTTTCATTAGCTTCATTTAGAGATGAGTGGACAGACTTTAAAGAGTTTAAGTCGACCTACATTTCTGGCTCTCTGAAGTCTGTTTACTCTTATGTAAAAAGAGTGTCTACCAAGTTTGTAGGAAAAAGATAGGATAATTCCTCTAAGATGCTTGATAAAGAGTAAGTATTCAAAAGATGTCATCCCTTAATTGGTATTTAGATCTTATTATAATGGTCAACTGAGATGCTACCTGTAAAAGAAATTTTATAAATTGTAAAAAGTGACATTACATTTTAACCATCATTCTTAATAGGATATCACATGCGTTGTATAATGAATATACAATTTTAATTTTTCTTAGCAAAAAAAAAAAGGGCTTCTTGAAATTTCTACTTGAGAGCCAAGGCTTAAAAATGTCATTTCTTGGAAGTTATATCTACAAAGTATGAGCAGAAAAATATGAAATAATAGTGTGCAAATTATTAGGAGTATTTTGATAATGTCAGTTACTGGAAGCTTTTTACTGAGATCCTTAAAAGCTCACTTGAGAGGGGCACCTGGGTGGTCCAGTCAGTTAAGTGACTGACTCTTGGTTTTAGCTCAGGTCATGGTCTCACAGTTCAGGAGTTCAAGCCCGGCGTTGGGCTTTGTGTTGACAGAGCAGAGCCTGCTTGGGATTCTCTCTCTCCTGCTCTCTCTGCCCCTCCCCCACTTGCTCATGCTATCTTGCTCTCTTTCAAAAAATAAAAACAAAAAAACAAAAACACACATACACACATACACACACAAAAGAAAACAAACAAACAAAACCTTGAAAACCTGGAGAAATAATAACAGTATTCCTCAAGTTAAAGAGAAATATAAAGAACTATTGGATATTTTACAGCAAATCCAAAAGCACATTCTCTAGAATAGGAGGAATCAGGAATGGCATTATTTTTTCAGATTTGCAGTAGGATGATGTTTTTGATATTTAATAACCTAGTAAATTTTATATTTTACCAGTTTGACTGATTTACACATCTTCGTGATTTTCCAAGTGTTAGGAAAAATTATACAATTCCGGAAGGAACATACAGTCCACACTTTTATTCACCAGAGTGTGATACATTCACTCCCAAGGTATTAACAAAAATGAAAAAAAAAGGACTGTTTCCATAGCAACATTAGCAAAACAGAAAATTTGCCTACTGTCTAAGCCCACCCACTCACCAAATTGGAAGCCTGTGAGAATTAATTAAGCTCAAAGGTAAATTATTTAAAAGCGAAAAGAAATTAAGATAACATGGGAAGAAGAATGATAAATTGTTTACAGCCAGTCAGTGTCGCCTGAGGTAAAGGAAACTCATCTCCTTTGATATAATAAGAATCAAAGGGAGGGTTAGCAGGAGGAAGAGAACTGGAGGTGGCAAATCACTGTGGTAAAATTAAAAGGATGGAAGTTGGTTGAAGGAGATACACTCTGACAGGATCTCGGGTGCACTGCTGTGTATGTAGATCATAGCGATGTACTCCTGTTTGATTATAACCTTCAGTATAATATTCTTATATTAGAATAAAAATAATATCCTTATTCCCTTCTTGATTCAGAATAGCTGATGTTGAGGGGCGCCTGGATGGCTCAGTCCTTTAAACATCTGACTCTTGGTTTCGGCTCACATCATGCTCTCGTGGTTTGTGGGATCGAGCCCTGTGTTGGGCTCTGCGCTGAACGCACAGAGCCCACTTGGCGATTCTCTTTCTCTCCCTCTCCTGTTCATCTCTCTCTCTCTCTCTTAAATATTTTTTTAAAAAATAGCTAATACTGATAAAGATGTCACTTTTGTGTTTGTTTGGCAAAAATCATGAAGTCCCTAAACAATCCTATGAAATGGGTATTATAATCTCTGTTTTACAGATGAAAGACAGAAGAGCAGAGAAATTAAATAACTTGTCCCATACTTTAAAAACTCAATACGTGTTTTATGGCTTCCTGAATTATTTTTAAATAAGTCTTATACATGATTTTAACAAAAAATGAAAACTGACTTCAAAATTATATTCAGAATAGCTGAGGGAGCAGATTATGTAATATTTTGAGTTACCACGACGTATTAAGATGCTATTGTATTTACTGGTCATTGAAATGTTTGTGCAGTAGCAGCTCTTGTTAATTATCTATTCAAAGTGTCGTTCTGAGGCAGTGGAAGGTAGTGGATGTCTGTCGAATTGATTTGAAGAGTTAATAAATCCATCTGTTTCAAAACTCTTAAATTATGGTAAGGAAATATAGTGGTAAATACTTTAGGGATTATCAAATGTTGAAAGATAAATGATATATGAAAAAAGAAGTGATATTTTACCCAAAGGATAAACCTTTTAAATTAGTTTCCACTATAGGATAGCAAAATAAATTTGATAAACTTTTTTATCTGCCCTTCCTGCTAATCTCTTTTTTCTCCCTTTGTTGCTACATATATGAACTTACATGAACTACACATTTACCATGTGAAACATGGTAAATTATAAATATGTATTGTTTTTGTTGTATGTATTTATATATATCCTTGCCTCTTGTTACGGTCTTTGAAGAGCTGAAGCCTTTATATTCACCTTCTGTTCTTTCTTAAAAAGAAACAAACAAAAATAGTAGAAGTAAAGTAACAAAAAATAAATTACAAAGGTAATTTTCATCTGTTATACATTTTTATTACATCAATTTGCATAATGTTCAACTAAATTGTGTTTGGGTATTTTCATAAACTAATGAAATCCACAAGAACTCTGATACATTTTTAGACTTAAAGGCAGGCAGAGCCTCACACAAATCACCTGACAATGAAAAGTGGCCTTTCCATATCTCTTTCTTTCATTTATTTGATTTTTTAAAATTTTATTTTTTTAAGTAAGCTCTACACCCAACATGGGGCTCAAACTTACAACCACAAGATCAAAAGTTGTACTCTCCATCAACTGAGCTAGGCTGCTGCCCCCTTTCCCTTCTTTTTAAAGTGTTTGGGTACTCAATCAGTTTTTGTATATTATCTGACTCCTACAAAGATTTAAGTGTTTTCTTATAAGTATAATAATTATACCCTTTCTACCTTGTAGAAACTTTTGTGCTTTATGCTTTATTTGACAATCACCATATTAAAATGAAACCCTTAACCTTACACAAGTTTCTATAAATTTAAGTAGTGGGCTCCCAAGATCTAAGCCGGTTTAAGCCCACATAATATCCTCTATCCAAGAATGGAAGGCAGAAAGGAAGGAGGGAAGGGAGGAAGGGAAGAAGGAAAGGCAGGAGAGAGGGAGGAAGGAAGGAAATCAGCAGGTAGGAAGGAAATTGGGAGGAAGGAAGGAAGGAAGGAAGGAATTATAAAGAGTATAAATACAAAGTAATGTGTTTCAATGATGCTTTGCAGAGAAGAAACATAAAACGAGAAGATAAAATTTTGAAAGTTGTAAAGTCCAGTTTTATTAATGCCAGTCCTTTATTTTAGGACATTTTCTTGAGGATTCAATGACATTTTTACAGTTTCTGTATACATTTAATATTTTATTTGTAACATAGTATGCATTTGTTTTACAAATATTGTCAAAAGGCAAATATTTTCCCTGCTATTATTTTAGTTGTTTTGAAATTAACATTAATTGTCTCAAAGTTACTATGATAGTAACAGTAAAACTCTAAATCACGATTAACCTTCTAAATTGGTATCTATCCAGATAGGGACTTTAGGCTCACACCCTCAATTCCAGTCTGTCTGACTCATCAGGTTTATTTGATCAAGATACGTGCTTTAGAACAAATACTTTGTTGATACAGTTCCCACAGCTGTAAGAGCTTGCTGTTAAGATAATACCAATTTCTGTTTGAACAATACTATGAATTTGCATTTTAGACAAGTGCTTCTCAAACTTTAGTGTGCATTAGAATCACCAGAAGATCTTGTTAAAGAATAGACTGCTAGGACATAACCCAAGAGCTTGTGATTCAATAGGCCTATGGCGGGATCTGTGAATTTGCTTGTCTAACCAGTTCCCAAGTGATGTTGTCCAGCTGGTTTGGCATACTTTGAGAAGCACTGTTCTAGAGACACAAGACACCTAAGCAGGGTGAAAATGCATGCTCAGTAAAGAACCGAGGATAAGGGGCACCTGAGTGGCTCAGTCAGTTGTGTCTGACTCTTGGTTTACTCTCAGGTCATGATGATATCATGGTTCATGAGTTCAAGCCCTGTATTGGGCTCTGGGCTCACAGCACAGAGCCTGCTAGGGATTCTGTCTCCTTCTCTCTCTGCCCCGCATCTGCTCGCTCGCTCTCTCTCTCTCCCTCCCTCCCTCCCTCCCTCTCTCTCTCTCAACATTAAAAATTAAGAAAGAAAAAGAACTGAGGGTAAAATAAATGGGATATCAGTTAAGTGGTGGTGAGAGTTTGAAGGTATGGAGATAGGTCAGTGAACATTTTTATGGAAGCCAACTCAATCAGATGTGGTAGGTCAAGGAATGAGATTTTTACCCCTTTTTGTAAGCTAACAAGCTCTATGACCACAGTTTCAGAGATTCAGAAGACTCCTTGAGTCAGGCATAATGGCCCTGATGATTTCCAGCATAGCAGAGGGCCTGGGCTCCATGTACATATGAGTTACTCCTGGACCTCAAGTCCAATGGGGTCATTCTGAATAGCCCAAGTGGACACGGCATATGCTGTGATTTGTGTCACAGCTGAGGAACCCTGGCTTAGGAAACCCCAATCTTTTCAAAGGGAGCCTACCAGAAAACCTGCCTAACTTTTGCCCTGCATAATTATTTTCATTTTCTTGAGCAAAAAATAAATCTGATTTCTGCCCTGCAGGGAGTTACTCGCTGTATCTTCCAAGGCTGTTTGCTACACAAACATTCTAGAAAAGATACTCTAGAGCAGAGGCTCTGCTTGCCTCTGTTCACATGACATGCAGAAACATGAAAGACCCATGGAGAATTGTCTCCCAACATGGTGATTGGAATTAGGACAAATTCAGAGGGAACAGTCACAACAGTTCTGACGGTTGTAGTCTCAGCAAAGTTATGCCCCATTGATGACTTTCTTTATTCTGGATTTTTCCCTCTGAGGTAGTGAAGTATATGTAATCTTTCTTGGTGACAACAACTTCAAGATTTTCAGCTTATTAACTTTATAATTTCAGTCACTTCTTTTTCCTTCAGTTTTTAATATGTGGTGGCTTCCATTTTTTTCAGGACTTTACAATCACCCTTAAAATACAACATGACATATGCACTACTAGAATCCTTCCTTTATAGTTTAAAAAATTGAGGTAAAAAGGTGTTATTTAACTTACTATTGGTCACATGTCTACCAAGTGGTGGAGCTATTTTCATTAGACTGTATTCTTTTATTGTTGTAAGTACTGAAAAATAATTGCTAGATGTGTAATTGTGATGTCATGTAAGGATGTGAAATGGCCAAGTCAGGATGCCTTAGATTCAGTATTTGATATATCTGAAGGCAGTTTGTTGGTAGGCAGAGTGGTTGAAAGCCTTGGGAATTCCCATGATGTAGTAAACAGAATTCAGTTCTCAACTGAGGGTATGTTTGTATTACCTGAGTATGTGATTTCCTTATGTAAAAGTTTGATGTTGTAGTTTACTTATGTGGGACTCTGGAGCAGACTATCACAGAAATAAATAGGGCTACACTAGTTTTAGAAAATGTTTTTTTTTGTTGCTGTTTTTCTTTCCTTTTAAGCACTGATCAAATTCTCTTCCTTCTCTACACAGATTCTTTCTTGAGTTTCTGAATCTGCACTGGTGCTCAACATTTAGACACTACAGCAATGAATGGATTATAGATTAATTCTGGAATCCTAGAATGGAATCACATGGATTAGCCTGGATTCCTGCCACATTTTACTAATCCATAGCCAAATTTCACTAATATATTTAAGGATTAGGTGACAATGAATCAACTCGGGAATTTTTGAGAATTACATAATGATTGTATTAGTCTCGCAAGATGCTTATCATGTAGGAAGACAGCTTTTGTGGCCTCTCAAAGTATCATGATAATGAATGATGATAATTTAGTGAACCTTGTTATAAATATTGAGGAAACTGAGATAAAACCTTGAAAATACTTGGAAATGATTATTGCCACATTTTCAACACACATTTAATTGAGTGCCTGCTCTTGCTACACACTGTGTGAGATATTGGAGGTGTACGGATGGGAAAGAACTGCATCCTAAACCTAATGAACTCACAGTTAATGGTTTGTTGAGAGAGAGAAAGGGAAATAGAGAGGGTGAGAGAGGTGAGTATAGTATTGTGTGGCACTACTTAAAGTCAGTGGGCTACTTTTATTGATTTCCATTAAATTATGCTTCTATTTAGAACAGCATTTCTCCAAAAGTAATTAAATCCCTATGTCTAATGTAGCTAAAGTGTTATCCTCTAGAAAAGGATTTACAAGATTTAGTCCCAGGAAAAGGTATATTGTATTAAACATGTAGGTTTTTAGGAATGACACCATGTATAGGAATCAGAACCTTTTGGGGAGTCTGCATGGCTCAGTCGGCCGGGCGTCTGACTTATGGGTTCGAGCCTGCATCAGGCTCTGTGCTGACAGCTCGCAGCCTGGAACATGCTTCGGATTCTGTGTCTCCATCTCTCTCTGCTCCTTCCCCACTCATACTCTTATCGCTCTCTATCTCTCAAAAATAAATGTGAAAAAAATCAGAGCCTTTGGATGGTGGTGGGTTAAGTGGTTCTGTATGAGATAGAACCTGTTGAACAAGCTTTTCTGGTGATTCTTTGCAGGCTTCACTGTGTAGAGCTGATACAGAAATTAATTCAGTCGAGTGGTCTTTTATTTTAAGGGGCTCCTGGCTGACTCAGTTGCTGGAGCATGCGACTCTTAACCTCAGAGTTGTGAGTCCAAGACCCACTTTGGGTGTGTAACCTACTTCAAAAATGTTTCTTTAAATCTTTTATTGTATTTTATTTTATTGTATTGTTTGGTGCTGGCAGAACCCCCCTCCCCCAAAAGGTAGTATAATCAGTTGTGTATAATTTACTTTCACTACGACCAAAAAGAGTTTTGCTGTTCTTACCAGATGACATCTCCTTTACCCTGGCTTCTGTATTCCAAGAGTCTGCCAATTTATTTGGCACTAATTGTATCTCTGAAGATTAGACTTGAAGATTTGTGGTTAAATTCAAAAGCATTTCCTGAATATGGCAGATCCAGGCTGAAATCTGTACAACATGATCCAGAGGGCATGTTCCAAAAGATATTTTCACTGGGCCATTAAGAGAAGAATAAATGCTGATTCTTTATTCCAGCCTGGCTTGATTACAACAGTTTTTATTTATATGTTTTTGGGCATATTATATTCCCTTAAAGCTTGCACTTGAAAGAAAAGCAGTGTTTGTATTATCAAATTTTTATTTCACATAGCTTGGAATCAAATCAATTATAAGAAAATGATAGGTTATGAGAAAGAATTAATAAGTAGCCTTACTTGCATCTTTTACAGTATAGGATTTATGTGATTTAGCTTAATATAATCACAAATTAATGTTTTACTATTCTTTTCTGTCATGATTCCAGTATTTACAGGAGTGTGAAAATATTTGAATAGATGTAACTAATAACTACATACTTTACTCCACTTGGTCAGTTTATTAATGAAAAATTTTAATTAAACTATATATTAAAAGTCATGTATTACGTAGCCCATTCTGTTTCTCTTAATAAACGATAGTCAAGACAGCCAACTTCTTTTTTTCTCCTCAGTAAACTCAAATAGATGATCTTGTGCAAGATATTTTATCAGGGTCTGTTAGAATTTTTTAAATCACTGGAATATATTTTTCTAAGTTAAAATAGGATTTTATTAAAAATGTATCTTTTGTATCTTGGAATCCATTTGGGATTGCTCTGCTAGAAAAATAAAAGTGAGTTTGAAAAAATAGAAAGATAATGATTATAATTATGTGCTCATGTTTCATGTCATTAAACAAAAGCAGAAAGTCTGCAGAAGCGTATTTTAAGCAAGCATAAGTAAAACATAAAAACAGCATTTAGTTATCTTTGTAAGCATGGACTTCATAACCCATAGCTCCTTAGTGAGTAGGAATCAACATGTCTTTGGATGTGTCATTTTGCATAAGGGTTGATTTAGCTTCTTTCAGACCGCATGAACAGTGCCTTTGCAGAAAGAATAACGATCTCTTGATGGAGAGAGAGAAGAAATAAGTGTGTTTTAATGACGAAGATACATTAGATGCTTGGAGGTGTGGTGTTAAAAAGCAGCCTTAGAAATAGCTCCAGCTTTGTTTCCCTGAGAGTTCTAGGCATTGTCTTTACTTTCCAAAACCTTCAGCAAACCATTTCTCAAAACTCATTGACATTACATTCTCACTTTCTTTTCTTTCTTTTTTGCGAAGTTTATTTATTTATTTTGTGAGACAGAAAGAGCAAGCAGGGGAGGGGAAAGAGAGAGGGAGAGGGAGAATCCCAAGCGCCTCCTCATTGTCAGTGCAGAGGCTGATGTGGGGGTGAACCCACGAACCTCGAGATCATGACCCTTGCTGATACCAAGAGTCGGATGCTTAACCACCTGAGGCACCCAGGCGCCCCAGATTCTCATTTTCAGTGTAAACCCATCACTTGCAAGGGTGATGGTTTCTCCTTAGACAAATCATCCCTTCCACCCCCTTGAAGCAGGTGGACTTTCTGTTTGGCATTCAAACTGTATGCAACCTATCAATTAGAAAGAAGAATCAATAGTGTCAACATGAGGTAACATTTACATTATTAAACAAAATATACTCTAAACAATGTCAAAGGATACAGACCAATTCATTATAGGGATTGCTCTGGGTAGGGAAATTGATCAAGGGAGGTGAAGAAGAATTTCAAGGTTACTTGTAATATTTTATTTTGTATATTAAAGGTTTTAAAGAAAACCTTAAAAAGGATAAAGCTGAATTCTCAGTAATGGATTTCAGACTATTTTTCTATGCTTTTCAGTATTTTTAATCCCCCCCCCCAGATCAAACAAATAAAAAGACTTGTGACTAAAAAGTATTATTGGCTGACAGTACTCCTTTTAGAGTCTTTCCTCTTCGTGGGGCGCCTGGGTGGCTCAGTCACTTAAGCATCAGACTTCATCCCAGGTCACGATCTTGCAGTTTTTGAGTTCGAGCCCTGCGTCAAGCTCTGTGCCTCTAGAGCTTGCCTCAGATTCTGTGTCTCCCTTTCTGTTCCTCCTTCCCTCCCTCCCCTCACCCCGTCTCAAAAATAAATAATCATTAAGAAAAAAAATCTTTTGTCTTCTTCCGTCAAGTTCCTCCTAATCCTCCTATACGTGCAAACATATGATATTTGTCCTTCTCTGCCTCACTTATTTCNGTTCTCTGAAAAAAAAAAGAAAAAAAATCTTTTGTCTTCTTTAATTTTGAGATATTTCCATTTTTGATCAAAGTAATACTTTTAAAATTTTTTTCTCTGAGTGGCACAATTTAACTGAAACAAAGTAAAATTAACAAATCTTGTATATTGTAACCATTAGGAATAATCTGTCAATCACTGATCACCTTATGTGTTTGTGTATGTGTGTGCTAGTTTTATAGTATATGGTATAAGGAAGTATATAAATACCCCTTAGAGGCAGGGACTATGTCCTATATTTTTATTCCTTCAACACTTTTATATAGCAAGTATTTAGGAAATATTTAGTGAATAAAAGTAAACATACTGTCTAGGTGTTATCCTAGATTTTTTCCCTCCCAGTCAGGGTGTGTATTTACCCGGTGATCACAGTTATCGAGTGTTGAAATGTCCCAGATTCAACTCAACCTGGTTGACTTGTTGGAATTTTATAACTTTTTAATTTCAAATACCAGTCTCCAACCTAATTTCTTCAGCCAACAGATCTTTTTCAAAGTACCATTGTTTTGATAGGAATGCTTAAATGATAGGTAAGCATAAAAGATATGATTTTAAAAACATATAAAGCAATTTCTCTGTATGTTAAGATTTTCACAGTAATATCTTTGTTCACCAGGATGTAGTAAGTTGCTCAAAGGCTTTGATAGAATTCTGCTGGGCATATATATTTATACGAATTTTTTAAAGTTTATTTATTTATTTTAAGAGTGAGAGAAAGAGGGAGAAAGAGAGAGCACGGGTGGGGCAGAGATGAGATGGAGAGAGGGAATCCCAAGCAGGCTTTGCGATATCAGCATGGAATCTGATGTGAGGCTCAATCTCACAAAAAGTGAGATGATGACGTGAGCCAAAATCACAGAGTTAGATGCTTAACTGACTGAGCCATCCAGGTGCCCCTATATTTATATGAATTTAAATAAAAATTGCTTATGCATTATTTTATGTGAACTGAGAAAAAACACTGCTTTGTTTCCCATTATTTGCTTATCATTTTTGGAAAGAGAATATTTTTACCTTTTAGATGAGAAACAATATTAGATATGGAAGTAAGGTGTTGTCTATTTGAGGTCTTCACTACTTCCTGTCAGCATAAGAAATGCTAAAGAAATGTCACACCTCACTATGTTTTTTCAGTATTTCACAAAATAAAGTGAGAAAGCAGAACACTAATGATCTGCTCTCTTTTCTCATGCTCTTTATGGTAGAAATAAAACAAAATTGAGCTCATTTTATTACCTCCTGTATTAAACCACTATATTCCCTAAATTATTTTGGACCACCCTGTGATTCTACAGGCAAGGGATTTTATGTAGGGCAAGATACAGTGCAAATTTAGGAATCATTAAGATGCTTACACTCATTTCACTCTTATATGTACATGTTGAAGTGGTCCTCAGTGATTATAGTTCTAATAGATCCTAATGTATGAAGTTAGGTTTGTAAGATTCAAATAGAAGCAAACCCCACTGAGGTTATTAGCATACAAATAAATAGAAAATATAAAGGTAGATATTTTTCTTAGATGCTGAAAAATGTTACCTCAATTGCCTAAAATCCCAGAGTTTGCAAATAGCACCAGAATGGGAAATCAGATCTGTTTGATTGAGAAGTACAAGCCCATCATAATATTATACCTTCAAAGTAATTGCTTGTGCCTGTACACTTGTCTTCAAAACATGGAAGTCTGTTCATTCCCTAAGTCGGCTATTTTCAGAAGGTATTGTTAGACCATTCAAATGATTATCCTGATTTTTTCTGATATGTGAAGAAAATTTGATGAAGATAGGCAAAACTCATTAGAGTAATGAAAAAATGGTCAACATAGGCATAACACAATAAATGGCTAATCCTTATTGGGTGTTAACTATTTGTACATTAATTACATAACATACGTATTTTACTTGAATTCTTCTATTGTGTATATCTATTACCTCCTTATTAGAAAGAAAAATCTTAACACACTCTAGCCAAGGAAATTGTTTTGAATTAGAGATGTTTCCTTCAATGATGTTTCTAAGTCAATTCTTGATATTAACATGAGTATCAACATTATTGGAGTCTAACTGAACTGTCATATGATCCTTGAAGGTTTCATTTTAAAGTTATTAAAAGAAAATTCTTTATAATTAAATATTTCATAAAACTTTTATTTTTCACCTGCAATTAACATATAGTCTAGGAAGCTTATTATATACAGGTTTGGAAAATAGTCTGTTTCCAATAGAAACAGTATTTATGTATTGTTTAGGAGAATGATAGATTTATTTCAGTATACACTGTATAATTATACTTTTATTAGACTTCACATCACCGGATAGAATTCAATGCTAGTGGAAGAGATAAGGATATGACAAAAAGTGAAGGTTGAAAATGAATAGGCCTTTAAGGGAGCTGATCTTTCTCTGATCTGATAAACTTCTCCCATTCTCTATTTCTGTTTCTTTCTTTTCTTCTTTTCTTTTTTTTCCTCCTTACAGATCAGTGCATTTCAAAGGCTTTTTCTTTGGTTAGCACTATACTCTCAGGATCTGAGGACAAGACCTATGTAAAGATAGTTCCCCCGGCTGATATATGATTGTGCTGTTTTTGTTTTTAGTCTTTAGTAATTTCAAAAAATTTGCTGGGAAATTTTCCATTAGCCTGAAATAGTTTTCTGCCAGTATTTCTGGTTTTGGTACTACTATGTCTTCATATATTCTCTCAAAGACTGAGGATGTTAACATTTTTTATGGGTTTAATGAAGACTAAAAATCGATTTTGTAGTATGAGCATAAGCTTTGGAGTGAGAAAGCTTAGGCCCAAGTCCTTTTTGTTAAGCTTATGAGTCCTCAAAATAGCCTTGAAATGATTTTCTTTAAATGCTCAAATCAATAGGTAGGTAGGGATTTGTATATTATTAATGCATCTATGACGTTGTATATATAGTTATCATTCTCATATACACATGTCAATTTTCATATATACCTAGGCTGTTTTATTTTTTATTTTTAATGTTTATTTGTTTTTGAGAGACAGAGAAGAGTGTGAGCAGGGTAGGGGAGAAAGAGGAGACACAGAATCCGAAGCAGGGCTTGAACTCACGGACCCTGAGATCATGACCTGAGCCTAAGTCAGAAGCTTAACCTACTGAGCCACCGAGGTGCCCCTGCATTTCATTTATAATAAAGAGCAGAATTTAGTTCCAGTTTTCTCTCAGAGGTGCTTAGGCTGAGTTGGGTCTTTTGTGTCTTTTTGTACTTGGTTTGGTTTTAATGTTTGGTACTATCTTAAACTGTACTATAAATTGAATGAGAAAAAATACAATTTCTTTATTCTGAAGTAAGTTATTATGACAGAATATACTTATACAGCCAGTTATGGTTACTATAGCTATAGCTATGGTTATATACTGAGCAAATATTCATGTTTTATTAGGTAGGAATTTTATGTCTTAACACAGTTTGCCATGGCATTTAACGGTAGATCATTGGCTCCAAAAGTAAAATGTCACTTGACCAGAATAGAAGTTAATGAAGGAGTTGAAGTGTCCAAAACACCTGTCAGTGTTCTGTAGGCCATGGCTGGCTGGCCTTTTGCCACAGGAAAGAGCCCCGGGAGCAGCTGTTTGTGCCAACTCCCAAGACAGACTACTTCAGTGAAAAGTTCAGTCTAACTTTACTAGATAAAACAGTTTTCATTAATTTTTAATGAACACAGAAGTAAACAGGAGTGCCTTTCATGATTTCGCATTTATGGATTTCTGAGCTGGGGATATAAAATTTAGCAACTTTGGAGCTTCAAACCAACCTTTTAGAAGATATTTTTTTTTCTTATACATAACCACCTGTCTTTAGGTTTCTACAACCATTTCAGAATCTTGTAATAAATGGGTTTACTTTATAAAATCAGTGTTTAAAAATGTATGTATAATTTTTATTATGTATATTGTATATACATATAATATATATAATACTTAGAAATAAAGCCGATTTGAACTCTCCACCTAGGAGAATTGTCTTTTAGAAATTCTTTGCCGTTGTTCAGCTCCCTTTAACTTTTTTCTAGAAATATCTAACTGTGATGATTACTGTCATTATGGTTTATTAAACACGGATTATGTTTATATTGTAAGCCATGGTATTCTGGGTCAGATCAATTAAGTTGTACTTTGTTATGCTCTCCAGAGTCGAGAACAGGGTGGTGGTCAGAGCTGGAGCTTTGAAAAGCATGTCTGGGCCTACGGGGAATGTCCCCTAGTGTGTTCTTTGTGGGACATCTTCCTTGCATGTGTTGTGCCCGGAAAAAATTCAACATCCCCTCCAAGACATAAAGACATTGAAAAGTTCTAATATTTCTTAATTGAAAAAATTAACTTATTTATGTTCTATCCAGTTTTTGTGTTTCAATTCACAAAATGCCTTATGTTTACCATCTGTCCTATACGTAGGAACATTTAGCTCTTTTTATATTGCCCGTTAAAAACAAAGGAAGACTTGTATTCTGAATTTTGGCAAGAATATGCTTCTTGTTTCTTTTCTCCTTTTGTCTTTTCTTTATCTTCCCATCCTACAGTTTTCCTACAAAGAAATTTCTCCCATTTCCATTTACTTTGACATTTTAATCATTTTTTTGCTCTGTTTTCACACTGAATTTGACTTTTCGGCAGTATTGTGATGTAATATTACTGAATTGTATACACGTTTTCCTTGGTTTTGCTTTTTTAAGCTTTTTGTTTTTGTTAGGGATAGAAAAACTCCTCTGGTTACTCTTCCTGGTCAGATTTCTAACATTTACTAGCTCTTCTTCTAATCTGCATCTGCATCTAGTGGCTGATAAACCCAAACCGTTGTCATCTGAAGCACACTGTAGAATTTTCTTTTAAATTCAGCTTAAGAATTCTTAACCTAAGATCGCCCTTTAGGCAGTATTTTATAGCCATCAGTAATCCCTACTTAATAGTTCACAAAGTGAACAGATATGATTTTAAGTAACAGAGAACCGAAGTCACTACTAACATAAAAACTGGCATAAAGGTATGTTTCTGTTATCTAGTGCAGTCGCGACTTCCTTGGGAAGATTATTCACTGAACTATAGTTCATAGTGAAAGATCAGAAACATGAAGCAGTAATCTACTACAAGATTTACAGTTTTCTTTTTTTTTAATTTTTTTTAATTTTTTAAATTTATTTCTAGGAGAGAGAGAGAGAGAGAGACAGCGTGAGCAGGGGAGGGTCAGAGAGAGAGGGAGTCACAGACTGAAACAGGATCCAGGCTCTGAGCTGGCAGTCAGCACAGAGCCCAACGCGGGGCTCGAACCCATGAACCGCGAGATCATGACCCAAGCGAAAGTCGGACGCTTAACCGACTAAGCCACCCAGGCGCCCCAAGATTTACAGTTTTCTAAAATCTGATTTTTCCTCTCTCTTAAAAATAAGTTTAATATTTATATTTATTATACTACTGGTATCCTCCTCTTTCTGCCACTGTCTTCTAGCTGTTAGATGCAGACCCCAGCTGAACTCAACGTTGAGTTATCCTCTCAGAGGGACATAGTGTAAAAAATGGATTCATAGTTACCTCTCAAAGTTAGCTAGCTAACATATATATTGCTTACTGCCCGCCAGGCACCCTTCAAAGCACTTTACATGTAATAACTCATTGAATCCTTTCAACAGTCCACGAGGCCAACTTTGGCATTATTCACCTGAAAAAACAGAAGGGATTTAACTTTTCCCAGGTTTCCCCAGCTAGAATGCAGCAAGCTCTGTGTTTCAACGTTGGCAGTCTGCTTTCAGATCTGTGTTCTTCATCGCAAAATGTCACTGTCGCCTATAAAAGCTTATCACATGGAGAGCATAATTGTAATACTGAGAAATACAAAGAGAAAAATCTGAAAACTATTAGAGAAAGAAAAATATAGAATTTATCTCTAAAATGTCATTAGCAGACTGACAGCAGACATGTTATCTCCAACTGAACTTTTAACAGAATAACATTTTAAAAGTGCTAAAGTAAAAGTCAGGCTAGAATTCTCTAACTACGCTAACATACAAGAGTGAATGTGAAATCAGGCCATTTTCAGATGATGTGAAGATTCTGATAGTTTGGTGCTCACAGGTGATCTCTGAAAGAATTAAGAAAAATGTACTTCTGCAAGAAGGAAACGGTTATATTTTTATGGCTTTTTGTAAAAAAAATTAATAAGCAATTAAGAAGGTACTAGTTATAGTAATTAGCACATATTTATTTATCTATGTCATTTCCTTTCTACTTATAGAGAAATATATGCTATAAAGATATTTACTAAAGACAAGGTGCTACTAAGATGAATATGCTCTACTTATTAAAGCTTTTTTCCAAAACTGACATGTTAGTCATTGAAAGAAATCACTCAGGTGTCCACATCCTCTGCTGAGAGCAGAGCTAGTAAGCGATTCAGGAATAGTAGTTTATTTATATTACTTAAGAGTTAATACACACGTATCAACTTTAGTAGATTAGATTACTGATAGAGGATTTATGCATCATAAATAAGGAGTTTCTCTTGATTTTTATGTTCTTATAATTGATTTGAAAACCTCAACACTTTATGTATTCACAGGTGTATATTCATGTGATCATTCAAATTCTAAGATGTAATGTTTCCTTTTCAGCGCTTGGCTTTGGAAGCAGAGAAGGTTCAAGCAGCCCACCAGTGGAGAGAGGATTTCGCGGTGAGGACCCGTTTTAGCCACTTAAGTAGTAACCTTTGGTGCTTGATTTTTATGATTACATCAATATTTTTGAGTGATAGAATCTTAAGACCAAAACATAGCTCTATTTTGTTTCTTTAAAAAGTAATGGGTAATTAGGGCCATGAGTTAGTCAATATGTTCTTGCTTATGTTCCATATTAAAACAAGTATTTGGAAATGTTCTCCTATAATCAGATTTATTTATAAAATTATTTTCATCAAAAGAGAATTATAATGTCCAAATAATATTTATGGATATGAATATACTAGTTGAAAAACAAGTTGGATTGAACAACTTTGAGTTTGTAAGAGTGATATGCATATTATAGTCACCTTGGTGGTGGGCAATGTGATTAGAGTGAGAATGAATGAATTAAACTTTCTAAAATTTAATTTGTTTCACTTCAGCTAGATGCAGTCTTTCTTTTACTGTGGTCTACTTTTAGAAGTGCCAGCTTATATTAGCATTTCTATATATGTTTTTGATAAACTTGTGCTAATCATAAAAATAGCAAGAATTTTCCTTGTAATCAGTTTTGTCTGTTTATTTATCTATCTTTCTTTCATCTGTATTTCCTTCTATCCATCTGTTCATCTACCTATGCATCCATTCATCTTCTTTTTTCTATCTCTATATCTGTGTATCCATCCATATATCTATTCATACATCTATCAGTGGATCCAATCTTTCAACTTACCTCCTCTTATCTATTGATCTATCTTCTTATAGCCAGGGGTATGGTGAAAATCTTTGCCCTCAACAGTTAAAATATTTCTCTTACATATTTAAATTATTTCCTTTATAGTGAAAATCTATATAGTTTCTGATCGTAGAAAAATCCCATATAACTAATTTTGGGCACGTTTAAAATAGGGTATGAATGACAGCTTTATGTACTATTAAATTGGTTTTAAATGTTTTGTAAACAAAAGTCTCAGATTTGAAGGTAAGAAAGTTGTGCTTCAAAGAACACAAAATTGAGGTTTAGGAATTAGCACTTTTACTTTATATTAGCATGATTATGTTGTATGTCAAAGGAAAATATACTATACGGTATGGCATTCATTTATAACGTATGATAATGGTTAGTCTTCTGTGCTTAGTGCTACCAATATTATATAGCTTACTATCTTTTCCACAAATTTCTGTTTCTTAAACAAATACTTAGTCTACCTACTGAAGACTCTATTTGACTGTTGTCAGTTTGTTCTTTTATTAAATTGTTCACATACCCTGAGTTGTTCCTGTCATGTAGGTACAGGCTTAGTCTGTAATCATTTATCATAGCTAAGTTAAGAAAGATCAATTTATCATCCATAATATGTAAAGAAAAATGCTGATTAAGTTAGAAATAGTGGTTTGATTGTTGAGGGCAGATTGTAAACTAATCCAATGAAGGGCTTTACAATCTTGTTAGTTTCTCTTAGATGAAAGGAAAACACTAAAGTTGAACTTTTTGTTGTCATTTCTCAAATAGACAGAAAGCAGCCACACTAATTTGCCCAAATAAATATCCTTTTGGTTAACTAATATTAAATGGGAATTGCTCTTTTCTTTACAAGTCAGAGATAGTATAGGAAAGGAAATATAAAGACATAGCAGGTATAAAGCTAGACCACATTTGCCGCTTAGTGTTAGGATAGTACACTTGTTGTCTTGGTTTAAATTTTGAGTTAGTTTTAATTCTGAGAATTCAAAAAAACCCATTAAATTCACACAAATCAGCATTTGTAATATGTTCCATTACGAAAAGTTCATAAACTTTTCTTTGTGTTAAAGGGATTTGGTAATATTTCTCGGTCATCTATTAGTTATATGTCTTTTTTTAGTTTCCTTAGGAGAAGTAATGTGGTAAAGAATAAAGTGCCAAGCAGGGATGTAGTAATGCCTTTCTACCATTGGTGGTGTTTTATTTAACTATTATATTATAGCTTTGGGGTTGTAAGAGTTTCTTGCCCAAGTTTATTGTAAACTCTTTGATATTGTAAAATCATTAACACTAAATCAGCATTTGGGCAAAGCTGTAATCCTCCTTGCAGAAATAATGGGCAGCCATTGTAGCTGAACTGAGAAACTCCCAATGCATGTTCACTGTGACCATATTTTACTGAATTCAAGCCATCATCAATTGTAAGGCACCCTCTCATTTATGTATTGCTAAGAAAGGGGAAAAATCCAATTAAATTATGATGCACAAGCAATTTTAAGATGTATTCTTATCTGTCAGACATTAACATGTGAAAAAATTTACCTTGAAACGTCACCCCTGTTATCTACTTTATCAGTGCCCGTCCCCAAACGGTAGCACTGCCAGGGTGAGTCATGTAACAGGACGAATTGGTCGCACAATGACACTAAATCATATACAGTTAAATAGAAAATAAGTGGTTTTCTTTGTGTTAGGAGTTCGTGGCGAATAGTGACCACCGTGTAAGAGAATTCTTGAACAAATTCTGTTCTTAATTTCCCCCTAGATTACCTCACAATTTATTTAGGCCCTATGAACATACTGATTGACAGAAAAAGAGATTGTTAAAAGGAAAACAAGTTAGTCCACTTTAGAGCTCTGTCAACTCATTTCCTGAGTGCCCTCCTTGAAGGACTGTAAACAGTGTTCACAGAGCACGAATTGGTCACAGTTTGCACACTGAAAATGGATATTTTCTATATCTTAACCAGGCCAGCCATACCCGGTCTTACAGTAGTCCTTCCTATTTCGAGAGCTCTTTGAAATGCCTTAAGTTATTTCATGTTTGAAGAGTAGAATGTGAATGCAGATTGCCTAACCTTCAGATTCAAAGACCGCAAAAATAAGAGACATTTTCCCCTTTTCATTCCCCCTGCCCTGGGAAATCAGATGATACTTCAGTTCCTATATGTACCAAGGTTAAACAACCTTCCCAGCCATAAGACAAATCAAATTTAATTTTTTTAAAAGTTTTATTTATTCCTGAGAGAGAGAGAGACAGGGTGAGCAGGGGAGGGTCAGAGAGAGAGTGAGACACTGAATCTGAAACAGGCTCCAGGCTCTGAACTGGCTGTCAGCACAGAGCCCGACACAGGGCTCAGATCATGACCTGAGCCGAAGTCGGACGCTTAACCAACTGAGCCACCCAGGCGCCCCAAGACAAATCAAATTTAAATTCATGGTTATAAATTAGAAATCATCAACGTTAAATCTCCCCTTATGTTAGGAGACCACACAAAATAATTGCAAATTTTATAAGTACTTTAACCAAACATTTAAAAATGTTTAATTTAGAGCTAAATGCTACTATATTCCAAAAAGTCCTCTTTTTAAATTTTATAATCCTTTCATCTCTTAAGATAGCTAACTATTTGTATCGGTGCGATAGTTCTTTAATGCCATCCTTTAATAATTTAACACTGGGATGATTTAGAAGGTAGAAATGATTTCCTAAGAGATACATTAACATTTCAAAAAGATACAATATTCTGATTATTCCCTCAAGTGTTAGTAGGCAAATTTCATTAATATTGCTTGGGCAAAATGTTGATTAACATTTCCTACTCTTTAATGTAGAGAAATCTCGGGAACAACAAGAACAAAAAGCAAAGCACTGAAATGCTGGCAGTAAGGAAAGCCTTATGTAATTCACACTCTCCCTCCACGCCACTCAGTTCCCAGTTGAATGTACAATGGCGGTAACAAAGGGCGTACCCTCTAAATGGATGAAGATTTATGCGGTCATGCATTTACAAGTTCAAACCAATATTTGTAAATAAGCTGTATCTACCAGCTGCCTTTCAGTCTCCATGCAACTTATGGGTGTTAAAGGTGACATTGCATGTCACTTATGATGGACAGATTATTAAGGGCAGGTGGGAGAAGCAAAGAGAGCTTAAAAAAGGAATTGTTCTGCATGAAATAATTGCTGTTATTTCTACCGAACAGATCTTTTCCAATTGCATTTGAAATCTCATTTGATTACATTGCAATGGTTGGTTAACTTAAGCAATTTTGTTTCTAACTAAGCCTGCAATATTAATTGTACTTACACATGTATAAACATAAGGGGTGCCTAATTTGTATTTTAATAAGTAGGATCTTTATGTATGGCTTATTAGCATCAGCTTGTTACTGTGCAGACGGAGTACAGACGTCTAGAAATTGGCCAGTAAATAAAACAATTGAGGAGCCTTTTTTAGCTTGAGCTTTACAGAGAAGCTAAATTAGAAGGTGAAATTTTTCTGGTAAAGTTGAAAGTAATTGAGTGTCAATCACGCTAACTTGGTTCTCCTAATTTTGTGTTATTTTTATATATTTAAAAATATCACTTTGCTCAAATTGAAATGTTGCTTTCAAAGTTTTGTGTTTATAGCAGTTAAATTAATAGGCACTGGCATTATGGATTAAATTATTTCATCTATGTTACTCATTTCATGGAAGTCCATCAGTTCAGCTGATTGAGGCACAAACAATGATCAATAGGTGAACTATGAAAACATACTATAGTTATTTTGGTTACATTGTATAAAGATAAACACTACTCTAAGTTATACATTGGTATAGGTTCTAGATATGAAAGACCTGACTTTTTAGGGGATAAAAATTGGGGAAGTGATGTTCTATATTAATGAATGAATGAATGAACTTAGTAGATTGCCAAAATGATTTTAGGCTCCGGCTGGATTTAGTCTTTTTTTAGTTTCTACCTTTGGTTGAACTGCCCTTTCGGGACCAAGAGGTTGCCTACTTTAATATGTTTTTGCTACATGTCTTTCAGTTTTTTACTACTGTTTTCTTTTAAGAGTCTTGTCAATCTATTCTCATCATGAAGATAAATGAAAAGGAGCCACAATGCAAAACTGATTTCTCCCACAATTCCGGGCAACCAATTTTATAGCAAAGAGGCATATTTATGATGCTTTGTTCTTTTTGTTTCTGCATACATACGAATGCCTCTGGTTAGAGCCTTACAGTAAGCAAAATTGAAAATGATAACCATGGGCTTTAAACTGTTAGTTATTATGGGTGTCGCCCCTTGACTATTGCTTCTTACAATGAAAAATAGAAGCTAAATATTTATAAATTGCCCATATAATAGCATTGATTTTACTTTGAATAATTGCTAATAGTTTTCCTTACTTCACTTTCTATTATTCCTGTTAAAGCCAGGGTCATAAAATAGTACATGATAGTACAGCTGAACCCTCTAAAGTAAGACATCATGAAAATATGTTTGGGACAATGCAAACTTAGATCTAAATAAGACTGCGAACACGTTTTCCTTTCTTTTCTGTTCCCCCCTCCAGAAGGAGAAGTTGCACAGGACAGCTATCACCGACTTAGGAAATGGGGAAGTGGATGGTGGATCTCTGTATTTTCAAGACCAGTCTGCTGGCTTAGTATCCAAACCTTGAACTGATGGAAACATTGCTAAACTATATTGGGAGATTCCTAGAATTGGCGCCAGTGTTCTAAAGATTCTAGCCATCCCCAGCCCCCAGAATCCTCCTCATTGCCATTTAAGCTAGAGTTGATTACTGGTACCCACTTGTATCTGTCACAAGAGAGTTGTCAAACTTAGTGATTTTGTTAACCTCTCTAAAAGTTGAGTTGCATTTTATTAACATTTTTGGACACTAGTTATTTGCATTAAGGTAGCATTTACTATGTTATTTTTTCAACACAAAAGAAATAAAAAGATGAAAAAAATGTATAAGCATTACGGATCACTGCCATTTACACGTAATGCATAGCCTGCAAAGATTTGGTCAGAACCTTCTGTCCATTTTATTTCCTTATTTAAAAAGTTTCAGTGAATCTGCATTCAGCATAAATGGCATACCAGGCCCATCACGGTCTTCTCCCATCCTACCCTTCCTCAATTTTCTATTGCACCATTTCCCCAGCAGCTCTTACCATTCTGAAATTCTAAACCCGAAAAAGAGTGAAACTTGACATTTCTGTAAGGCAGTATTCTTTATTTCATCTTCAGAATTTAAAAAAATGTTTGTTTATTTTTGAGAGAGAGAGCACGCAAGCGCGTGAGGGAGGGGCAGAAAGAGGAAGACAGAGAATCTTAAGTACACTCTGCACTGTCAGTGCAGAGCCTGGCGCATGGCTTGAACTCATGAACCAAACTGTGAGATCATGACCTGAGCCAAAATTAAGAGTCAGACACTTAACCGAGAGAGCCACTCAGGAACTCTGGTCTTCAGACTTTTTGATGATGTCTGCCTAGGAATCTCCCCACCCTCTGCAATTTCCTCTTGGGTTTCATCCCCTGATCTTGGATTTGTTGTCTGTTTTCTGTAGGTTCCTTATACTAGTTTATATTCCTATTCAAATATGTACTGACTAAATAATTTTCCTTTTTCTACTCTCAGCGCTAAAATGTAAACTTTCTAGAGCTAAGAGCTATGACTGTTGCAGTGCTAAGGAAATGGTGGTCTAGAACACTGCATAACACACAGTAGCCTATATTTGATTTCTTAAATTAAAAATTACCTAGTTGTAGTTTTGAGATATCTGTTTTTACTTTAAACATTATGGTCAGTTGTACTGAAGACATAGTGGGAAATTTATTTGAACAGCACTTTTAATGTCTGAGTATATGTGTCCACAGCTGTGGCATGGTTCCAGAACACTGGACTTGAAATTATGCAAATCTGTTTCAAATTTTTTCTTTGCAACTAACTTGCGATACAATTTTCAGAAAATAACAGCCTTTTGAATATCAGTTTACCTAAAAATGCTTGGTTCTGTAGTCTTTACCAGCATAATTATTTCTGTTAGTAGCTCAGTAATTGTCTCTCTATGCTCCTATGAGCCCTGTCTCTCCACCCGGCAAAATGTCTTCTAGAAACCTCATGACTGAAGCATGTGTTCACAAGCGGGTTGACAAAAATTCCTGGATGGTTGTTCACGTAGGCCAGAGAACACTACTTGTGTTCTCTGAACACCCCGGATGGCTGCTGTTTTCTGTTTGCCATCATTGCTCCCATGGAAGAATACAGTTCTGATCAGCTTGCCGTCACCTGGCACATCCCAAGCTGCAAAGACCTTGAGTGGGAGTCAGAGTGTGTCCCATGTAGAAACAGGGTGAATGACTCTATTCCCAATGACCGGCTTTTTAAAAAATATTTTAGTTAATATACAGTGCAGTTTTGATTTCAGAAATAGACTTCTGTTTTTCGTCACTTACATACAACACCCGGTGCTAATCACAAGTGCCCTTCTTGATCCCCATCACCCATCTAACCCATCACCCTGACCTCCTAACCTCCATCAACCCTCAGTTCATTCTCTGTTTTAAGAGTTTCTTGTGGTTTGTATCTCTTCTCTTTCCACACCCCTTTCCCATATGTTCATCTGATTTGTTTCTTAAATTCCACATATGAATGGAATCATGGACTTGCCTTTCTCTGATTAACTTATTTCACTTAGCATGATACATTCTAGCTCCACCCATATTGTTGCAAATGGCAAGATTTCATTCTTTTTGATGACTGAGTAATATTCTGTTGTATATATGCCACATCTTCTTTATCCATTGATCAGTCAGTGGACATTTGGGCTCTTTCCACAGTTTGTTGTTGATAATGCTGCTATAAACATTAGAGTGCATGGGTCCCTGTGAATCTGTATTTTGTATCCTTTGGATAAATACCTAATCGTAGAATTGCTGGGTGACAGGGTAGTTCTATTTTTAATTTTTTGCAGAACGTCCATACTGTTTTCCGGAGTGGCTGCACCCATTTGCATTCCTCCCAGCAGTGCAAAAGGGTTCTCTTTCTCTGCATTGTAACCAACATCTGTTGTTTCTTGTATTGTTAATTTTAGCCATTCTGACAGGTGTGAGGTGGTATCTTATTATGCTTTGATTTGTATTTCTCTGATGAGGAGTGATTTTGAGCATCTTTTCCTGTGTCTGTTAGCCATCTGGATGTCTCCTTTGGGAAAAGTGTCTGTTCATGTCTTCTACCCATTTATTCACTGGATTATTTGGTTTTTTGGATGTTGAGTTTGATTGGTTGTTTATATATTTTATTTTTATTAAAAATTTTAATGTTTATGATGTATTTTTGAGAGAGTGGGAGAGACAGAGTGCAAGTGGGGAAAGGGTGGAGATAGAGGAAGACACAGAATCCAAAGCAGACTCCAGGCTCTGAGCTGTCAGCACAGAACCCTGACATGAGGCTCAACGCCACGAACTGTGAGATCAAGACCTAAGAACAGATGCTTGACTGACTGAGCCACCCAGGCACCCAGTTCTTTATAGATTTTAGATATTAACCCTTTATCCAATATGTCATTTGAAAATACCTTCTTCCATTCAGTAGACTGCTGTTTAGTTTTGTTGATTGTTTCCTTTGCTGTGCAGAAGCTTTTTATCTTGATGAGGTCCCAGTAGTTTATGTTTGCTTTCATTCCCCTTGCCTTCAGCAACAGGCCTATTAAGAATTTGCTTCGACTAGGTCGAAGACGTTGCTGCCTCTGTATTCTCCTCTAGGATTTTGTTGGTTGCCTGTCTGACATTTGGGTCTATCATCCACTTTGAGTTTATTTTTGAGTTAGGTGTAAGAAAGTGGTCCACTTTCATTGTTCTGCATGTTGCCGTCCAGTTTTCCAACACCATTTATTGAAGAGACTTCTTTTCCATTAGATATTCTTTCCTTCTTTGTTGAAGATGAATTGTCCATATGATTGTGGGCATAGAGGGGTTTTTAAAACCTAGATAAACAATATTTGCACCATGTGCAAAAGTAAAAGCTAATGCAAAATCCATTAAATCAAATATCAAATTTTTAAAGTTTATTGTGATAAGAACAGAACATGCTATCTACCCTCTTCACAAAGTTTAAGTGTACAGTACAGTGTTACTGAGTAGGAACAATGCTGTCCGGCAGAGCTTCAGCACTTCTTTACCTTGCTTAACTGAAACTTTGTGCCCGTTGATTAATTACTTGACACTTCCTCCTCCCGTCAGCCCATGGTAACCACCATTTCAGCCTTTGATTTTATTAATTTGACTATTTTATATACCTCATATAAGTGGAATCATATAGTACTTGTCTTTCTGTGTCTGGCTTATTTCACTCAGCATAATGTTCTCAAGGTCCGTTCATATTGCTGTGTAGCAAATTTTCCTACTTTTAAAGGCTAAATTATATTATGTGTGCTATTTTCACCACATTTTTATTATCTGTTCATCTCTTGATAAAGATTTGGGTTGTTTCCACATCTTAGCTACCATGAATAAAGGTACAGTGAAAATGGGAGTGTTAGTATCTCTGAGATCCTGATTTTAATTCTATTGGATATATACTCACAAGTGAGATTGCTGGATCAAATGTAGTTCTAATTTGAATTTTTTTGAGTAATTTTCATACCTTTTTGTGTAGTGTCTGTATCATTTTGCATCCCCACCAACAGGGTGCAAGCATTCAAATTTCTCCACATCCTCGACATCATTGTTGTCTTATAATAGCAAAAGACTCAAACATAAGATCTAAGACTGTAAGACTCCTGGACTTCATGACATTGTCTTGGGCAGTGAATTCATGGATAGGACACCAAAAGCCCAGGCAATGACAACAAGGAATTGGGACTTCACAAAACCAGAAAAGCGAGTATCAAAGGGAACAATCAAATACAGTGAAAAGTAACCAGAAAGGGAGTAAACCATGGATCTGATAAGGGACTAGTCTTGAAAAGACATTCGGGACTCATACAACCCAACAACAAAAATAGCAACCCTACAGGGTTTTTAATCACCAGGGCTCTGAAGCTAGTTTTCCTCGTCCCCGTGTCTCATAGTTCCGGAAGTAAAGAGTTCATTCATCATTTAATACTTCTCTCAGTGGGGCTTAAACACCTTTTTTAGTGGTCTTTGAGGAGACTTTTTTCTTATCATATCCTTCTCCTCCTCAGTGTCCCTTTGAGCTCTTGTCCATGTATTTCTCCTTTAGGAAATCGTCTCTTGACCTCCAGCAAACTAATGCATGAAAAGAGATTCCTGAACATTTTGCAGCTCCTTAACTATATTGTCATAGTTCACGTCCAGCATGCAGGACCCCATTGCTAGATACCTTCGTGTCTCCAAAAACCTGTTTGAGATGAAATGAGATAGTTGATGTAAATATACTTAGCATTTCGGAAGGTCTTCAAAAATGATCATTTTAATCGAGGGGGGTACTACCTCCTTCTAGATATCTTCTAGATACATTTCTTCCAAAAGGTTGGCATATTCGTTTTTAGTGGTTAAGTGCAACAAGTTACTACTTAAGGAAAATGTGCATTGCCCACAATAAGCAGCAGATGAATATTTACTGAATTCTAACTTAAATTCTACTTACCTTGCATTTCATTTATGTACTAAGACTGCATTCACATAGATTGAGTACATTTGGAAGTGGGCATGAGGGTAACAAATTAAGGTTTTAATTATTGTTGCTGTTTTTCTTCATTTTTGTATGAAGTTCTGGTTTACTTGCTACCTAAAGCAGCTCTGGTACACCTTTCTATAATTAAAAAATAAATATATCTGAAGGGACTTAAGGAGATATGGACACTAATACATATATTTATTTACTGTAGATCCCTGTAGCCTGGGACCCTGGGGCAATAACTCTCTTCCCAGAGGTAATTTTTATCTTAAGAATAACATCAGATATTGGAATAATTTCAATTTAGTGGGGTTAGAGTTATGTGAATTACTTTGCTCACATTGCTATGGAAATGAAAATGTTTTAGGAAATGAAGAATCAGCCTAGAGAGCTTTCTTCCTAAAGGGTTCCCACTGTGGTGAAACTCGGAACTTTAAAAAATAAAGAAGGCAGTGTTGGAGGAAATTTATGGAGGTCATGGAGTTGATGTGGGGGGCTGCCTGCGATAGCTGACCATGGGGACTTGGGGTTTAGTGGACTGGTTTAGCTGGAGGGATATTATGTGTCCAGAATATAAGAAAGCTCTTGAAACAGGAATTTGGATAATGTTGAGAGTGCGTATTACACCCAAAAGCTTAGTTAAAAAAAAAAAAAGTCTATAAGTAGATAGAAGAAAGTTTTGAGATATCCCTGATTTAAACCTGACAGGTTAAAAAAAAAGAAACCTAGATAATAATCGTCTACAAGTTTCAATAATTATGTAGCTAGACATTAGCACTGGATTTGAATACATATGAGACAAATGCTATGGGACTTTAGGCTAATGGCCAGTTACTTTAAAGCTTATGCCTTTGGTCATCTTCTAACTTTCCAAAAGAGCCTGTCTGCAGATTTATTCCTCATGCTATCCTCTCTCTAATTAATCAAAAAATTTTTTCCTTTTACTTTCTTATCAATATACAAACTTATTCCAGTGTCTTCTGTCATTAAATCAATCTGTCTTGCCTCTTTTAGCTTCACTGCCATTTCTTTGCTATCTTATACTGCAAAATTCAAAGGATCTGTAGACCTACATGCTCTCTCCATTTTTACCTTTGCCATCTGGCTGGCCCACTCCACTCTGACTGCACATTTCATGTGTGTCGCAACTGTTCTTTGTACTTCACGTTTACCTCCATGTCATAGAATCTAAAGGGTATTTTCTGTGGATCTTTATAGTTGGTCTGTTGATATCATTTTAATGGACCACCTCCTAGTTCCCCTTTCTTCGAACACTTTGTTTTCTTAGTTTTCAGGAAACCCCATTTACCCGATTTTCCTGTTTTCTCACTATCTGTTCCTTGTCAGCCTCCTTTTTAGTACCTGTTTTCTTTACAGTGCCTCTAATCTTAATTTTTTTAATAGTTTATTTATTTTTGATACAGAGAGAGATGAGCACGAGTGGGGGAGGGACAGAGAGAGAGGGAGACACAGAATCTGAAACAGGCTCCAGGCTCTGAGCTGTCAGCACAGAGCCCAATGCGGGGCTCGAACCCATGAACCGTGAGATCGCGACCTGAGTCAAAGTTGGACACTTAACCGTCTGAGCCACCCAGGAGCCCCTACAGTGCCTCTAATCTTGTCTAAATTGAGGCTGTCATAGCCCTCTTATCTTTACTGCCCACACTTTGTCCCGGGACACCCCATCCATATCAATGTATTTAAATATAATTCCACACAAGTCTCTTTTCTGAACTCTATGGTTATTTATCAACCTGACCACTTGTTTCCATTTATAGTTATCTTGCCTGCTTGCCACTAGCATGCTCAGATTAACTTTTCCCATTACTTTTTCCCCTAGTATTCTGCTCGTCTGTTGATTCTCTGACCTCAAATGATGTCACCTTCTCCCAAGTTAATTTAGTCAAAATGAAAGAGTAATCTTTAATTTCTTTCTCTGCCATAATCCCTCATATAATCCATGTGTAAATTCTGTCAATTTCAAATATATCATGCAACTATTTATTTCTCTTTATCTCCATCACCACCATCTTTGCCCAACCAGCCCCCCTCAGCCTGTAGACAGCTCATCTTGAAGTTGTTAATCAAATTATGAATCAAGGAGTCTACTGCCGTGCAGTATCCACAAATTTGGTTATATACATAATTAAATAAGATTTTATGTTGTCAATTAAATAGAAGAGAATAATAATGAGGCTTTAATCAACTGTTTTATGAGCAAGTGGAAGACCCAGCTTTGCATATCCTTCTGACACACATGTTTTGAGAATCAAGTAAGATGAACCAGTTTTAAAATCTTTAAACCAGTAAGACAACCAAATATGAGAACACAGTAGTGGAGGTGACACAAACCTGAATTTAGAAAGCAATGTGGTGCTTTTCTCAAACTGCCCATGAGAGATGTTCCTGTATGGTAGCAGCAGCAATAAAATCAAGGCAGCATAAGTGAAAACAAGTTTAAAAAAAAGTCCAAAGTGTTACTTTTAAATTATGTTAAAATTAATGGCACAAAAAAGGGAAGTTTCATACGAGTTCAGGTTTAAAATAACAGTTACAAATGCCTTTTTCTGCCTCATCAGAAGACATGCTGTGGTCTAAGGAATAGAGCTTGTAATCGCTGAATGTTATAGAAAATTAGTTACTATGGAATTGTAGTATTTTGTGCTGTGGGATATATTATATGTTAATTAAATTATTAGATTCCAAAAGCTATAAAGTTGCTACATAGCAAGAATTGCTTTATTTTGTGACAGTGCTTCACCACTGTGTGGACAGTTCTCCTGGGGATCTTTCAAGAACCACCTGGAAGCTGTTTTACAAAGTCCTCCCTACTGTCCTCCCCAGAGAGTTCTCGGTGACTTCCTATGGGAGTGAAGCCAGGACCCTGAGAATCATTCTCTAGAGAGCAATGTAACTGATGGAGTGTAATCTAGCTGTCATGTGTATTAAGGCTGAAGAAAGCTTGGAAACCACTACTTGGAGGACTTACTATCAAAATAAAAACGATGAGTCTGAATGTAGTTCTACAGCTTAGAAATAAGAGATTCAGTGGCCAATAGATTTGAATATCGGAAACAAAATTATAATAAGAAATAGGATGCTCAAAACAATCTAGTTGGGTTTAGTCATTACCTGAACAGCAGTAGTGACAATAATCAGGCTTGCACAGTCACTTTCCTTCTGAATGAGTAATACCTTAATTGTTTTCACAAGAAAGTTTCACTATATTACTTTAAAAATCCAAGTGATACAGGTCACTACAAAAGGAAAATTAAAATCTCTCCTAAATACCACAACTAGATATAGTCCTTGTTTATATTTACTGAGCATGATGATGTTCAATTTATCTGTTTATCTCTTTTTCTTCATGTATATTTTCATGACATAACCCAGGAAAAAAAGATAGTTTTATGATTTGAACAGAATGTACAAACTTGTGATAGGAGAGTGCATTTTACTGTGAGTAAATCAACTTGTTTGTATTTCTTTCACCTTCCTCATACATACCCCAAACTTAGGAAATTATTACTTTTACCTTAAGATTTATGTTCTAAAAGCATAATTCCCACAGTGTTTAATCCTCATTCTATATTTTGATGGCTTAAATGTTGTCATCAGAACTTCTACCATAGCTCTTCTATACTGACCTTATTTATTCATGTTTGTGTTTAATTCATAGTTTGAGTGAATGGATTTTGTTATCAAGTAGTTGAACAAAGAAAAGCCATAGGATGCTCTAATCCCTCAGTTCTTGCATGATTGCAAGAAATTCTGAGAGTTCATTTTGGATTTGAAAGCAATTTTGGCTACCTATGCTCTCCCACCCCTCAAAATTTGAAACAATTTTCATTGTTGTGTCATTGATACAAGTGGCTCTAAAGAAGTCTTAAGCCAGTCTGATCCTAGGCCCTGGACACATCCTGAATCAACTTGATTTGTTGCTGTTTCCCTAATTCGTTCTTCAGTCTTGAGGTTGAACTCGGAATAATACATCTTATTGTTCATTGTTTGGTATCTTTGCATTCCAGTTTTTTATTTTTATTTTTTTTTTTTAATGCTTTATTTCTAGGGGAGAGAGAGAGACAGCTCGAGCAGGGGAGGGTCAGAGAGAGAGGGAGTCACAGACTGAAACAGGCTCCAGGCTCTGAGCTGGCAGTCAGCACAGAGCCCGACGCGGGGCTCGAACCCACGAACCACGAGATCATGACCCAAGCGAAAGTCGGACGCTTAACCGACTAAGCCACCCAGGCGCCCCTTTGCATTCCAGTTTTAATTTTGTTTCAGAGATGAGATTTTGTTTCAAAGATGTTTCACATCTTTGAAAAATATTTTTGTATAGTTTTTTTTTAATGCTCTTTATTTTTCATCAGGATTATCACATAATATAAATGGGACTGGCCACCTTTTCTGTTTTCCATAACTGGTATTTGGTCTACTATAGTCTTTTGAAAGGAACCTTATTTTTTATTTTATTTTATTTTTTTTCATTTCGTTTGGCATGATTTCCTGAGGCCTGCCTGGAATGATGGTCTTTTCATATGCATCTGTGCCTGCCTTGTTTTCATGTAGCTGTCTGCTCTAAATAATCTGTTTTGAATCTCTCCTTTTCTGTCAGTTCTGGCAGCTCCTTTGCCAGTTTATAAATAATCTCATCTTTAAGAACTCCTTTATCTTTTATTTTCTTTCATTATTTTCCTGACACTCTCCCTCTCTACCCTTTATTTTAAATAATAGGACTCTAATTTCTCTGAGACTGTGAAGAACCGTGGTCTTAATTCTTAATTCTATGTTAGTTTCACATATCTTTCATTAGTTTTCCTTTCTTCCTTCCTCTTTCCAAGAAGATGGATGTGCCTGGATTCCTGAATCTCTGAATAAACTAACGGTTTGTTGGAAGATGATGAGGGAAAATTAAAAAGAGAGAATCCCAAGGTATTTGATGGCTTCCACTAAGGTGAATAGTCTCCGTGGCCTTCCAGAATATGTTCTGTACCTTGCATATTTTCACACTGTTTTTAAGGTTCAAGAGGTCTGCGAGACTTATGGTAAAAACAATTAAGTCATGGCTTTTCTTATAGTAATATGATGATTACCATTTTTCTTTCCTGCTAGGATTTATTTCCTTTCACATTACACAGCTCGCATTTATTAGTTCAAAAATGGAAAATGTAACGTAGTATTAAAATTAATTGCTTTTTCAAAAGCATGATAAGGAATGTCCAACCCAAGTGTTCCTGTGAAAATATAACTGATTATTGCCTAGATATCAGCTCAATATTATAAGTTCTACTTTTAAACAAATTATTAGAACATGGTGAAGGAAATAAAATAAAATATAAACCAGGGCTTTCTCTAAAGCCGAAAATAAATAATCTGATATCTAAACAGACACCCTAAAGGGGATACCATTTGCACATGCAAAGTATTGATTCAGAGTGTGCTTCAGATTACAGTTCATTCAATAGGATATTTTGTTATCTACTTTAATAGTAAGCCTAAAATTATTTTTGGGCCATTAAACAAGTCAAAAATTATTGCAGTTAAAAGGGACATACTCTGATAAGTAGGAATGTCAACTAAGATCCCAGAAAGCATTTCATTATTTCTCAAAGTGTGATTTTGGGCTCTTGAATCCCTACACTGAAGTTTCTTCACCAACAAAATGGGAATGATTTTGGTACCAATAACAGGATTATTTTGATACTTAATTTAAATAATGAGTGGAAGCCTTCACCCAAGTCTTTGTGAAGTAGAATCAAGCTTAAATAAAGGAAATATAGGGGCACCTGAGTGGCTTAGTCTGTCGTGTCTCACCCTTGATTTGGGCTCAGGTCATGGTCTCACAGTTCATGGGATCAAGACCCATGTTGGGCTCCGCACTGTCATTGCAGAGCCTGCTCAGGTTTCTCTCTCCCTCTCTCTCTGCCCCTTCCCCACTAATGCATATGTGCTCATACTTTCTCTCTCTTTCTCTCCCTCTCTCTCTCTCAAAAAAAAAATTAAAAATAAAAAGTATAAATGATGTCATATTATTAAGAAATTGATGACATTCAATGTTGGCTAAACAAGTATAACTGAAAATTTATTAGCAATCAGATTTAGTCTTTTTCTCCCTTTCTTACACTCCTCCTGATTGCCTCCAGGTAGAATATGCAAAGTGTACAACAACCTGCAATCATCAAAAACACATATATACTCAGTACACTCATTGAGGTTGATTTTGCTTACCAATGTGCTGTTTCCCCTTTGAAACGTATTTTTAAAGAACTATGACATGTTAAAAAACACAAGTGCCATACGGAAGCACAATACCAATTTTGATAAATTATATTCTTGCTTTGAGTAGAAACACACACACACACACACACACACACTTTAGCACAGGTATTTTAAGCTGTTAAAATGTCCTGAAAGCATTTCTGCACTCTTAGTGTTCGTATCAGTGTTGGAATCCCATTGTCTTACAGCTCGCGATCGGTAAAATCTAATCAATTTTATGTTTCCACACCTTTGTTTGAAAATATTAAGCATTTTTATGTCTTTATGTTCTGAGTGTTTCTGGTTTCAGAAGTAAAGAGTATTAGTTACACTCGTGAGAACAGATTACAGAATCCAAGTTGTAATAAATCTAAAATGCATGTTTGATGGTTCAACTGCTAAATTCTTTTTTCATAATACTTGTGCCGAGTAAAAATGACCAAATGATATATTCAGAATGACTAGAGCCTAGTTCTTTGACTAAAAGGGAAATGAAACCATCTGACAGAGAGTATCAATGTCTCTGTTATTTTAATAACATAGATGTTAATCCTTAGGCTCCCTGGAAATTTCTCTGGTTTTTATAAAAGGGTTTTCTTTGAAAATCTTGTTCTCCCATTTTCATTAAGAAATAATTGACATGCATCATTGTATAAGTTTAACACATACAGCATGGTGATTTATGTATATTGTGAAGTTATTGCTGCAGTAGGTTTAGCTGACATCTATGTTCTCATATAATTACAGTAAAAAAGGATAAAATAATAAAGGAAAAATTTTTGTGATGAGAACAGTTAGGGTTTACCCTGCTTTTTTCTTTATCACCAAGCCATGTTAGCTATTGTCCTCATGTTGTACATTATGTCTCTGATATTCACTTTTCTTATAACTGGAAGTAGGTACCTTTTGTCCATCTGCCTCCAATTCCCCTTCCCTCACCCCCTTGACTTGGTAACATGGTAAGTTTCATCTCTTTTTCCATCAGTTTTTTGTTTGTTTGTTTGTTTGTTTTAATAAGGTTCCACATATAAGTGAGACTGTACAGTATTTATCTTTTTCTATCTGACCTATTTCACTTAGCATTATGCCTTCAGGGTCCATCCACATTGTCACAAATGGTAGCACTTTCTCATTTTTATGTCTGAATGATATTCCATTGAACACCTGTAATATAGCTCCTTTATCTATTTATCCATGGACAAACTGATTTTTTTTCCATGCCTTAGGTATTGTACATACTGCTGCTGTGAACATGGGTATGCAGATGTCTTTTTGAATTAATATTCTCATTTCCTTTGAATATATTTCCAGAACCATAATTGCTGGATCGTGCAATAGGTCTATTTTCAAATTTTTGAAGATCCTTCATACTGTTCTCCACACTGGCTGTACCAACTTGCAACCCAGCAGTGCACAGGGATTCCCTTTTCTCCACATCTGTGTCAGCATTTATTTTTTATCTTTTTCAATGATGGCGATTCCAACAGGCATGAGGGGTTGCCTTGCTGTGGTTTTAATTTGCATTTCCCTAATGATTAGTAACGTTGCAAATCATTTCATGTTTCTGTTGACTTTTCATATATCATTTTTGGGGATTAGATTCTTTGCCTATATTAAAATTTGGTTCTTTAGTTCTTTTTTGTTTTTGTGTTTGTGTGTGTTGTTGTTGTTGTTTTGCTATTGAGTTCTTTGAATTTTTTATATATTTTGGATATTAACCCCTTATCAGCTATATGGTTTGCAAATATTATTGTTTTGATTCCTTAGATTGTGTTTTTGCTTTGTTGATCATTTTGTTTGTTTTTGTTTTGTTTTGTGTTTTGTTTCTTTTGGCTATGCAAGAACGTTTTAGTTCACTGTAGTACCAGCCGTTTATTTTTGTTTTTTTTTTTTTACATTGATTTTAGGTGTCATATCTGAGAAATCATTACCAAGACCCATGTCAAGGAAGTTTGTTCCTATGTTTCCTTCAAGGAGTTTCATTATTTCGGGGCTTAAATTAAGTTTATAATCCACTTCAAGGTACTTTTTCTAAGTGGTACAAGATATAGGTTCAGTCTCATTCTTTTACATGTGACTGCCCAATTATCCCAGCACCATTTATTGAAGAGACTGTCTTTTTGCCATTGGGTATCCTGGCTCTGTGGTCAAATATGAGTTGACCATATATGCTTGGGTTTATTTCTGAATTTTTATTTCTGATTCTGTTCTCTTGGTTTATTTGCTTTTACGCCAGTGTCATGCTGTTTTGATGGGTGTAGCTTTACTATAGTGTAGCTTGAAATCAGGAATTGTGATGCCTCCTTCTTTCTTCTTGCTTAGAATTTTGTTTGTTATATGGGGTCTTTTGTGGTTCCATGTAAATTTTATGAATGTGTTTTTGACTTCTGTAAAAATGCAGTTGGAATCTTGAAAAGGATTACATTGAATCTGTAAACTGCTTTCAGTAATATTGGTGTTTTAATAATATTAATTTTGCAGTCCATAAACACAGGATGCCATTACTTGTGTCTTCAATTTCTTTCATCAGTATCTTGTAATTTTCAGCATAGAGATCTTTCACCTCCTTAGTACGATTTATTCCTAAATGTTTTATTGTTTTGATACTGTTGTAAATGGAATCAATGTATTTCTGTTTTCAGAAATTTTGTTTTTGGTGCATAGAAATGCTACTGGCTCTTGTAATGTTAATTTTCATCCTGCACTTCACTGAATTTGTTGAATAGACCTAGCAATGTTTCCGTTGAGCTGTTAGAATTTTCTATGTATAGAATCATGTTGTCTACAAATAGAGACCCTTTTACTTTTTGCTTTCTAATTGTGATACCTTTTATTTCTTTTTCTTGTCTGATTGCCCTAGTTAGGAGTTCTAGTACTATGTTAAATAGGAGTGGTGGGAATTGGCATGTTTGTCTTATTCCTGAACTTTCCCTGAAATTCTGGTTCATGAAATTATCTTTTTTAAAAAATGTTTATTTATTTATTTTGTATGAGAGGGAGTGAGAGACAGAAACATGAGTGGGGAGGGGCAGAGAGAAAAGGAGAGAGAATCCCAAGCAGGCTCCATGTTGTCAGTGCAGAGCCTGACATGGGGCTCCACCTCATAAACTGTGAGATCATGACTTGAGCCAAAATCAGGAGTTGGATCCTTAATCGACTGAGCTACCCAGGTGCCCCTTTGAAATTATGTTTTGATTTGGTAACCTAGATTTTAATTTAAAAATTTTTTTTCTTGCAGGCTTTTAATTCTATATTCTGATGCATAATTAGTGACTAGTTTGTGGCTGCAAGTGAGAAAGGAGGAAAACATGAATAGTTTTAATCCCGAAATGAGTATGTACATTGTATGCCATTTTCATCAGACTCTCTTATTTTTCTCTCTGAATGCGCATGGAACAAACACAAGCAGAACATTGGGGAACTTTAGAACATCGGGTTCTCTGGCATGGGGACTTTGTATGACCTCCTTGCTGTTGTTTCTTTTCTTAGCACTCTCAAAGGTCAAGGGTATTTCACTGAAGATTATAAACTGTCTTGATGCATGCTTGGTGACTCAGGAAGAAATAGCGATGAAAAGAAAAGCTAAGGTCTAACCACAGAAGCAGTGCTTGGCTCTGTTGAAAGCTTTGTGCATTTAGAACGAAGACAGGCTTCTTCATTCTATGAATTGTAACATAATTCACAGCTCTGCCTGAGAGTTCCAAGAAAGCCGTATCTTCCAACTGCTTTACAGTTCTTCAGGAGATGTAAAATTCAAGGTTACTGTTGAGCAAATTAAATTCATCAAAATACTTTGCTTTCAAAGGGTATCAAATGTCTATTGTGTGGTTTAAGAGGGAGTCTATGTAATCACAGTAATGTTAGTCATCTTGGTAATGTGTACACTTTAAAGTTGAAGCAACTTTCACAGTAGATTATAGAATGTTTTCAAAAACCTTTGAGGAAAAAGTCCAAGCACATTTTTGTGAAAAAGAGAAATCTATTTGGCTTTCCATTTCAATTACCCTTCTATCCCACTTGATTTAAGAGAGTAATAGTGATTAATAGTTTGGTTACCGAGGTTTTGTATATGAATTTGTTACTTGAGATTGTGTATATGAACATCTCCTTTTGGGGGAGAAAAATGAGAATTTATTTACTATTATACCAAAATTACATTTTTTTCTTAATTTATATACTTTTAAAGAGGTGCAGTTAATGTAAAAGGACAGACCTCATTCTTTTACAAGTAGGGTAGCAATATATTATGTGGATTATAGAGTGTAGGTTGATTTCATAGAAAAATCGGTATGAATTTCTGAGTTGCTTGCGGATGATTTCTCAGCTTCTTTCTGTGATGAAACCGACATATGCCAGGAGTTTAACTTGCACTGCTCTCCAGCTTCCTGCAGGTTTGTTAGTACGGGTACTGTGGTTACAAAGGGTTTCCTGCTGGGACACCTGATACCAAAAGTACATAGAAAGCAAAAGTAAACAGAAGTCCACAATCCGGGTAATTCAGTAGGCATTGTCTGTGCTGACTATCACTAAATTTAAAAGCAAGGTTTACTGAGTTAGAGCAGAAGTGTGGACAATTAAGTTGACTGCATAGTGTGGCAACATTTTTTTGTGTAAATTTATTTTTTTTAAGTCACTCCATTAGATATTTTGCAATTACATTTTGGTGTGTGTTTAATATTTTATTTATTTATTTTTAAATTTTTAAACATTTATTCATTTTTGGGAGACAGAGAGAGAGAGTATATGTGAACATGAGTCGGGGAGGGGCAGTGAGACAAAGGAGACACAGAATCTGAAGCAGGCTCCAGGCTCTGAGCTGTCAGCACAGAGTCCGACGCGGGGCTCTGACTCACGAACAAGTGAGATCATGACCTGAGCCAAAGTCAGACACTTAATCAACTGAGCCCCCCAGTTTCCCCTCACATTTCAAATCCTACATATTGACACCAAGTCTTTAAGGGTATAAAAGTTCATTTATGGTCCTAAACCTGTTTTGTTGTGAAGCCTCTGTGCCTGTTTTATTCATATTCCAAAAGTTGGTTTTGTTTTCTTTTTTTGTTGTTGTTTTGTTTTTTATTTGTTTGTAGTAATTTGAATGTTNTTTATGTCAACCGCATTACACTTCCGCTTGCTGGCAATAACCAGTCAGGGAGATTTGAAGAAGCACAGAGATCAATTTAGAGAAAATTTTAGCTTCAATGAGCTGATTTTCTTTCACTAATGGAAGAAAATACCATTTAATTTTTTTAACATTTATTTATTTTTGAGACACAGAGAGAGACAGAGCATGAGCATGGGAGAGGCCAGAGAGGGGGGAAACACAGAATCTGAAGCAGGCTCCAGGCTTTGAGCTGTCAGCACAGAGCCCCATGCAGGACTCGAACTCAAAAACTGTGAGATCATAACCTGAGCCAGAGTCAGATGCTTAATCAACTGAGCCACCCAGGTGCCCCAGAAAATGCTATTTTAGAAACCAATCAGGAGGGAATAGTGTTATTTAGAAATTGAGAGATAATAAGACAGTATTCCTGTAGTAAGGATGCTTGTATCGTTTATCATTATATTTCTAATATTTACAAATACATAGTATACCAGTGTGATATTATTAAATGAAAAGAGGACATTCATTTGCTGTAAAGGAAATTACATGAGCTTTCATGTTAGATAGATATAGATTCAAATTGTATTTTGCTACTCACTAAGAAACTTTGAGAAAGTGGTTTACCTTTCTGAACCTCTGTTTCCTCACCTGTCGATTGCAATAATATACATCTCCTTGATAATTGAGAGTATTACATGAGATAGTATACTTTTCCATGCTAAATTATTAATAAATGAACATAATATTACTATTATTGTTGTTTATGCCTTGTTTTACAAAACACAACTCTACAAAGATCAACTGGCATTTAGTTTTTGAATCCTATTTTATACCTCATTAAGTTCAGTGCAAGCCTTTTTTAGTATTTATAGGAGCATGCTTATATGTTTCATGTGCTATATTCTCTCGGGGAAGAAAAATGAGTGCTAGTATTCTTAGATTCTCTTTGTCCTCTGTACATGTACAAAGTTCATACATTTCTTAAAATGTTTCACTTAAAGTTTTGTGCTGGTAAGGATTAAAAACAACTTAAAGAATGATATTAGATTATTTCTAGCGTGTCTGTATACAAGCATGTAATACTTATTGTATATGGAGGTGTATGAAGACAGAGGTGGTGGGGAGACTGACTATTGAGGAATTTTTTTGGTGTTTGTTGAGAAGACATCCTTGAATACCTATGGCCATTGTAGTTTTCAATGTCCTTCAGTCTTTGGTTGCAAGATGAAGCTTATGGCTCAAGGGGAACATCTTACTTGTCCTTTTCATCAGAGTAGGAGAATGATGCTACTGAACACGATTTCCTTTCTCCTAGTGTGTCAGAGTTCATGGGTAAATTTAATGCTTAATTGCAGGATTCCAGGTTCTATAGCAGTAAACCCTTTCCTCCTTCTATATTTTATTTTGTTTTATTTTTTACGTTTTTTTTTTTTTTTAATTTATTTTGAGAGACAGCATGAGGAAAGGAGGAGCAGAGAAAGAGGGAAAGAAAGAATCCCAAGCAGGCTGTACCCTCAGCACAGAGCCCAATGTGGGGCTTGATCTCATGACCATGAGATCATGACCTGAGCTGAAATGAAGAGACAGGTGCCCAACCAACTGAGCCACCCAGGTGCCCTTTCTCCTTCTAAACTTTAGAAAACTGTTGTTGCTAAAATATTTAACTGGCTTGTTCAATAGGTATTTTGTAGTTTGCTCTAAGAATGGAATCATAGACCTTGGGATAATAATGCCTAAAGGACATGGGTGGATGGAGAGAGGACTTTAGAAAAATTCTCATCAGAGCATTTCAAATATAACTTTCTTGCTATTCCTACACCCAATCCAGTTATAAATCAATGACTAGTCAATTAGATATCAATCAGTGGTCATATGAACATCAGTAAAGCTGTTGTTAAAATTTTGAAGGCATCAGGATTTGTGAAAGTGGTGTTTTATCACAAATAAATTGATATTATACATGTAGAGATCTAATGGTCTATTATACCCTTGTACATTATTTGTCATTTTTAGTTGCTACTGTTGATCCAAGAGTCATTTAAATTAAGATTGGAGAAAAATAGTGAAATGAGCAACCTCCAATTGTGTGATTGAGCTATTTATCTTATACTTAGGGAAATTGAAAATTAAGTCCACAATGACTAAACTAACTTTTAGGGAAATAAAATCTTAAAAAGAAACCCATATATTTTTTAATTATATGTAATTTATCACTTTGGTTTTTCAGCCTGTTTTGTTTGGTTTATACATAACTGGCTTGCTTTAGTTTAGAAATTTTAAGTGTCTATGGTTTTTATTGCACATAGTCCTGCATCCTTTTCATGAGTTCCCGAGGAAGCTAGACTTTAAATCATCTCAACAAAATAACTGGTGCCAACAGGAACAGCATTACGTAAGTGTCACCTAAAATTCTTAATTTGTGGGTTTTACCAAGGTGTCAGTATTTCATGTACCTTTGGCACCAGGAATGACCTCTTTCTGGGAAGGTTGTACCATTTGGCCTAGTTGTTAGATGTTAGAAGAATCACATAATATATGGTTTGAATTGAAGTGTGAAACTACCTGGCTGTTGAGGTCACAGCTCTCATCAGAGGTGATCTGCAGGATGGTAGGTACGACAGGCATTTTTCTCTTTTGTGACTTTTCTCAAACAGTCGGCAAATAACAAATGGCTAAATTATTAATGCGATCATTTTTATAATGCCTTAGTATATTTAAAAATGATCATTAAATTAAATGAGCAATGCAAGATCATTCCAAATGTAAAATTAGAAATACTTTGAAGCTTACAATGCATTTGACTAAAGATTTATTCCAACTTTGCAAAACAAATGCTCTGTGGCCTTTCTAGGTAGTTAAGTTTCCTAAAGGCTAGAGCAGTTTGTAATTTTGATGTCACCATTCCAGATTAATTTCAAAGCTAGTGTTCCATGATACAGTATCTTCCTTCCAAAATACACCTGCAACACTAGTGAATTTTAAAATTGTTGAAAATACAATAAAATGGAAATAATATAAAATATATTTCATTGATATACTAGTATCTTAAAAATTAGGGTCGCTAGATTTAGGGCATAATATACCCAATAACATTTGAGTTTCATAAAAACAACAAATATGTCTTTTTTATATGTTTGAAACGTACTTTTTACTGAGAAAAATTCAGTATCCATAATTCGTATTTAATGTATCCTCTGTCCTCTATTTTATCTTGTAGTGCTATAAATACTAACATTTGCCAGAGCTCATACATAAAAATTTTTAGCTCAAACTTTCCCCACTCAACTTTCTATATTTATTGAGATATGATTGCTTTTTCTGAGCAATCTTAAGTAATTTGTAAACAGTACTAGGTCAGTTACATTATTGTGATTTTTCTATCACTTGCTGAATGGAAAGGACCCTTTATCGGCTTTGATTTGTTTCAGGTTTCTTGTGTACTCTGTTGTATGTAGTTCGAAAATTTTACCTTTAACATGTAAAATAAAAATGATAATTTCACTAGCTCTCCTTTTAATTTACTCATTTTTTCCTGGCTGTTTCTGGAGCCGCTTTGTGTTTACTAAACAAATAATCTATGTAAGTGGCCAAAGTATACCACAGATGGGGGGTAGGGGGGAGGAAACACAGCCTTCGAATTTTGTAGAGAGGAAATTGTGTCTGTGAAGGTTAATTGGATGTTAATACCTTCTCTTCCCACTTCTCACCTGGTTACTGACTTTGAAATTTCTTGATTCTTTAAATGTAGAATATTTTCATACCGATTTCCTTATGTATTAGGAAATGAGTTAATATGATCAAAAGATGAGTATGTCGATGTGTTCCTTTGTTCCATAACACATCGGGAAGCATGGCTTAAAATGTAGACAACTCTCTAATTGGTCTGGCTTCTCTGCAGAATTTTTGTTCTCCACTGAAATGACACTAGCCTCTTGGGATTGAAATAACTTCATTTAGGCAAGTTCTTTACCTGATCAATCTTCCTTTGTCCTCAGTTTCCTGTTTAAAACTATCTGTATGTATTACTTACAGATAAATACCTTTTATTTAAAAAAGGTAAATGCCTTTTATTTTAATTTTAGGAAAATTTTATTTGATATTTCAACTTTCGCTTATTCTGTTTTTTTTGTAATATTATATCACCGAAACAAATATGTTCTGGGTACTTAAATAATGGCCTTGGTTATAATTGTATAAAACAGTCTAAATGTAATTCGAATACTGGATAATAATATTAATTTTATATATCTCTATTTAAAATTTGAGAAATTCTTTCAGTGTCAATGATAACATTATCATTGCAACCATTTGAAGTTGGAGTTTTTTGCCCAGTTGATAAATTAGAACACAAACAACTTTAGATAGATTAACTTGTTTGCCACAACAAACTAATAATTGAACCAAGGAATAGAATTCAGATTTTTTAAATTGTCATTTGTATTATATCATGTTGCTGTTGCTTGGTACAACTCTGTCTATAATATTTTGAAAAAATCTTTAATACTCATAAGGTTACATTTTTTAAGAAAATGTAACCTTATGAGTATTAAAGATTTTTTAAGAAAATGTAACCTTATGAGTATTACAATTATAAAAATTAAAATGAATAATGTATAAAAGTATGCCTGAGGACTGAAGCATGGTCCACAGAATTTCCTTTCTCTGTCCCTCTTTTTAAAAAGTCTGGACAGCAGACAAAAGGCAGTATACAACGTAACTAGGAGTGTGTTGAAAGTCTTATGGATTCCTTAAGAATCTTTTGGATTGTGGCTTTCATAAAATAACACTTAACAATTATGCATGTTTTAATTAGAGATAACTTATATCTGAGTGAACAGTTAGAATTTGAAAAAGTTCTTTGAAATACAACTTAATTGAATACAGTTACTAAAAGTAGGATAATGAAGTATATAGGCTACTAGGAATTCGTTTGTTTCCAAAGAAGTTATATATTATTCACATGTTATGAAAGGCTCCTAAAATGTCAGAAATTATTCTATTTATGTCTTCTGCACCAGCCTTCTTTGTACTGTTAGCAGAACTATTTTCACAGAGAGGTAGTCCAGCATGAAATAGTAATCTATCCCCTAGAAAAAACTGTGATTTCTACTTTGGTTAAATACACATGAACGGTCTTTCATTCCATTAATGACAGTAAGCAGCGGTTAATCTAGAACAGCTAATTCATGCAATAATGAAGAGACTGCCAGATTGTTACTCGGTAGGATTAAGGTGGTTGAATTTTTTTCACATTACCTCTTAAAGGGGTTCATGTAAGCCAGCTTGCGGATGTTTCTATTCCAACATGTCCATCCTCAGAAAAACAGTTATTATATTTCAGGGATAAATGAATGTACTTTGACCTGATATATTTCAAGATATAAAGAAAAATGGTGATGTAAAGCTTCTTCTTACACTTGTACATGATTCTACAGAAATATGTCAGAGGATTGTCAAGTGAAAAAAAAAAAGAATAAGCTTTGCCTTTATTTTTCAGAATTGAAAGATATCTCTTTAGATCCTGTTGAGTGTTCACCTGAGAAGAGAAAGTAATCGAAGACTTGCTGAAAGAAATAGATGAACACAGCTACTGTGTCTTCTGGGGTGATCTAAAGCAAAACACTTACTCAGAGGAAATATCAAAATATATAGGTGGAATGATTATAGAGACAATATTTATCAACTGACTCATCGTTTTGTAGTTGAGGAACCAAAGCTCAAGAAAGTCACACTGCTAACTAGTCAGTGCTTGTTGATTTAGCCAAGGGCTCAGTAAATATTTCTACAACACTCTTCGTGTGCCTCTGATAGACATTGATTCCCTGCCCACATCTCCTCAGCACACATACACACTTCTATAGCTTTCTTCTCACACATCTGCAAATCTTGGGGCCTTCAAGCAATGACCATTGGTGTGGGAGAATATTAACCCTGAGAAACAGCAGTTCCGAAAACTGAGCCCTGGTTTCCCACCTGCTCTTTAACACACCTTGTATTGAATTCCTTTGCTTCCAAGTCTCAGTTCTCCACTCTCCTATTAGTGTGTCCTTGGATCACCTCTCACATAGATTATCTCTGCTTAAGTCCTAAGCAAGTGTCTGCTTCTGGGGAACCAAACTGAAGTCAGTGGTAGAAACTTGTTCTCAAAGACTTTATCTGTGGAGGATAAAGACAATTAAGCTGGTCCTTCAGCAACTCTGTATGGAAGGCAGATTTGTTCAGTAGTTCCTGTAACCTGACTTTTGATGGACCTCCAACCAGACATCGAGAATAAAGATGATCAAGATGTTGTCCCTCCCTTTACAGGGCTCAGACGAGTGAACATAATATAGTGTGATAAGGTCAAGGATTGAGGAAGGGGGGTTAGCTGATCTTTGGACCATTAATTCCACACAACAAACCAGTGAGGAACTTACCTAGTATTGTTCTACCTGATTTATAGAGGAGGAATTTATCAGAAGGTCCTATGAGAGGTGCCTAAACTTTGATTTGAAGTGGGGAAGCTAGAAAAGTTGTCCACGACATAAAAAGCTTCATGAACATATACAAGGTATGAAAAGACTTTATTCCAAAATCCCAAATAGGAAAGGTGGCATTTCCCCCTCTGCTCTAGAATTTGTCCCAGACACCATTTTCTTTCTCACTGTTATTTTTTCTACATGTAAGAAGACCAGATCACATGTATTTTACTCTTAGCTCTCTCTTTGCTCTTCCACCCCAACTCTGGAAAGTCTCAGCAACTATTTCCTCATGGGAAGGAACATCCCTTTTCCCATATGCTAAGTTGTAATTCTAGCTTATTGTTTAGAATTTCTAGTTTTGTTGTTTTATATAAAGTTATCTATTTTTTTAAATTTAGAAACCTCCTCTCTACTTTAATAAGATGGGCTTTTAAGACTATTGCCTGATAGAACTTAAACCTGATAAAATATCCAGGCTGACCAATAATGTATTAGCCCAAATTTTCACCTTATGGTGCCAAACCCAGTGTCTCAATAGTTGGGTGTTGGGATGGAGATGAGAAACGGGAGGGAAATAAACAAGCAAATGGATACATGATATAAGGTTAATTAAAATTTTTAGCAGTTTATTATTTTGAGAAGATCATATCATATATTCAGAGAATTTTATACCATTTAGTGATGTAATATACGTAAATGCCTTTCACAAAATGGACACATAATAAACATCTCTTTGCCTTCTTTCTGATATTATGTAGCCCCTGGAGCCCAGTGAAAGTTAAATTGATATAATAGTTACCAGCTTAATGTTCTTTGAAGCTCTGAATTTGCCTAGGTTATTTTATATTCAGTAATTCATTGGCCATAGTGTGAGTGTTTGTATTTTGTGTTAGTATGATAATTTTCTGAATTTCATAATGGTTAATTTGAAAAGGCAGTGCTAATACTACAATTGGATAAAATTAACACAACTCTATTACTAGGACATCATATACTGTTATGATGAAGAACTATTAACTTTGATCATGAGTCAAGAAAATCTGTGGGCTGTCAAAGTCAATAGGAAGAAACACAGAAAATAAAATATGTTGGTGGATTAAATTTTAATGTTGTAGATGATTATACCCAAAGCTACATTAGAGTTATGGATTAAAGAAGATTAAAGCAAGTTCCTCAGCATCATGGGTGTGTTCGTCTAATTCTAGGGCTGAGTTTCCTGGGAGATTCGGTAGCTGAAGAAAATATATTTAGCTTTTGATATTCTACTTTTGCTTTTCTCCTACAGTTTAAATCATATATTTATCAATATCCTTTGGAGCACTAAAAACATCTTACAGGCAGATTCTTATTAAAGTTTGTCAGATAAAGAAATTGCTACAGCTTTTACTGTTTAGTAGGAATTGATCTTTGAAGTTCAACAACCAAGGAACTCTAAAATCACAGTCCAGTTGGAATTCCTCTTTGATTTCCTGTGGAATGAAAGTGGTCTATAGCTTACTTGAAACTTTTTCAGAGCTATGTACTTTTTCTCTACTCTGATGCGCTGTATGGGTATACATGTGTATGTTTATGTGTATTTTATTATTATTTTTAGTCTATAATTTCTAATAGTTCCTTGTAAGCTTACGTTATTCACTTATTCATTTATCTGTCCATTTAATAGTTCATACAACATTGCAGTCCTTGTATAAGCACTGAGTAGGCACAGAATAGAATGCGGTCTCTATTCAAATCAAAACAAATTAATCCCTCTTTTTTTCCAATTTATCTTTTGGTTTCTTTTATGTAGAAGTGGTGAACATTTCCTTTGGTGAATATTATAATTCTTTCCCATGTAGGGTGATATTTCCAATCTTGTCACCAGCCTCATAGTGTCTTGAGATTGGAGTACTTGAGCATCTTTGTAATTAGGTAATTAAACACAGTAAAGACACCTGAGTCTAGTACCTTTTGTTGTGAAGAGTCTTAGATGACTTTGGCTCATTGATTCGTTAATATGCTGGGGCAGTTATTAAGGAATACTTCAGTTTGCTAGCAACATAATGTCAACTTAAAAAAAAAACATGAGTATAATATTACAAAGACATAATAGCAATTGCCTGATGAATACATGTACAATGCTATTTGTGAAAAGTAGCAGAGGTAAGCTTTAAGAAGGCCAAAGTTATTTTCCAGGTCCTCCTTCTTCCATTAGGTTAAAGAAATTAGTATTAAATTAAATTCACATTTTCGGGGCACCCAGGTGGCTCAGTTGTTTAAAATGTCTGACACTTGCCTTAGGCTCAGGTCATAATCTCACAGTTCATGGGTTCAAGCCCAGCATTAGGCTCTATACTGACAGTGTGAAGCCTCCTTGAGATTTTCATTCTCTCCCATTTTTTCTGCTCCTGCTCCACTCATGCCCACCCCTAATAAATGAAGTTTAAAAAATTAATATTTTAAAACAGATTATAAGGCAACATGAAAAGAACAGACGAGACAAATGAATGTGTCTCAAAGATTATTAGACACTCTCTTTATTATTAGGTGAACTTTATAGGGTAACCTGGAATTTCATATCTCTAAAAAGTAGATTATTATATACTCATGATAGCAGCATATGAGAGGAGCTAATACTTGACTGGGAATTAAGAATACCTGTTTTAGATTCACTTCAACTGCTGTTCTTCTTAGCTCTCAAATATGCAAAATTGAGATGGATAATATCTTACTACTTTATTTTTTTTAAGTTTATTTATTTTGAGATAGAAAATGCAAGCCAGGGAGAGGCAAAAAGAGAAGAGAGAGAATCTCAAGGTTGATGATGCTGAGCCTGATGCAGGACTCCAACTCATGAACCATGAAATCATAACCTGAGCTGAAACCAAGAGTCAGCATTTAACCAACTGGTCCAACCAGGCACCCCTTTACTAGTTTATTTTTAACAACCAGTCTCCAATAAGTACCTGTATTTAGATTTCCAGCATGAGGTGAAGCATGCGTATAAAGCTCAGTATGTATTTCTTCTTATGAATGAATGCTGAGAGTCGGAGAAAGAATAGATGATTTGTAGTTTTGTATTATAGTCATTGAACACCATCTTAGCAATAGTATTACACTTTTGTCTTCTTTAATAGAAGAGAGAGAGAGAGAGAGAGAGAGAGAGGGAATCCAGCTCTCAGTGCAGAGCTGGATGCAGGGCTGATGGCACGGAGCCTGACACAGGCTCATGAACCATGAGATTCATCCAAAAGCAGGAGTCAGACACTTAACCAACTGAGCCACTAACACAACTAATTTTTAAAGGCTAATGAGAAGCTGATGTAAAGAAATTGATAGATATCGTCTTAAAAATTTTTTAACTACTTGCTAATATACTAACAAAATATTAAGTTGGCAATAATAGACTTTTAGGATGGGTGCATAAACTTCTGGTTTAATATGAAGTTGAAGTTTTTCCAGACAGGCGTGTATGAGGATGAAGGTTTAAGGTCTTTTTTATTATCTCTTGTCATAGGATGTGAATGTGGGCTTAGCACACGTCTTCAGTCCAGTAATTTGGTACCACCAATCTCCTGATGCAATTCTCATCTCCCATCTTTATTTTTCCTTTTTATTTTCATCAACAGTGTGCTTGTGTCCAAACCTCAAACAAAATCAATGACATACATATACTTTTCAAGATCCATTGTTTTTAATATACGGCTCTAAGCCCTTTCAGCTCTTGTGGGAAACATTAGCTCACATTCACCTCCCCCTACACACACACACATGCATGCAGACACAATCACACATACACACATAGGTTCCTAAGTTCTTCTATTCACTCAGTGCCACAGTGCGGATTGTTGCATCCTATGTACCATGCTTGACTTGAGCACAGTCAATGGCAGTGGCATGTGTGTTTACCGGCTCACATTGTTACAAAGATATATTAATCAGAAATATAAATTATAACTGACATGGGCTAAACACTATGGATCTCAGGCAGGAGCCATTAACACAATTCATTTATAACAAGAGCATCCTTAATATTCCTCTGATCGACCTCATTTTTGGAACTGAAGAGCGATAAATATTAAGAGTCCGATTTTTTAAAAAGCAACTTTAGCAGACAGTATGGTTGCTTGGAATTTGTCAGGCTGTGGATCAAGTGCAGAGTCAAGTGTACAGCCAAGAAAAGAGTATTCAAAAATTGGACAGGAAGTTAACACTATTTGAAGTTTGAATGTGTCATATATTTCAGATGTTGGCTATAAAATCCCAATTTTCAGTTCCAATATTTAAATCTTTTCATTGGCACCGTTTGTACTTATGCATCCAATTGTTAACTTATGCATCCAATTGTTAACATAAATTCATTCTATTCACCAGAGGCCAGCTTTTATAGGAAAGCAGCATGCAAGGGACTGTCACTCACAATATACATTTTGAAGATGGAATAGTCTATTTTGTCCAGATTTAATTTTGACTGCTGGTAGACAAAGGGATACTAAAGTAATTTATCTCTCAACTTGCTAAGGGATGTTTGAAATTTCAGTAAGCAGCAGCAGTATATTAGCATGGAACATTTGGGTAAATTTGTTTCAAGGAGATAATAAATAACTCAACTACTTGGTTAAAAATCAGAAACAAAAACAATTTGTTCTTGTCATCTGGTGGTGCTTAAATGATGGAAAATAGCTCTCTAAAGGTTTTGCTAATCTGTGAATCTAGTTTGAGGCCGTTGCTGGCTTTATGTTATTACATGGCATGTAATACCCTACAATCCACAAAAATCTTTGTATTTGAGTGCAAATACCTTCCAAGATGATGTTGTTTAATAGTTTGCATGAAAACATCTAGCCAGAAGGATAATAGAGAAACAAGATGACCCAATTTTGTATTCTTTGGCTGTGGTAATTAGCTGATATGCCATAGTTTCACAATATTAAAAGATACTGGTACAGCTATATATTTCCTGGGGGAGGGACTGAGGGAATTTTGAATGACAGGATAGGTAAATGAGTCAGAAACACCCCCCCACACACACACGCACCCCCCCCACACACACACACATACGCACCCACACACATGCTTGAGTTGACTGTAAACAGAGAAGGGATGTTTTAACTGTCTGAAGTTCTTAAATCCCCTATTTTGAAAAGTGAGAAAGTTTTGGTTTGTATGGACATGGCATTCAGTGATCATAAGAGATATTCCTCACTTAGAGCAGATCAGACAAAGCAGCTGAGATGCCTCAGTCTCTTGCCACATAGGAGTCAGGAGGGCCAGAACTTGCTTCCTATGGTCAGGATATAGACAGTCTTCACTTTTATTTCTCCAACACAGTACAGTTAAGGTTGTTGCCAAAGGACTGTTGAATGAGTGAGGGGTGGCTCCCTGTGTTTGTTGGGAGACCCCAAAAATCTCCTGTACAAAGTCTAAGTAGGATCGAGGCAGGGGACAGAGTAAAGGAAGAAGGAATTCAGCTGAAACTTCCTCTTTATTACTTTTGACCTCCTCATTATAAAAAAATTTCATTGTTTTTATACAGTTATGTCTCCTAATTGTCTTTTAGTACAGAGTTAACCTTAACCTAAATTTATTCCTGTAAAAAATACTGGGACACAAAATGTGGGCTGATTTAGTGTGACTTGTCCTTTATTCCTGAGAATTATATTTTATTCCAAAACCTTTAAGATTGATCCGATGTCAGGGTGACTTAGTGTCACATAGCTACACACATTTTATATATTTTTATATAGCAGAGGAGATAGCTGTAAATGAATGTGATAGGAAGAAGAATTATGTCTCAACAAATTAGGACTTTCCTCTGGCATATATTTAAAATGATTCCCGAGCCATTCCAAAACTCTAAACAAAAGCCGTAGTAAAGCATATCATTGTAATTTTCTCTAAGAAGGCATGAGGAACTGATAGGAGAAAAAATATTTATGTATGGTTATACAAATTAAATGTTCTGTGAGTGTTTGCCATTTATTTTAGTTTCATAGTGCCACCTAAGTGAGCTGGTTGAAAAATTAAATGCAATTACAGTTTCCCCAAATCCTGATACCCTGCACAGATTTATGCTTACTAGAGTGGATCAACTGAGCTTTTCTGTTAGGTAAAATAAGGGAATAATGGAATATGCATGCTATCACTTCAAAGTTTATGATTTAAGAAAGTAGATTTATAAAAAGAAAAATAAAAGAACACTTCTAAGCCAAAAGCCATATCGCATGTATTAGTGAAGAAGAAATTTTGTTGTAAGGCAGTAGGCGTAATCAGTTGCTTGCCTAAGGTCTTTGTTCTCTTATTAAATCATGACAGAATGTCTAAGAACACATATTTGATTAAGTACTTAAGAGCTTTGCTATTTTTCTGCTAAAAAATCACACTTCTGTTTTCAAGTGTTTATTTTGTGAATTTCAAGTGTATTTATTTATTTGGAGAGAGAGAGAGAGAGAGAGAGAGAGAATCTCAAGCAGGCTCTGCACTGTCAGCCCCAAGCCCGACACAGAGCTAGAACCCAAGAATGGGGAGATCATAACCTGAGCTGAAACTAAGAGTCAGATGCTTAACTGACTGAGCCACCCAGGCACCTCTCCTTTGCATTTGTATTTTGACCATATAAGAAATGAACATTGTATAAAAAAAGCTTTTTAAAAATAGAATTAGAAAATACCCAGTTGCAATGAATATGCTTATTGTATATTCAGTATTAATTTATGACTAAGATTTTTATTTTCAGTTTACTTAATAAAAGAAATCATTTTGGGGGATCTCATATCTTCTGAAGTCTAGTAAGCCTTGTGCAAATGCAATACACATTTTCAATAAGTTTTAGAAGCAATATAGAGTTTCTAAAAGAAAATCATACGATTTTGTGCAAGACAGAGTATTATAACAAAAGGAGAAACATTTGGAAATTCTCAAATAAACTTAGATTTTCTTCACTTGAAATTCAATGTTGTTTCACCTTGTTTTCTACATTTCAATTTTGTAAATATAAGGAAGGAGTTGGCAGAAATGAAGATAAACTTACTCAATATTTTATCTTTGGATGGAATCCACGTTTTAGGTTGAAAATTGTCTCTGAAGTATAAATTACACAGTTTGCAAGAAGAATCAATAAACTAGTAATTAGATCTGGGACTCCAGTGGGTTCAGAAGATTCTCTTACGTTGTGTATGTGCTGAATTCTGATTTTGTATTTTAACTTTGTTACAAAATTTATGCTGTAATAAGTGCTTCAGGAATTAGAACTTTTATGCCTGTTAATATTCTTTAGCTACTTAATTCTTTCTAAAAGAATTAATTAAGTGGTAATTTTTAAAGTTCTGTAAGTTATAAAATGAAATACATTCAAACTCATGGCTTCATTCCCTATTATGAATTATATGTTCTATCATTTATTAGTATAGTTTTTGGTTTGTTTCATTCTTCAGAGAAATCTGTTTTGTTTTGTTTTTTTAACTTTATTCAGTCACTTTTTGGAGGGAGAGAGGTGGAGAAAGAGAGAAGCCCGTGCAGGCTCCGCACTGCCAGCGTGGAACCCAACGCAGGGCTCAAACTCAGGAACCTTGAGATCGTGACCTTAGCTGAAACCAAGAAATCAGTGGCTTAACTGACTGAGCCACCCAGGTGTCCCAGAGAGATATCTTTTGTAGAACTTGAGGCTCACAATATATTTCACAAATCAAAAAAGGGAAGCAGATTTTATTCCAAATAAATTTGAGAAACAAAACAAGATCTGTTTTACTCTTGGAGATTTAGAATGTACATTCATAAACAGAGACTCTGAAGTCAAAAAGAGATGACTTTGATTAACTTTATTCTTTATTCTAATGTCATAAGACCATAGAATATCTTGAAGGTGGGGTGGGGTGAAGGGGATATATATTTTAAGAAGCACTAATTTATTGAAGTTTTTAATTTCTTGTGTTTTTTAAATGTGCGTGGTGTTTTCTTTCTTTTTTTATGTTTGCTTATTTATTTTGAGAGAGACAGAGACACTGTGATAGGGGGAGGGACAGAGGGAGAGAGGGACAGAGAATCACAAGGAGGCTCCTCGCTGTCAGCCCGATGTAGGGCTCAAACTCACAAATCTGTGAGTTCCTGGCCTGAGCTGAAACCAAAAGTGCGATGTTTAACCAACTGAACCACCCAGGTGCCCCTGAATTGTGTTTTCTTTTAATAAAATTTTAGAGTATCCATAGTTTAAATGTTGAAGAGACACAGAAAAATGTGTTTTTACATAGTGTTCAAGTTACTACTAAAGACATATGGAAGATTGATTTTATCTTCAGCCAGTTCAGGGGAAGAAAGGAAAAGGAAATAAATATAAATGGATTATTCTAACATAGTGTGGAACTAGTCTTGAAGCATCAAAGAATGAAATTTTAAACTCCTTGACAAACATTGTGTTCATATTTTCCTTTTCATGTTTTCTCTGTGATAAGATTTATGGCCATAATTTATAGTTATGGCATATTTCAACAGCATTGATGGCTGGCAGAAAAGTCTGTATACATGTGTTCTTCAAGAGCCAGTTCTTGTCCACCAATTTGGTACAATAGGAGAGTGTTAGTTTGTTAGATAATCTGATTGCTTTTGCTATCTAAATATTTTTTTATTGTTTATTTATTTTTGAGAGAGAGATAGAGAGGAGAGAGAGTAAGAGAGAGAGAGGTTGGAGGAGGGGCAGAGAGAGAAGGAAACACAGAATCTGAATCAGGCTTCAGGCTATGAACTGTCAGCACAGAGCCGGAAGCAGGGCTCGAACTCATGAACCATGAGATCATGATCTGACACAAAGCCCAATGCTTAACTGACTGAGCCACCCAGGTGCCCCTGCTTTTGCTATCTAAATTCAATTATTCTTGATCCCTTTCCTGAACCTCATAAAGAAATTTCTGCAAATTTATTGTACAGATATGCCTTTCTTCAATAATTTCAACATATGATCTATGTATTTTTTAAAACCCATGGTGTCAGCAAAGTATTAACAAGCCATATTCTTACATTTTTCTTGAATTATTCTCTTTATGATTTCATGATTTATGGGTATGTGTATGTATAACTTTTTTGCTTTATGAATTCTTCATTTTTTCTTAAATGGTTCTCACACCTATACTGAGAAACTTTTTCCTCAATGCAAGATGTACTAATAAATATCACTGATACAGTATTTTTATACATTTTCAAAAACACTGGCTAATCTTTATGGATCTTTGTGGAATATATTATTAGAAGAATATCATGAGGACTTTATTATTTAAAATATGCATAAAATATATGGTGAGCTTGATTTAGTATATTTTTACATTTTTACTCAAATCAGTAAAACACTCTTCTTTTCTTTTTTTATAGAGCAATGAAGTTGTTTACTACAATGCAAAAGATGATCTTGATGTGAGTATTGGAAGTTTTACATTAAATTCCAAGGTAAACTGAATCATGCTTGGATGACTGACTTTACAGTACAAGCTGACCTACCCCGTTCAATGTTTCAGAAAACAATGTATAGCAGAAACGTAATTACTGGTGTGACCCAACAAGGTAATGCTGAATTGTAATGCTTACGTGAACTTTAACAAATTATTGTTGGCATCTTCCTGGGTAGAAAAGCTCTTTGTTTCTCTGGTTCTGAACTTTCACTGCACCCTGTCCAGATCTCAGTCCTCTACACTGGCTGTGATACTCTGTATCCATTAGCAGGTGGAAGACAGAGGTTGGATCCCATCCATCTCTGCAAGCTGGCTCTTATTACCAGGGTTACTCGGCAGGTCTCCTCTGGCCTGACCTGTCCATACCCGTGGGGATCACTTATTTCAACTATAGTGTGAATGACATCCTGGAAGCTATACAACAGCAGGCCTTGCCTGGCCAATCTTTGAAACAGTAGGTGTTCAGACCTGGATTATTTTAGCACAAATAAGGTGCTTCTAATATATTGTGCCATATTTGGATAGACTTTAGGAAGACATTTAATGACTTAGTTATGGTGGAAGCATTTGCAAAATTATCAAACAAAATTTGACACTTAAACTCATCTAAATTCTCATATGCTTGACTCTTTTATCAGGAGAAATATCTGTATGCCCTTAACATATTTACCCAAAAATGTGTGTTGAGGGCTTCTTCTGTTTTCAGCATTCCTCTAAGGGCTTAGGCTGTGTATCAGTGAACAAGTCAACAAATATAAAACAATTATTGTTCTTCACACTCTTTGTATCTGAATCAGAAAATGTATTTCTATACTTTTATTTAGAATTTTCTTTCAGAAAAAAATGAAAACACAACACAATCCATAGAGTTTGTTTGAAATGCCGCACAGCTTTTCAGGTTGTATCACCACTACGAGTGCTGCACATCTTAGTTTACGGCACGCTAAGTTTCCCTGCGGGCTGCTACCTACTTCACACAAATTCTTCCAGTTAATCATACTCTGAAACAAGTAGATTATGTTTTTTCCATTTAATAAGTGAAGAACTTGGATTGTTTCACAAAGTGTTTTCTTTTTACTAGACATAGGTGTTTGCTAGTGCTGTCTATCCTCTTATGATAATTATATATAATTATGACTTCATATATTGATATATATATAATGTCATTTTAGTGATGTAGGAGATACATCAAGGACAAACCGACAGCTGGCACAAAACATCTTAATAGTGTATTCATTGGTAGTAGAGTGAACATTATTTTTGGACATTTTGCTTCACTTTTATGATTAGTATTTGATATTTGAAAATGATACACTCATTTAAAATATATCTGCAAAATCTGTATCAACCTTCCTGGTAGTGCAGTAGTCCCAGCTTTTCTAAAAACATTTGGTTTGTAAAACTACAACAGAGATTTCATAAGAAGTAAAGTGGATGGATTAACATGCTTGATTCAATCTGCCAGGTGAGTGTTACCTAAAGATGATTCCGATACTGCAACTAGGTTTTTCTTTCCTCTAAACAAATTAAAGGAATCATACTTTTCATGTCAAGTAAAAGGGTTTTATTTAACTAAAACAGGTTTGCTTATTGTTTAGAAAGTTATATTTTTATTTTGCATAGAAATAGTGAGTTTTCTTTGTTTAGGATTGTAACAGTCATACGCACACATGTAGAAACAACTTTGTAGTGAGTACCACCCCAATTAATATTCAGGCGCAGCATTGACTAGTACAGCAGGATAACTCATCATCTGCTATCATTGTGCTGCCATGGCGGCAGTATGTCCATGATAAGTGGAAAAGTGAAGATGGGTTGTGTACTTGTAACGCTTGAGCTGTGCTCAGTGCTCAGGTTTGCATAATTTGCCTGCACACATGTTCATTCATATATTAAAATAAAACTCCATGTAAGAGAGACAAGGATTAATACAAGTGAACCTATTGAACTTGCCATGTTATTTTTGCCTTTTCCCATCCCAAACAGTCCATACTATTACCAGAGGTTATAAATAAACCTATAAAAATGACACATTCTCTTTCTTGGCCCAAGAGATGAGCTTTAGCAAGTTAAATCAAGAGTCTCTAAAAAGCAAAATATTAACTTTCAAATTTAAAACTTAAAAAAATGATGCTCAGAAAAAAAATTAAAACGATGCTTAGGATTTGGAGAAACTATTTGTACTTCTTCATATATAAATAATAACATTGCCAGAATAATTTTCACAGAATACTGTATAGTACAAAGAGGGCTAAAACAGGCATCAGAGATTTTGATTCATGATCCACACTCCATTCCACCCCTAAAATTGTTCATACCCGTAGAGCATTAAAATCTACTAAAATTCAAACTATTTGCCTCTTGGGTAAGACATGCTGTAGGTGACTAGGTGATCCACAAATTACATTACAGTTCACAGTATTCTTGGAATATTGGCAACAGGGTCAAGTTTGCTAGAATTGTACTATTTCATGTAAATTTTTTGAGAATTTATTAAGAACTGTAAGGTCATTTCACTTGATGCTTCACTAAAAATTTTATTGGGGAATTTGAAAGTGCTTTAGATACGACAATACTATCCCTGCTAAACCTGTAGACACTGAATAAAATAAACCATATTTAATGATTAGTGTACTGGTTTGGCTGTTACGGAGAAACCTGAAGTAAAAGTGGCTAGAGGAAGACAAAAATTTATTTGTTTTTCATGTGAACCTTCTGGATGTAAGCCCTAATGTGGCAGGCCTCAGTCTTCCAGGCCTCTGGGTCCAGCTCTCAGGTTTTTGGCTCTCTGCAGTTCAGTGTAGCTTTTCCATTTTGAGATCCAAGACTGATCTATACACAGTGATTTTTGCATTCTTGAATACAGAAAGGAGGCAAGTGTCAATAGAGGCCATGCCCTTTGCCTTGAAGGGTATGTTTGGAAATTGTGCACATCACTTTTATCTGCATCTAGTGTCCACAGCTTAGGGGCCAGCTTGCAGAGTTGGATTAGGATGTAGAATAGAATCCTCCCCTAACATAGGCACGCACCCAAACAAAATATAGCGTTCGATTACTAAAGAGAGGATAGAGAGAATACAAATTGGAAAATAATTAGCAGCTTATGAACTTATCTTCAATTTGCTCTTCTTGACATATTGAAGTTAATTCCAAAATTCTATTCACTTATCTGAATGACTTCTATCACTTAAAGTTAGTCAAAGTCTCCAACTTGGAACTGAGGAAAAAAGTCTTTTTACAGCAAAATGAATATAAAGTTCTATGCTGTACTGAGTATTTTTCAGTCTTCCCAAATGCATGCGTTTCCATCCCCACAATCAGATTGTTTTCTGTAAGGGAAATATTTATTAGCTTACGGTTAAAGCAGTTAAGAAATGTAAGCAAATGTTGCAGTTTGATATTCCACTTATGCTTTTCAGTAGTTACACATTTTTTGAAAGATTTTTGTTTATTTGATAAAGTTGGACTTCCATGGATGATGAAATTTACGAAACTTACCAAAAGCTTTGCAATATAAGTGGATTTAATTGGCTCTGATACAACTTTATACATGGAGTGCTTGATATTTTAGATACCAAATGTTCACATCATCATGCCATCTCATTGTTTCGGTTTGAAATAGCTCTCCATCTCTGTTTTTTGTCCTAGATTTTTTATATATTGATTTAATTGTGTTTAGTATTTCTGTTGCTCAAACCCATAAAGCCACATCCATTATTAAAATATGGTGATTGGAAATTGTCGAATGGGAGTTTTATCATCACACACATCAGCAGCTAATATCTAATGAACAAAGGAACTAATTAGAATAGTAAATATTGAGACGTTATCCATTAAATAAATGTGTCCTCATTTATTTGAATGGTAATACAAATGTTTGAAAGCTAAATAAAGTTTCTCTTTTAAATGTTCTGCCTCCTGGAGGGTACTAAAGGATTCTAAATTCTGGGCCTAGGGTTATTATTTTTGACTTTACGCAGTTCTGCATTAGTGGGAGAGGATTTATTTTTCCATCACTGTGCCTAGTGGGATAGTGGTCATTTTCTCGATTTTCTTTCCCTCTTACATCAATCATTTCATTTCCCTGTCCATGAAAGTGATATGATTGTAGACATTTTTCTCAAACATTTATTTAAGAGCTATTAAAATGGTCTCACATTTTATATTATGCTTCTAAGTTATCCATATACCTTTAGTAATATTATACATTATTAATATATAAATATTTCTAAAATATTCTATCCCTAGTTCTTTGTTCATTGTCAAGATCTTCTTATTACTGCCTTTGTTTGGAATTTAAGAATCTGATGAAATGTTTTTTTAGTGTTTTTTAACGTTTATTTATTTTGAGAGACAGAGAGAGAGAGAAAGAGAGAGTGCACATGTTTGGGGGAGAGGAAGAAGGAGGGAGAGAGAGAATCCTAAGCAGGCTCTGCATTGTCAGCACAGAACCCGGAATGGGGCTTAATCCCATGAACCATGAAATCATGATCTGAGCTGAAATCAAGAGTCTGACACTTAGTCAGCCAAGCCACCAGGCACCCCAACACTGATGAAGTTTTACTAGTTCTTTCCTAGGCCATCATGAATTTTGTAAAGCAGTGTGGGCAGTTTCCTCTTGGAGGCACAACCAGTCTTTATAAATTATTCCCTTGGCATCCCTCCATAGACTATAACTTCCTGGAGGGCAGCTCTTGTACTCACAGCAGGTGACATAGGTCTTATAGTGACCAGCACATTGTAATCACTCAGTGAAGGTTTTTCCCCCATAAGTCAGTGAATCAAAGTTCCAACAGAATCCTCACTTGACACAAATATGAACTGGATGAAGAATACCAGAGTCATAATTATGTACAGTAAAACCTTGGTTTGTGAGCATAATTCGTTCTGGAAACACACTTGTAATCCAGAGCACTTTTATATCAAAGCAAATTTCAAGAACCATAGGCTCAGTTACAATCATGTAACGTTCAGCATCACATACTACTCGTATTGCAAGACATGAAGTCAAAATTTGTTAGAAATGTTTGATTGCCTTGCAGAACACTCGCAAAACAAGTTACTCACAATCCAGGGTTTTACTGTATCCCATTTCTGTCCTCCATACTTCATGTCATTTTAAGGATGCCCTTTCACCACCACCCCCAGTTTTAGCCAAGACCTGTGTGAGTCTCTGTAATGTGAAGGACTGGAGTTGAAAGACCCTGAAGAAAACCCCTGCCCTTCACAAATGCCTGCTGTTGACCAGAAAGCATAGCATACGTTCTATGTCATTATTGGCCTTCAGGTTACAACTACGACAGAAGCAAGAGCAAATACTTGGAAAGAAATCTGTATTATTTGATTATTTCCTAATCCTGAGACAAGAAAGGTCTTTCTTCATTTAAAACTAATCAAATATAAACCAGTCACTTGGAGGAATAATATGAAAAGATCAATAACAGTACAGTAGAGATACTGTAGGGTTAAAGATCCAGAGGACATTTTCCCTCTGCGATATTTCAGAAACCTCGTGGAAAACAGCATTAAATGTATGCTTAATGTCTCCAAAGAAGCAACCGGTGATCTGTGACAAATAGACTGAAATAAAATCAATGTAATCAAAACTGCTAAAATAAAATTTCCATTGGAAGAACTCACAGATTTGACAATGCAAATTATCCAAAAATGATTCACAGAAGAAGCAGGCAACACTCCCAGAATGTCGTAAAGGTTAAAAAAATATATATGGAAGGAAAGATAACATATGGAAGACGATATGCAGAGATGTAAGTCATAACTCATTTGTTCCCATAGATCAAGTCAAAGCATATGCACTAGAGATAATAAACAAAGGTTTAATGGAAGAAAGCATTCAGATATGCAAAGAAATCTGTATGTATTTGTAGATTTGAAAGACTCCAGTGCTTCTTTCATTAGAGAAGAGAATATATTAACATTAGCTAGGACACTAGATGCAGGGATACTTTTTAAAGGAGTCAGACAAGATTTTCAGAAGTCACGAACTTTGATACCGAAAACTTGCTCAGGGATATTCAAGAGGAGATTTCTAGTAGGCATCTATTATTTAGTTTGGCCACAAATACTTTGATGCTTAGCTTATGAGTAGACTTTGAAAACAAGTATCTGAAATTTCCCCAGCTACAGGTTTCCCAAAGCCAGATTCAACTTCAGATACCTTTTGGTATGCTGGCACAATGTTCAAATCAAAGGGAGTTTGAATATTTTGGGATGTGATACATTCTCCAATTTGCCACAGCGCCATTCCCCCTGTTGTTTAACTCTCAGTCTGCTTTACCTATGTACACAGCATAAAAAATAAAATAAACATGTACAGGGTGCAATCTTACCGTACCAGTGTATAAGGGAAGGTGCAGGCAGGGGTAGAGAGTATAGAATATGAGTAGCTGGAAATGAAGGAATAGCTTTCATAAGATACATAAATCATATAAGAAGACCATCAATTTAGTATTTGTGGGATTCAAGGTTAAATTTGGAATCTTCCATGTTTATTCTTCTGGACTAGCACCACTTAAGATTTGGATATACAGAATGATATATTCAAGTATAGTCTCTTGATTTTTGTTTATTATAATGGTTACATGGCCTCTGTTAAAAGTAAAGCAAACATTCAAAGGTGATCAATTATTCCTTTGGAATACAACCTTTCAAGTGGCTACATCTGAATTGGTTTGTGGGGAGTTATTGTGTTATAAGCTTTTCAAGTACTGTGATAATAAAACAATTCCTCAGGGGCACTTTATACTTTCTATACTCCTTTACTTTGATCAGTGGTATTTATATTCACCTTGTGGGTTTAAAAATAAATACTTAGTGACAGCCAGATATAGATGAAACAGTAGCTGAAATAAAGGGGAAAATTCATGTCCCTTCAGATTGTATAGTATGATAAAAAAAAATTATGGCCAGAGTCATTTAAACAAATTTTCCAACTGAAACTTAAAAGTGCTGGTGTAACTGGACTAGATTATTTAGTGAACCACAGTTCCATAGAAGAATGTAAGGCACATAGCCTTCCTGGAAATTTAAGACTATCCACTTTACTAGTTAATGTTCACATATCCACTCCTCTGCTTACTTGATCATGATATCCTACGATTTTTCTAATCAGATACTAAGTATTCTTTAAAAGCCAATTCAACTACTACTTTTCTCGAACACTTCCTTGTTTTTTCTAGGAAGCAAATAGTATTTCCTTCCTGTGGGTATTGTAAATAAGTTGTTACACATAATCTGGTTTTATGCTATAATACCTTACCCAAATAGCATTTGTATCTAGGGATAGTATTTTCTATTAAACTTTTAGTAACTTGAGGTAAGGATCTTATTCAATTTTTATCTAGCAATAGTAATAGTTTGGAGTAATTGTTGAGATTGAGCATGTTAAATTGGGTAGGTGTTTATGTGTTTCAATGCTCATATTATTTGCGTAGCATTTGTAAGGACATGTTTACTTTTTAAAGTGGTACTCTATTTACAAAGTAGCTAGGAAATCTCTCGCAAGCATGGCGAAAGTGAAAATGTTTCTTGTGTTTCCAGGTTGGGTGGGAAAAAGTTAAGAGGGGAATGACAAAGCTGCCCTTGACTATGGACATCGGGTTTTCAACTTCTGTCATCCACCTCTTCCTCTCTTGGCCCCTGAACGGTCGTGAGAACTAAGAGTAATGTCAACACAGACAATGTAGTTTCCCCCATGTTGAAAACTGTTTCACGAAGGGAATAAGTAACAGAATATTTGTTTGCAATTACTACAAATGCCATTACAATCAGGAATTTTGGTTCCAAATCTGGGCAGAGCTGATATGCTAAGTGACTGTGAATCTCTGTGAAACATGAAATCAGAATTAGTCTTTTTATATTTATTCTATCAAACTAAAGTTCTGTCTGATTCTGTTTATAATTAGAATAAATAATAGTTTTTGAATTTCATTTCCAAAGAGATGATAACATTAAAATGGGTATGTTTCAGTGTAAGATATATATTTTTTTAAATTTTTATCAGGAGAAAAATATTTTAAATACATAGAAGACAAAATAGTAAAATAGCTTCATAATCATTTCATCTATTATTTACTTAAATATTCTAAGATAAATTAGAGAGATGACATTTCACTCCTAGATATTTCTGTTTGCAACTTCTTTTTCCCCTTTTAGTGAAGACAAGGCATACATGTATAATCACTATATGCATTGTTATGTAGAGGAGGTAGTAGAGTGTGATAGTTAAAAGATTGTATCCTGGAGTGCCACTGCTTGGATTTCAATCCCAGCTCTGCCATTTTATAGCTGGGTGGTATTGACAGTCATATAATCTCTCTGTGTTTGACTTTCTTGGTCTGTAAAATACAGGTAATAGAATACCTACTTCACACAGTTACTGTGATAATTAATTAGCACATGCAAAGCATGTAGAATTTTCCCATCTTAGAGTAGGCAATCCAGGAATGCAAATGAATAGAATTTCAAAAAATAATAATTATTAATATGATTGTAATAAATTCAAGATTTATTTGAAATGATTTTAGCTCCAAGTGGAGCCTGTTTGTATGTATGTATTTGTTAACAGTAATGAAAAGTTAGTAGATGAGCTACTTTTCATTTTATTGTCATGAATATAATCCTTGCATTTGTGTAAAATACTTAAGACAATGCACAACATAAAAAAATCAGAGTAGAATCTTCAAAACATTTTTTTTTTTGAGAGGGAGAGCAAGGGGGACAGAGAGAGCATGCTTCTGTATGCAAGTGGGGGAGGGGCAGGGGCAGATAGAGGAAAAAATCTTATGCACCCTCTATGCTCAGCACAGAGACTCATGCAGGATTTGAACTCACAACCCTGACATCACGACCTGAGCTGAAATCAGGGGTTGGAAGCTTAACTGGGCCACCGCAGCACCCCTCACAAAACATTTTAAAAATATGAACACAGTGCAGAAATTTGTCTTCATCTCATCGTAGATTTTGAAAAGAAGGTTTTAATTTGAAAGGAAAATTTAATGTCAAAAATATTTTTTACAAAGCTACAAATGCAGCAATTTTTTGTGAAATTTCACATTCACGTTCTTACATTTGAAATTTATTGAGGTTCTTAGTTTAAGTTTTGGAGACATCTGTCCCAACAAAACCTTAAATTCTCTGAAGGTTAGTGCAGCAGATTCCCCAGAAGGCTTGAATTGTACCAGCAAGCTGCACTATTTTTTTAATTCCCAGAGCAAGCAAAAAGAAGGCAGATCATTACAAACCCTTATTAACCTAATTCCAAGATCTATGTTTCTGACTAAAATCCAAATGAAGTAAGTTCAGCCCAGAATTCCCATGTCGATAAACTGAGTTGATTTATTTGCTACATTTTATTGTATTGATCACATTAAAAATGTGACCTGTCTGCGACATTTGTCTGGTTTCCTGAGTTCCCTCACATATTTATTTTCTTAGAATCTCGTCTATATTAAAATGAATTCCAACATAATGTCCTATCTAAATGTCTTCTTAAAAGCCCAGTCTTTCATGATTTTATTTTGGAGAAATAAATGTGATTTTAGAATGAGCTAGTACAGGTATGCCTTAAAGAGCAAGGAAATCTAGTCTAATTATTAAAGAAAGAATCAAAGTTGAGGTTATTTTCCTAACGTTTTTACACTATCTTGTAATATGCAGCCTTTATTTGGGGCTCTGTTAATGACTGACTTTGAATCCTCAAAAAGGTGATGGCATAGAAATAGAATAATAATCGCTTCTGTGGAGTGATTGGTTTGATCAGAATTGCCATTTTTGCATGTAAATGTAAAATAAATGGTTTAAATATATATATATTTTAATTTCTTAATGTTTTATTTATTCCTGAGAGAGAGAGAGACAGCATGAGCAGGGAAGGGTCAGAGAGAGAGGGAGTCACAGAATCTGAAACAGGCTCCAGTCTCTGAGCTGGCTGTCAGCACACAGCCCGATGCGGGGCTCAAACCCATGAACTGTGAGATCAAGACCTGAGCCGAAGTCGGACGCTTAACTGACTGAGCCACCCAGGCACCCCTGGTTTAAATATTTTTGAATGAAAGAGACAGAGCACGAGCAGAGGAGGGGCAGAGAGAGAGGGAGACACAGGATCCGAAGCAGGCTCCAGCTCTGAGCTCTCAGCACAGAGCCCGACGTGGGGCTTGACCTCAGGAGCCATGAAATCATGGCCTGAGCCGAAGTTGGCGCTTAACCTACTGAGCCACCCAGGTGCCCCTATATACTTATTCTATACTAGGCACTAGATTCTTTATATACAGTGTATCATTTAAAGTTCCCATTAGCCCATTGTGGCACATACTAGTATTTTAGTGATATTCAGTTAAGACAAGTATACAGTAATGAGCTTAAGACACTTGCCCTATGTCACACATGGCATTTGATCGTGCACAAAATTGAATGTCACACCATTGGCATAATCCACAGCAAGAGCCATGCATCACTATGCTATGCCACCCTGCCTGTACCCTGGACACCTGGGAAACACATGAGACCTGTGATGCAGCCATTAAAAGTCAAGACTTAAGGCTAACAGTTTTTGAGAGGTTTGGTTTAAAATTTTAATTTATTATGGTTATTCATTATTTTGTCTATATATAATTATTCAGCTTCTCTTTTATCCAGCCAGCTTCATCATTGACAGTTATTAAATTATGATGATTTGCAGTAGGTAAAATAAAGTCTCTGTGATTGAAATGATAGACTTCACATCTAAATCTGTACTGATCTGATCTACTGTCCCTGGTGATATTTACCATGGGTATCTTAAAAGTATGCATGCACCACTGTGGGAAATACAGCCACATTAAGATTCATTGGGGAAAAAAAAGAAACGTGAACCTAGTAAAAAGGTAGATTAGATTAGGTTCCATTTCTTGTAGGAATTCTGCCTTTTGGTGTTTGAAGCTTTCAAAAGTGTTACATCTCTTTTGACAGTTTTCTAATGCTTTGTGCGCCTGGGCATATGCTCCTTTTGCAAGGATAGTTTACACATTGGTTCTCAGTTGCCATGGAGTAGGGACGTGTATAATTCTCTTTCAAATTCCCCATCCAGTTCTTTCTTTTCAGAAGTAGTGTATGGTGCATTTGTTGAGAACTCAATGAACATTCACTGAGTTTGGAAAATTCACTGGCGTGATGTGGGCATTGTATACTTACCCTGCATAAAACATAGTGATTTTCATACGTAAGGTACCATTTCATAATCCCTTAATAGAGAAAAATATCCTATCAGTCTTTTCCCACATTTGTTATTCTTATATATAAATACATATATTTTAAGATGAAAGAATCTGTATAAGTATATACGTACATATACAGTAGTGTTACTGTATGCCTTTCTAATGCTGATGATTTGAAATTCCAGATTTTTAATTTAAAAAAATTTTAATGTTTATTTTTGAGAGAGAGAGAGAGAGAGAGACAGAGTGCAAACAAGGGAGGAGCAGAGAGAGAGAGAGAGGGAGACACAGAATCTGAAGCAGACTCCAGGCTCTGAGCTGTCAGCACAGAATCTGATGCAGAGCTCGAACTCATGAACTATGAGTTCATGACCAGCGCCAGAGTCAGACACTTAACTGACTGAGCCACCCAGGCACCTCTAAAATTTCATATTACACATGGCATTGAAAGCAGTCCCCAACCCTTGTGATCACACTTACCTGTACTTGGATTCTAATGGCTCATTCTCCCCGTCTGCCAGGTCCTGAGATCAGTGGTCTGCATTCATTCATCCGTCCTAAGCTAAAAATACATCAGTCTTACTTTGAGGATGTTCTCAGATTTATATTTGAACTTTTTTGAATGTTATGGTGATCTTCATCAGCAAGCAACCTCAATGCATTTTACTTAAGGACTATTTTTGCATTTAAAATGTAATTTGGGGGGCGTCTGAGTGGATCCGTCTTTTGAGAGTCCTATTCTTAGTTTCCACTAGAATCATAATATCACAGCTCAGGAGTTCAAGCATCACATCAGGCTCTGTGCTGGTGGCTCAGAGCCTACTTGGGATTCTCTTTCTCTCCCTCTTTGCCCTTCCTTCACCCTCCCTGTGTTTCTCTCAAAATAAATAAAAACTTTTAAAAACATTTTAAAAATGTAATTTGGGGGCTCCTGCGTGGCTTAGTATGTTAAGCATAAGGCTTTGGCTCAGGTTATGATTTCATGGTTCATGAGTTTTAGCCCTGCATCTGGCTCCATACTGATAGCACACTCGAACATTCTCTCTCTCTCTCTCTCAAAATAAATAAAATAAACTTCTAAGATGCAATTTAATAAGCAAGTTACTGCAAGGAACAGTATCCCTTTTTGAGTTAATTCAGTTCACTTTTATGTGATTTATTTCACATTCATGTTTACTTTTGACTCACTGTCCTATTTAGAAATGTGTATACGGTCCCACATTGGGCTCTGCACTGATAGTGCGAAGCTTGCATAGAATTCTCTCTGTCTTCCTCTCGCTGTCCCTCCCCAACTTGTGTTTTCTCTCTCTCTCAAAGTAGATAAACTTAAAAAAAAAAAAAGAACTAAAATTGTTTCTTCAATATTCTCTTGACAACTAATGTTATAAATTTGCTTGTCATGTTAATGTCACAACATTCTTTTGATAATGTATTAAATAAATTGCCCCTGAAGAATTAATGCTATAGTTTTTCTGCATGGTAAAGCAAAGAAATGATAACTTTTTAATCACCTGGAGAAATCCTTTGAATTCATTTTTAAAAAATCTCTTATTTCTTTATCAAACATATTATGGTTAGCTAAACACATATGTTTCTGCAAGGACAATATAGCCATTCATTAAAGTGTTAATTTAAAAATTGTATTCTTTTTATTGCTATGATTCAGTAATAGCAGAGTTCCAATATTAAATTGAAGTCTCTGCTGTGTCATTCAGTTTGTGTCCTCCAAGTCCCATTTCCTTTCTGAGACTGGGCATCTCCTCAATACTTCCTGAGTCATATCATCCTCAAGGAAAAAATAGCAATGTAAAGCAATTAACTTAGGAGACAAAAGAGTGTTCTTACAGCCACTGTGACTGGATTCATTGTTGAATATTCAGGCTGACCTTACCACCTGACCACAACAATTAAGGCTGGATGAGCCTCCGCACCTTTTCCTCTCTCTTCATTATTTATTATTTGGCCATGGAGAGCTGGAGTGCTGCAAATGATTTACTAAAAAGGACACTTTCCTCTGTAGGGTCAGAACAGGTAACCGGCCTTAACTAACGGAGCACCCCAGAAGGCTTACATTCCAAGGGTGAACCAGTGGTTACACAGACTTTTCAGATGTAGTGACTCAGAAAGTCTATTTTAAGTGTAGTATATGCATGCTCATTATTTATATTGAATGATAATGCCATGCCTAGATGCATATTATGTATCTAAGATTTTATCAGATATTGGTGAAACTAAAAAACACAAAATCAGATACCAGTGAAACTGAAAAAAAATCTAAAATCAGTAATGGCTGCATTGTTAAAGTTGCAGATCCCTGTCGTAAAAAATAATGCTTGTGAAATAGCTGTGAAAAAGAAGAGGATCTGTTTAGAGGTGGAAATTTCAAAGACATAGTCAAGAACTGTACACCAGGCTGTAGTCTCTAGTTATTAAAGAATTTGGATCATTACGCACGACATCATTCATTTAACTCTTTTTATTAGGGAAGTAGAAATACCAATCATGGTACTTCTATAGAGAAAGTCTCTGTAGAGAGTCTTAGAAACCATTCTTACTCACGATGAACTAACTTTGTCACAGTGTTATTGAACAGAGAGCAGGGGGGATTAATCCTGGCCATAGTGTGATTGTGAACGAAGTTTTTAACTGACAGTGTTCAGTTAAATTGTGACAGAGTGATTAATGTAGTTCCTAGTGCAGTTTAGATAAGCTATATAGACTTTTAACTTCTGAGCATTTTGCTATTAGTAGAATTTTTTCAAGATTTCAGTTATTAACAAAACATTGATAACAGATGTTTTAGTATAAATGCCACTCTTTCATTTGAGACATATTAAATATGCAAGAGCCTCATAGACTTATCATTTTGATTTCCAAATTAATTTTGCTGCTGTGTACGGATTAGAAAATTGAATGGCCTACCCATCCAACATCTGCCTGTACTTTGGTCTCTGAGTGATCTAATCTATTATTCAATAACTGAAATTGTTTGAGATGACTAATATGCAAACATACTTCTCATGTTTCGCTTCTGTGTTCCAATAAATACATTTGAATGCCTTTAGAATAGACCTGGTTACTTTCTCTGTACACATTCATATGGTGTAGTCTGGGGAATTTGGGGGGGAAATATTGGAAAGAGGAATGCTTATTTTTTCTCCTGTGTGTTCTGGTAAACAAGGAAATCTTAATTCCATGGGGAGAATTTGTTTGAAACTTTTACTTAACACATTAAACAATATATGTGAAGTAGCTTTTCTCCAAGTTCCTTTTCTCACTCACTTTGTGTAAAATTTGCTGTATTTTTCATTATACTGTATATACCCTTATATGTTAAGATGGGCAAACACATAGCTTATGATGGGATCATCATACGTTACAATAGTTTCATAAGTTTAGGGAGGTATGTGAGTTGCATTTAGAAATTAATATTGTCATGACATTATTTCAAGTTATGGAAACCATAAAGGGGAGAACCATGAAGAGCAGCCGTATTATTTTTTTCTTCCTATACTTAGCAACTGTGCATTAAAATTCATCCTGGTACATGACTATACAAGTCGAGAATTACATTATTATTTTTTTTATTTTTATTTTTTGAGGGCTACATATTATTTTAAAGTTGTCCCTAAAAGCTCTGCATATAATGATTTTAAATTGCAAGAATCTCCATAAAATGTATTTAAAATTTATTTATTTATTTATTTTTATGTTTTATTTCTGAGAGAGAGAGAGAGAGAGAGAGAGAGAGAGACAGCATGAACAGAGGAGGGTCATAGATAGAGGGGGATACAGAATCTGAAACAGGCTCCAGGCTCTGAGCTACCTGTCACCTAGCTTGAACCCACAAACCGTGAGATCATAACCTGAGTCGAAGCCAGATGCTTAACCAACTGAGCCACCCAAGCACCACTAAAATTTATTATTTTTAAGTATGACAAGATTCAGAGGAAATATAAGCAACTTTTACCTTATGAGATAATCATCTAATGCTTAGTAACACTCTAAAGAGGACTTAAAACCAAAATTAATGTTCTGTTTTATTACACATGCATGTTCATAGTATTGTTAGAAAAAACAAGAAACACGAAGATGAATAACTACATGCATGTTGCATAACTACATAGCCACTGTAGTGCTTTAACATTTACTATGTACTCACCCATTCATTTTTCCTTCTACCTCTCTTTCTCTCACAGTAATAGACCTTCCCCCCTTCTTTTTTTTTAACATTTACATTTTAAGCTTAAAATCATCTTTAAACAGTTTATATGTGCATTCACAATGTAATTACTCTTTTATATTACTTAACAATATAAAATTATATCTGTGACAGTTATTGTGACATTTTGCTATTGTTGAACACTGAATTTATTTCTAGTTTAGATATTAAATGACATTTCTATGAACATTAATATCAATAAATCCTCTCCTCCAGTCTGCCAACAGATATATCTCAAGTGACTGAATGAAATGCTTGCACATATCTATTCCCAGCCCTAATTCCCAGCCCTAATTCACACATGTAGTTCATTATCCATCTATTATCTATCATCTGATCCTTCTACTCTTCATATATTTCCAGCAAAACTTGGTAGAAAGAGATGTAAATGGAATTTCTAAGAAAGATAGACTTATGAAAAATAATGTGTTATTTTCTAAAACTATAGAAACGGGACTATAATTTTTCAGGTCCAAAAAGGACCATAGTTTCTTTAGCTTGAGAGATCTGAATTTAAGATAGAGAATGTTGGAATCAGCTGAGAGATTCTTTCAACAGACATCCTCCTCCGTGTAATCAACGTCTTTATTGGTGGGGCCTGAGGTTCCCCAAGGTGATTCTGATGTGCCTAATGAGATAAGCACAACACCTGTAGCCCAACAGCACTTATTTATAGGTCAGAAAAGTGAAGGCCAAGGAATGGTGAGTGGCTTAGGCCCGAGAGGTTATGTTAATGCAGCGGAGTAGAACTGAATTTCTAGGCAACTATGCTTTCCAGTAGGCTTTTCCATGGTTTTTTGTAAGTATGTTCTTTACAAGTGGTATTATATGGGAAAAAAGTCTCAGGGGGCATAAATTTGGGAACGCTGGGTTCAACTCTGGAGTGAGGCCTTTCTGTAGAACCTTTGATGTGCCTTTGGGTTTGTTACTCTCTTAATGGAACAACATTTCCCCAACTTACGTCAGCATGGCACTGACCTCTAGAGTATCCTGAGGGATTAGTGTCTTTTGAAACGTCTTTTGACAAATATTACTCACCATATTACCATTTGCATTTCTGTAATGAAACTGTGTTCTACATGGAGGGTAAAAAAAACTAGGTGTTCATTAATAGGCTTATTACTGATCCACCCTAACTTTTTCATGAGTAGCTTACAAACAAAAATGCCTAATTTCAACTATTGATACTTTAAGCAGTGGACCCCGAATTTTTAGCAAATAACAATCACCTGGACGGTCTGTTACCCTGAGATTGCTCCCTCCCTCCCCAGCTGAGTTGGTCTGGGGTGGGGCCCGAGGGCACACATTTTAAAAGCTGCTGCTGCAGCTTCTCCAAGGACCATACTCTGAGAAACCATTGCTTTAAAAGAAATGTTGAGATTTTTCAGAATATTTTCAGCTGAGAAAACAGTGACATCATTTGTTTACTGGTGTCCTCTTTCTGTTCATCTTATTGAAAATCAAATCGTTTGTTTTAACCCGTTCCCTTCCTGTTCCCTTTTCACAAGTCAATAGCGCTCAGGAGCCAACAATGGAGTGTGAATTTTAAAATGTGTTAAAATCCGTGGTTGAATTCAAGGCGCAATCCCAGTTACCCTTTTCATTCTTTATTAACCATTGCAATCATGGCTGTTATGTTAGGGTCAGAATTCGTTTTGCTCTATGGTTTCTATTTGCCTTATGTTTCTTCTCTCTTCATTTTTCACACACGTACCCTTTTAGAAAAGGGTATGAATAGTGATTCCTTTATGAATGTTTTTTTGCCACATTGTAGACTTGAAACACTTCTCTTTGGTTATTTTTTTATATTCCATTTGCTTACGGGGTAGCTATTAGATAGTTGTGGCTTTTGCATAAATAAAAAACTGATGAGTTCTCAAATATTTTTATCAATGACAGCTTTTATAATCTATATCACAAAATTCACATGTGCACTTAAAATGCATACGTAGTCATAACTAAAACACAAGTTTCACAAAATAGTTCTTCATCTTAATATAGAGTGTACTTCTATAAATATTTTAAATGCTTCACTTAAAAAATTGTTTGTTGTAAAGTTGATCCTGACGAAGTTGAACATTTAAAGAATATTTTGGTTTATAGTACTTGCGGAATTGATTTCATTACCTAATGCTGGGTTGCACTTGCACCTTTGGGATTCATTTTTGTTAAAGGCCATATTGTGCATATTTATGTCTAAATATTTCCAGTGTTGAAGAAAAAAATGTGCTAAAGTATCTCAAGATACAAAAGTGTTATTTGGTCATGTAAGTTTTCAGACTTGGGTGGAAAGTTGGACACAGTACTCTGTAAACCCGCTGACTTGATGTTGTTGGTACTCTGTACCAGACTTCCTAGGAAATTTTCTGGTCGTCCACTTAAGTCTTTTCTCTTGTTGATTCTTTGCCTCACTACAGTGTGCTGCCAAAAAGAATGAAATGAGCTATGTTTTTCAGTTTGGCTTTGAGGAGATTACCTTTGAATATGTATTCAAAAAATTAAAAAAAAAACTATATTTGTATATATTGCAGAATGAGTCTCTAACATGGAGTTAAAAATAGAAGTCTGAACTTAATTTAAAAATGGGAAGAGTTTAAAAAAACTGGATTTGACCTGGAAAAAATATTTAGCATGATTAGCAAAACAACAACAAAAATAGTACAGAGATGCCCTTTGGATTAATGAGTGAAATTCTCTGTTTCCTGCCAGGGGAATGCAATAAGGTAATTCAGTAGCAAAAGCCTAGTTTGAGTAGATCGAAAATTAATCTTCAAACTTAAACTCTTGTGGGCTTTTCTTGAATCATTATTGATGGGACCTTACCTCCTACCTCAAGAGACAAAATGGTTGTAGTTAGGATTTAATTGTGCTTAGTTAGAATAGATCTTCTCTTGTATACTTTATTCTTAAAACAAAAATTGATTCAACTAGAAAACCTGTAAAAATCAAGGGAACATGGTATAAAATATCCTTCATTGCTACATTTTTGCAGATATTTACCATACGTTGTCAAACAAAAAATAACCCTCAACTGCATGATATAAATTTAGCAGCATAGATCATAAAGTATACATCAATGGATAATTTTAATTCAATTATATTTAAAGGAATTTATCCTGTTCAATAAATGCACATTTTAATAACTATCACACGTAAAAAGTTCTGGTCCCCTCAGGCTGACCCTGAGTAACTCCTACATTGAGGAAATGACAGAAGTTATATTTTAATGTGAATAATATAAAGTTAATGCTAACGCTAATACCTGAATGTAATTTGTGACTGATATTATCGTGGTCCTATGTTTTACTTATTTTTTACGACATTTTTTTCTAGCTGGATTTTTTTTTTTATCATGATGTGTTTGACATATAACCTATCAGTTACAAGTGTACAACACAATTATTGGTATTTGTATATATTGCAAATGGGTACAACATTAAGTCAAGTAGTTAGATGTCATCATGGTACTAGATTTTTAAACACTCCTGTAGATCTGGGGTTTTTTGGGAAGATGACACATTTGGCAAATGAAGACCTGGATGTAAGAGTATTTGTTATCTTAAGTCTAATATTCTTTTTATTGTCTATCTTTTCTGATATAGCCTGAAAAAAATGAGAGTGAGCCGGGCAGCCAAAGGATAAAACCTGTTTTCATTGAAGATGCTAATTTTGGACGACAGATCTCCTATCAACATGCAGCGGTCCATATCCCCACTGACATCTATGAGGGCTGTAAGTAAAAGAATTTGAACAGCTGTTGGAATGTCATGCTCTTGTCTGTCTTTTGGATCTCCTGTTTGATGAGAAAAGGAACAAATGTGAGGTCCTGTTTTGTTGAGACGTCATTGAAGAGTCCGTGGTGAACTCTCTGTAAGAGAAGAAATGGGATTTCCATTAGCAGTCTATACTCGGATAGCTGTACTATGTGGGTATTTGTGGAAGAGTCTGAATCCACTGGACATGTCCTGCTCTGGTGAATAGGTGCTTCCGTCTTGCCAGTTGCCATTAAAAGTGAAAACTAATAGGTAAATTTTTTAAAACTCCAAACTGTATAGCACAAGTGTGCACAAATACAAATATACGTAGATAAACTGTTAACGGAGAGAGTGGTACATTTTAGACTTGGCAGTTCTGTGTGTGTGTGTGTGTGTGTGCGCGCGCGCACGCACACACACACACCTTCCTTACTCTAGATTATAGGTAAAAAAATATCTGCCTCTCAATACATTGTGGGCTCAAGATAAAAAGAAATGTTGGAGAAAGACTAATGAAATAAAGAATCATGAAATGAAAGACTTCTTGAGAAGGCTTCCCTGAGAGAAGGGAAGGGCAATATGTTGCTTAGGAAGATACAGGGTGGGAAGCTTGTACCATGTATTATTAAGGGCAGAACTGAGAACGCTGGCTATGAATTCTGCTAAGGACAGTCTATATCTATGAAGACCACCCGTGACCCAGAAAGCAGGGTCTTTGTTCAGTCATAGCTCTGGTCTGCCATGTTCACCATTCTCTAAACAGTTTGTACTCTGCATTCTCACATAAGGAAGTAGTAAGAAGAAAGGATCATTTGAGATTTTTAAAATGTGTTTCTTGTGTTGCCCATAATTACAGAGGCTGTAAAGTGAATTGGGTATCCAGAGCTCCCTGGGTTCTGGCCGGATGGCCTGAGTTGAAAGTTAACGTTTGCAGTTTTTTTCCTTTATAAATCCTTGAAATTTCAGGACATTTTCTCACCTGTAAAATAGGGTATGATGACTAACCTAAAAGATGATTTGAAGATAAAGTAACTTCATACACTTGTTTTCATAATAGTGCCTGCCTAGTAGTAAGTGCGTTGTAAATATTTGTTGTTACTGTCTATTATAATTCAAGTTTAGTTAAGCAGAGGGAACTAAGTACAGGATTTAATAATAAAAATTATAATTTATATTTTGGATTTCCTGTGAGATTATTTAAGTGCATGTAAAGTTCTTTTTAAAACAGAAATTTCATCTTGATCAAATTAGTCATTCTGTTTTTCATTTTAAAGTGTGTATTATTCCTAGCAATTCTTTCAAGATATTGAATGTATGACTTCTCTATTGATAATCGAAACAGAATAGTTGGTATGGGTAGTTTCTGTTGTTGCATGAGAATGAAACATAATTAGACTTGTTTACAATCAGCACTATTAATTCCAAGTTCTCTTGAGAATTACCTGGGATTTAGGTTCATGTGGTTTTTTTTTTTTAACTTTGACCATTATGTACTTAATTTTTTTCTAGTTGTTTACTTGTTTTAAAGAAATATCTTGATATTTGCAATTGTATCTTATAGCTATTACAAGTGTTCAGACAATACTGTGTTTCTCATCTTTTAAAAATTATTTCATCTACCTTATTGTTTGTTGGGTAGGCCAACAAAATAATCTTACTGCTGTAAGATTATATCTTTGAATTCTTATTAGGAGAACACACTATCTGGATATAGAACTTTTGAGATATACTGTTTTTCTGTCCATTCTCTGTTGATACCATAGGTACTGTTTTTGTTTTTACCTGTGTTACTGTGTTGAAGAAACTTGAGGCCAACTTCTTCATTTTCAATTGGTTACAAAGCTTTCATGATTGTGTTCCTGTTTTGTTGCCTTATATTTAGGGATTGTCTTCCTTCCTCATGAAAATCAATACCAATAAGATAGTCAAAGTCAGTGTTTTTGTTTTTGTTTTTTTAATAATCTATGTAACACTTTGGGTAAAATATATATTAAATGAAAATCTTGCATGTGAAACAAATGAAAGCAAGAACTACTATGACTGAAACAAATATGACATGACTAGAACCCTGCCTATTTAATCCCTTCTGTTCTTGAAGGGGGAAGTCTTCTTTTTGTCCAGTTTCAGTAGTCAAGATAGATTCTCTGAACAAGTTCATAGATTGCAGCCATTCTCCAAGGAAAGAAAAATAACACGGTTAATGGTATTGAGGTTTTAATCTGCTTGCTTGTGGATCTGGCCACTTAGGGAAGTAGGATGAATGTTTTGGAGAGTTTTGCCTCAGGGCTGATTCTATCCCCTCCCCACCCCCCACACAATTTTGGTATGGTAGCAAGAGCCAGTGGTCTGTAGCATAACTTTGCAGTCCATGGACACCTTGGGCTGGGATAACCTGGGAAAGAGAAGGGCTTGACCATACTTACTGATCTGCATGGCACATGCCATGCCTCTATGTGGCCTGGAGCTTGCTTCCTGCTCTAGATGGGGGATGAGACACTATTTCAGGTCCAGGATGGCATAGACTCTGTGTACCCCGCTGAGCACTTAGTGGGTTTCTCAGCCCAGTTTCTGCCTCTTCATATATAGAAAATAATGAGGCTCTTCAAACTTCCTCCCACTTGCATTCCTATAAAGCAGTCCATCTTTTTTCCACTCTATAGAAAACTTCCTTGCAGTTCAGATAATCTAATAGGGATTATCAGGAAATCCTCAAATTGTTCATTAAATTCTCAAGGAAGGATATTGGTACTTTATACATTTTTTTTTAATGTTTTATTTTTGAGAAAGAGATAGAGACAGAGTGAGCAGGGGAGGGTCAGAGAGAGAGAGGGAGTCACAGAATCCAAAGACAGGCTCCACGCTCTCAGCTAGCTGTCAGCACAAAGTCCGACACAGGGCTTGAACCCATGAAGCATAAGATCATAACCTGAGCCAAAGTTGGACGCTTAACTGACTGAGCCACCCAGGCACCCCACTTTATGCATTTTTAAAACAGTTTTCCCCTATCTAAAAATCACATGCCATGGTGGCAAAGTTTAATGAAGCGTACACATTCAACGTAGAGAATGAAGGTCGCCAGCAATAGCACCTCTCATAGCCTATCATAAGTAACAGTTTGGGGCCATAGACCTACAGAATGACTTTAAATGCAGAAACGAATTGCCCAAATAGGATTTTCACTCAACTTAGAGACTCTTGTTAAAACTACTGGAAGGCTGAAGATGAGAGGAAAGCTTTCTCTTCAGGAAATTACCCAGAAAAATAAAAGTGACTTTGCTTAGTTTTTTAATGAGGTGATGTTTAAGAAATAAGTGAAAAAATAATTTATCATTTTTTTCATAGATAATTAGCACCTAATTCACCTGTCTAGAAAATAACCTTGTGCATGCATTTTTTGAACAACAAGGGTTAGAAGGGTTTAAGAAGGGGGACATTGAAGCAGTCTTTGATGAAAGGCCATATTATTAAGAATGGGATCAGACTTCCAGTAAAGTCTAATTCCAATCTTAATATTTTTAACGACTATGATAAATGAAATTCCTGATATTTTACTTTTAAGTTAATTTTAACTTTGTTACATTATTTGGGAGACCGAATTGTCCATTGGAGTTACTAAGATAATATCCTTTGCATGACAATCTTTATTTTCTTACTCTTTTCTTCAAACTTTTTTTTCAATTTAGTTGAAATCACATAGTTTAAGTCTATCAGTTCTGTGCTGGAACAGACATTAAAAATGATACAAAGAAAGATTAAGCATATTTTTAAAGGGTATTGTGACATAGTATACAGGTTTTTGTTTTTGTTTTAGTATCCTACAAAGAGTTTTTAATTATATTCATGTTTTCCTTTCCCATTTAGAATGAACTATTTGTACACATCTGCAGAAGATGATTTTAATTAGTCTCAGGGACTAAAAAGTGCTGATTGTGAAAATAAGATAAAATATTGAGACAGGTGTTTTCAGATATCAGAAGGCATACTTTAGAATACGTCATAATTTAAAAAAAAAACAAAAAGAAAAAAAAAGAACCTCTGTCTTGGATTATTTGGTCAGTCTCATTTATCTTAATATTGGCTTCTCCTCCTTTGCTGAAATCTAATCAGTAAGACGCTGACCTTGCCTGGCCTGTACTCTTTTAAAATTCATTTCCCATGTTATGAACTGTGTGAGTAAATGACACAGGAGTAAAATCAGAAATGTCAACAAGATCTTGAAAATTTAATAATTCCCGGGACTCTTGATGCAGTGCATCAGAACCTATCAGATTTACAGGATTGTTCTAGGTTTCTGAATTTAATAAACGTGAAAGCTTACTTTAATTGAAGACTTAGCTGAAGGAAACAGCCTCCTCTTTTCCTAAGACAGTTGTGTGCCTATATTCTCATAAGGAATCTTCTGTTCTAATTTCTCCAAGGCAATTACTTTTTAAAGTCCCAAGAATTGAAATGAGATTATCTTTGCTCATTGATAGATTTAAAGTTTTAGAGTAGTACATTTAATTAGAACCCTATCTGAAAGTGTTCATTTTTGAGAATTTCACTGGCGGATACTGAGATTTTTAGAGGGCATTCAAAGCATACTTAATTTTCAGATCTAATTTCTCTGCTGGGCTGTTAAGAACACAAACATGGAAACAAACATGGAAACTGGTAAGAGAAGTTTTGACTATTTAGACAATTTGGTTTTAATCACAAAACTTTATTAATTTTTCAAATCACTTTAGATTCAAGTATGGGGAATGTCTTCGTAGGATAGTGGATAGGGATTTATCCATAGAAATTTATATTTATTTATAAAATTATTATAGTTCTAAAAGAGTATACAGTAACAAGGGAACATAAAATCTCCCAAGACGCGTAACATTTTCGGGTACTAAATACTTTTGTCCTAACACTTACATTCTCATGTAAGCAAAGAAATTACTTCCATTTTAGAAATGGAAAAGTAAACTTTTATCACAAAGGAGTATCCATTTTGATAAAAGAAGACAAATTTTTCAGGAATTGTATTGCCTTTCAAAATCTCCTATGCTTTACTAACTATACTTCCTATAAACTGAACTACTTATAAATATGAATACTAGCATTGTAATTTTTTTTTAAGTTTACTTACTTATTCTGAGAGTAAGAGAGAGAGAGTGTGAGAATGGCAGAAGGGCATAGAGAGAGAATCTCAGGCAGTTCCCCATGATCAGTGCAGAGCCAGATGTAGGGCTTGAACTCACTAATTGAGATGATGACCTGAGCCGAAGTCAGATGCTTGACCGACTGAGCCACTCAGGCACCCCAGTGCTTGGTGATTTTGATGATTATTCACATTTAGTAATTCTAATCATTTTATATTAATACAAAGAATAGTTTGGGGATGCCTTGGTGGCTCAGTCGGTTAAGCATTCAATTTCAGCTCAGATCATGATCTCAAGGTTCATGACTTTGAGCCCTGCATTGGGCTCTGTACAGATAGATAGTTCAGAGCTTGGAGCCTGCTTCAGGTTCTATGTCTCCAGCTCCCTCAGCCCCTCTCCTATTCATGTGAATTCTCTCTCTCTCTCTCTCAAAATAAATATAAAAAAATTAATAATCTGAACCGTCAAATACTAGAATTCTAAACACTATGTATAATCATGGGACAGCGTGAAATACGCATTCATTTCACTGAGTTCCATTTGGGTTGCATGGACAAGAATATAGAGACTATAAGAAGTGGATCCACATCTTATCTCTACCATTGGATTACTTAAATTACAATTAAATCACCCAAATTCTTCATCTCAAAAGATAATAGACCTCATTTGGTTATGGTGAGAATTAAATGTGGTAAATAATATTAGGAGTCTGTCAAATAGAAAATGCTTCTATATTCCTATTTTTAATATCCCAAAAGGTATTAAGCTGAATGCAAAGGAACCTTATTTTTTAGGAATTCAAATTATTAACATACGTTACTCTAAACCATATCATATTTAAGTTTTTATGACTAACAGTCAAATAATTTTAAGGTAATATTTTAACTGATAGATTCACTAATTACATATCATGGATCAAAACAAACTTCCAAATAATCTAAATTTTGTAGGATGGTAACTCAGTTTTGTTAAAATTGCTGATTAGTCTCCCATGACCTGACTGAGCATCCATCATGATTGTCTCCACCAAGATGAGATTCCTCAGGGTACTCCTAGTCTCCGGTGAGTAAGGACTGTGGAGAAATTACTATCATTTCTCATCCCTTGGTAATTTTTTTCTGAGTTACTGTTTTCAGAGGTGGTATTTATCACAAATGTAAATTTGTGTAGAGATGAAATAATACAGAATGTTTTTAGCAGTAACACATGGTTTATTTTGTGTTTTGCTTTAGCTAGATAATTTATGGATATATATATAATAGTTCATGCATATATTAATATAAAACATACTTATCCAGCAATTCTGGAGGGTGCATCCTTCCATACTCCAGAGCTACATGATGAGAGACTGAAAAAGTAAATGTTTTTAAAGAGCAGTCAGTAAAATGTTACCATGGTCATAATATTAATAAGTAGCTTCTGTTCTTTCTTCTAAAAAGTTATTTCAGTTATAAAGCCTTGATTCTCAGTCGTGGAACCAGAAATCTGATAAAGATTTCCCTAAAAAGTACAGTTGATTTTGTAACAAAGAAATTCTCCATTGTNNAAAAAAAATACAAAAAAAAAAAAAAAAAAAAAAAAAAAGACTTTTTGAGAACAAGCCTGAAATACAAAATGTAGATTTCAGGCTAGGGTAATTTGATCATATTTAATAAGTGTGGCATAAGGAGAAATAATTCCTTTCAGGTAGAGTTTGTACCCTCTTGCCTTTTTCTCAGGATGTTTCTGAAATACATGTCTTTCATAGATAGCAATATAGTACTCAATTTGCTGATGGGAAAATAGACCACAGGTAAACCCAAAGGCCAAGGATATCGTATTGTGATCTTACAGATACTGGTCCTATAATTCTTTTAAGATTGTGGAGTAACAAACTAGTTAGTAATAATAGTTACAGATTTTTAAAATTGCTATGGACTGAATTGTGTTACCCTAAAATTCATACGTTGAAATCCTAACTCCCAACATGAATGTATATGAGATAGGGGCTGGTAGGAGGTAATGAAGGTAAAATGAACTTCAGAGTGTGGGGCCCTAATCTTGGAGGATTGGTAGCCTTAGAAGAAGTTCTTACATGCACATGCAGGGAAGAGCTCATGTGAGGACCTAAGGAGAAAATGGCTGTCTACAGGCCTGGAAACAATACTATCACAAGAAATCAAGAAGCCTATCACCTTGATCTTGGATTTCCGAGCCTTCCCAACTGTGAGACCATAAATTTCTCATTTAAGCCACCCAGCGGATGGTATTTTGTTATGGCAGTCAGGGCTGACCCGAACACAGATTTATTTGCCAAGAAAAAAATGCGATTGTCTGAAACTCAGCATTTAAAATAAATAAGCTACTCAGAGTTTAAAAGAATTCAAAACAAGCTCTGAAAAAGTTAAGTTGGATATGTCACACTTTGTACTGAAATGTAATGGTTTAGAAATATTTGGCTGCTATATTTGGATTTACAGGGCCCCGTTTTTTATTTTAATTCGGAATCGTGATTTCTGTACTTCCCCTTGAAGCACTTATGTTCTAGAAACCAATTAATGTTCACCAAACTCCATAGAAAAATAGGCTTGATTGAAAAGACAATGAATTTGCAATTCTAAGCATCTATAGCAACAATTAGATTGATCATGGAGAATTCCTTAAGTTATTTAGTGGATATGCAGGCTTTGTAGATACAGAGTTTGAAATTTATAGTTACTGAAGTGTGGTTTCGTTTGGTTTTGTTTGGTCACATTTAAAAGGAGACAGAAGAATATTGTAACAACCTCATTGTCTAGTCTTTTGATCATGAACCCCATGGTCCTGACAAATTGCTTTGTTTTTGTTTTTATCAGTCTGTGCAGATAATATCTGTGCACACTACAATTTGATTAAATTACAAATACTCGGTTCCTGGTTCAATTTGCAAAGCAGCCCAGCCCCTTTATTGAAACTTGAGGAATATTTTAACCCATAATGATATTTGCAATTATAAAAATCCCTATATCTCATTAAAAATAAAGTTGTAAATTAGCTCTTGACATAGCTTCCCTTACAAGGTTCACTCACCTCTTTAATGTAAATCTATATAATGGGGGTGAATTGTGTCCATATCACCTACCATGTTACTGACAACTACTCATTATTTCCAGCAGAATATTTCTGGCATGTTCTAAATGAAATTTAGGTAGGTTTAGCCACTGGTTTCCATTTTATAGGACTACGTAACATTAATGTCTCACAAGTATGTTTCATTTAATTCACTTAATCTCTTTATTCAGAAAATTTTATACGAGCAAAAAGTGGGCATAATACTTTAGATAAAATTTATAACTCACTTGATAGGAGTAATTTTGTTCTACAAGTATGGCATGTAGTTTGTTGTAAAAATCTAGCTTTGTTTGATAGCCTTCTGCACTTTTTCAGTGAATGACTATGGATAATGGTGAGTTTCCTAGTGACTTTATACTAACAAAGTGGTCTTGGTCATTTTAAGTCATAAACAGGTTTAAAACTTCCAATTCATAAATTAAAATGTATATTCCCATGTAATAGTCAAAATTACGAATTTGACTTAGCATTTACCAACTCTTCTCCCCTACACCGGATGACCGCTAATGAAAACCTACCCTAGCTAGAAAAGGGGCTGAGAGGGTGGGACATTTTATAGCAGCTCTCTGAATTTTCCACTAGGTAGAAGTAAGGAAGGGAATTTGGGGGAGAGATTTTATGGGTTATTGAGACATTTCTTCCTGGCTTCCTTTGACTCTGTAGACAAACCTCTTTGTACAATGAGAAAACTCACTTCCATATTTCTGGGAGGCATTTTAGATTTGCCTCTCCAGAATTGCCTAGGATATTAAAGAATAATAACATCCTACGTGTTTCATGCCAGTATTAGCCGATGCTGCCAAGTCAGCCAAAATTTGGCCATACAGTGTTGGATAGCTCAGAATGTTTTAGTGTATGTCTCTTGTATTGTAGTTCTTTACAAAATTTTTCTCCTGTTGGTGCATGTTATTTAGTCAAATGGAAATCTCGTGATTCTTAGAGAATATTTTTCATGTAGCTTCTAAGTTCTCTCTGAGTACTTAGAAAATTGCTTAAAACTTTTTTGTCATAAACGTGGTTAATTTTGATACTAATGTATCTCATCCAATAAGTCCGACACCCATGTTTAGATGACATAAATCCCAGCACTCAGTCTAGCGTGCATGTAACTCACTAAGGAATATCCTAGATCTTCCCATAACTTAATTTCAGAGCTGGTGTTTATTTCTGTGTCTTTTTTTAAGGGAGAGATACTATACAACACGTTTATTAAATGGCCTTACTGGCTATTTGTTTTTCATATTTTATTGTGAGATGTGTTAAAAGAAAATAATGTGAATTTTGTGTTTATTAATGAACAAGAATATCCAGGAGTTCGTAAAATGTCCAATTATTGCTCCCCTTCTGCTTCTGTATAATGGGAACCACAAATAAAAATTCACTGTCCCTTTGTTTCTAAAAAGAAATTTGCAAAGCAACACAGAGGGATGGCATGAAAAGATGTGGATACAATTCAGTTCCTCTGTAAATTTGATAGCTGGAAATCAGAAATACTTGGCTAGTGTTTTATGATGGGTATAACCAGTGACAAGCCATTCAAAGGTTGAAGAAGAGAGATAATGAAATCTTAAATTAGAATAACTTTCCAAACAGACTGACAGTCCTGTTCACAGCAAATTAAAAAGGGATTGACAATCGAAGAGAAAATTGAGGTCTGGAATTTGAGATGAGAATATTTTAATCATCTGGCATTTGGCTTCATGTATAAAATCTTAGCAGATTTCTCCCGAGAGATAAAAAGGCATTTAAAAGATCTTTCTAAAATCCTATTAAAAAAGAAAGATTTTCAATGGATTAAAGATTCCAAGACTATTTTGTCTCAAGATACAAAGATGATATTTTACAAGTTAAGGGGCTGTGAGCTACACAAGTATTGCGATTGGATTTAGTCAATACTTACTGTCAGTCAAGCAAACCAAGTTATAAACAATTTTAATTTAATGAAGAATACATGAAACTTCTAGAAAAATATTGCTTAAAGTATATAGCATTATAAAGATAGTACCAAAGGTCTTGCTATTTGGTTCATTCCTGTGTAAAGGTTGTTTTTGTTTTGTTTCTTGTGAATGGTATTAACTGGAAACGGAGAAGTTCAGTATTAGTTCCCATGGACACTCGAGGCTCTTTGCCTCATATTCTCCCAGTCTGGAACACAACAGAAGAAATGTTCCATTACTACCCTTTCAGTCTATGAAGACCAGTTGCTTCTCTGTGTTCTTATTAATAATTGGCCCTTATATTGTTTGGAAATGATCAGCAATGATTAGGTTAGTTGGGTTATAGAACATAAGACCCCTCCCACCCCCAAGGTGAGTTACACCAATAGTGGAAGGCTTTATTTTTGAAAGATACTAACCCTGTATCTTTAATACTTGAAACGACTTCTCTATTTAATTTTGATCTTTCGTAAATCAGAGGACATTCTTGACTCACAGAAGGACATCCTCATTCCAGAATCATCTAATTTTTTGACCTTCTTTCCTTACCCACTCCACCCCAAAGCAAAGAAACAAATGACAAGAAAAACTAGTATTTAAGTCATTTTTCAGTACATGTATGCCACCTTTTCCCATTTCTAAAAGAAAGGTTAATGAAAGAAATCTTTTATCCCCTGAGGTTTTGTCATTTATTATTTGAAGTTTTTGTATTCTAAAATTTATTTTTTTTAATGTTTTTATTTATTTCTAGGAGAGAGAGAGAGACAGCGTGAGCAGGGAGGGTCAGAGAGAGAGAGGGGGAGTCACAGACTGAAACAGGCTCCAGGCTCTGAGCTGGCAGTCAGCACAGAGCCCGACACGGGGCTCGAACCCACGAACCGTGAGATCATGACCTAAGCGAAAGTCGGACGCTTAACCAACTAAGCCACCCAGGCGCCCCATGTATTCTAAAATTTAAATAACATCTTTTTTTCATATAAAAGTGTTTTCTCCTTTCTTTCTAAATGTTAAGAACTTTTGTGCAATAATTTTGCTTATGTATTAATTTTTTCTGGTAGTTTGATCTTAAAATTCCTTTTTGTAATTAGCTTTAATTCCAGTTTGCTAGTCTAGGGAATAAAAAAAAAAAATTACCAGATTAAAAAACAGCCAAATTTTTCATCACACTTATTTCTAAAGGATTTATAACTGTTTGAAAAATAATTCCTGAATGGGCCAAAATGTTTGTCATCGATTTAAAATATATTTCAAGAAAAGGATCTTTAAAAATGTTTGAGAAATAGAAGCTTTTGTCAAGTATCCAATTGGTAAGATTGAATGCTAGCCATCTATAATTTTAAAAGACCATGCAAATATTAAGTATATAATCATTTTAATGCAAAATGCTATTTATTTCAGTTCTAGTGAAGTCACTCCTCACACTTACTTCTATTTTACTTCTATTAAAGTCTGTTTTTTAAACCAAGTCCTACTGTTAAAATCTTTTAAGAGGCTAAATTTTTTTGTCTAATATGATTCTCATGAAAATTGGAAAGAGATCCTACAGTGGTGGAGTACGGAGCCTTTGATAGAGACAGAAAGTGATAAAAATAAAAAATTAAGGGGTAGGAAATGTTTAATATGAAGAAAGGAAAAGGATGATACTCCAGTGAATATTCAAATAAAAATAAACTGTCTTTTAGCAAAACTATAATAAAGTTGGGATTAGTGAGACTATTATAGTACAAACCATAGTACTTCCCTCAAAGGACTGTTAAGAGAACTAAAAGAAAACACATAAAATACGTAGAACGTTGTTAAATGATTATTAAAACAATCTATCCTGGGGCTCCTGGGTGACTCAGTAGCTGAGGTTTCTGACTCCTGTTTTCCCACTCAGGTCATGATCTCACAGTTGATTAGATCACATAAGGGATCTGACAGCGTGGCACCTGCTTGGGATTCTCTCCACCAGCTCTCTGTCCCTCCTCTACTCATGCACAGGGTGTCGCTCTCGCTCTCTCTCAAAATAAGTAAACTTAAAAAAAAATCTATATTCGCAGCCCTCATTTTCCTAAGAAAACTTAGGTATAAGTTATTTAATATTAATAACTTAATAAGTTAAGGTTAAATTATTATAACCTTAGTCTAATAAGATATTGTCATCAATAAAACTTTTTTATACACATCGTCTTTTTCAATCATATTTTTGGGTTAAAAGAAATCAGTGTTTTAATAGTCAACAAGATAAGCAATTATAGAATTTATTCTAATATCAGTGAGCTAAGAATTATATTGATTAGTTTCTTTTTATAGCTCTTCAGTCAAGGTTTTTACAGTATTGTGAATAGCTTGTGAACATGAACTTCAACAAATTTCGAGATAGATTTTAATATTATAATGAATAGATTGTGAGTGTGAAACTTTGAAACTATATTTACTTGGAAGAATATTGGTTTTTTTTTCTTTTTTATTGTTTTTCAGGAATAAAATTTAGCGATTTATCACTTTATATATAACACCTAGTGTTCATCCCAACCAGTGTCCTCCTTAATGCCCCTCCCCCTTTCAACACTTCCCTCAACTGACACCCCACCAACTATCCTGTTTTTTTTTTTTCTGTATTTACGAGTCTCATGATTTGCCTCCCTCTCTGTGGAGAACATTGTTTTTAATTTGCAGTCTTCTTTTATGTACTAAATGATACATTCCAGAGTTCATCAGGTTTCAGTCTTTGAAGCTCAGTTGAGTTTACTAAACATACAATGATAAACAAAACATTTTGCTACCATAAAGCCAATTCCGATGGAATGAGGAGAATTAACAATACATATCTGGGGATTGAGGTGTGTTGTACTCATAAGGCATTAAATAAAATGTTTCTACCTTTCTCACTAACATTTATTTCTTGTCTTTTTGATACTTGACATTCTGACTAGTGTGAGGAGATATTTTATTGTGTTTATGATTTGTATTTCCCTGATGAGTAGTGATGTTGAACATCTTTTCATAGCTCTGTTGGCCGTCTGCATATCTTGTTTGGAAAAATGTTTATTTAGGTCCTCTGCATTTTAATTGGATTGTTTCTTTGTTTTCTCACCATTTATTTATCTATCTATCTATCTATTTTTATGTTATTGAGTGGATGAGTTCTTTAAGTGTTTAGATATTGTCCCTTTTCAAATATATGATTTTCAAATAACTTCTTGGCTTCAGTTGATAGATGATTTCCATCACTGTTCAGAAGCTCTTTAGTTTGATGCAGTCCTGTCTGTTTTTGCTTTTGTTCCTCTTGCCTTTGGAGTCAGATCCAAAAAATTGTTGCCAAGACTAGGATCAGGCGGTTCACTGCCTATGTTTCCTTTTACAACTTTTATAAATTCGAATTTTACATTCAGGTCTTCAATTTATATTTAGAGTTAATTTTTGTGTATAGTGTAAGATACTGGTTCAATTTTATCCTTTTTCCATATAGCTATCTCGTATTTCCAACAGTATTTGCTGAAGAGACTCTAATTCTTCCCCGCTGTAAAATGTTACCTCCTTTATCATAAATTAATTGACCATATATGCTTGACTTTATTTCTGGGCTGTCTCTTCTGTTCCATTAATGTATGTGTATGTTTTTATCCACAACCTTTTGACTATAAACACAAATTATTGGCAATGTCACGTTTAGGAAAAGCAGATAAAAGGGGAAGAAAATGGGAGATTGATACTTTAATAGAATAAATAAAATAATTTCAGTTGAAGCAAAGAAATGAAAAGGCTTTGTTTCAGATTGATTTGGAAGGCCAGAGAAACTGACAAATAATATAAAAGATTCTGGCTTCCATCAGTTTGATACAGAACACAAAGTGACAAGAAAGTACAGGCTTCTTTTAAAAACATGAGTAAGATTATCATAGTAAATACATTTGGGGAAGAATGATAAAATACATTTCAGGAAGCCATCAATGTCTATATCAGAATGGTAACTGTATGTTTAACATCAAACAGAGTTTATTACTTCTTAACATGTGCCTAATTTTAGGTCTTAGGAAGTAGAAGATTTAAAAAGCATTGACCTGTTTGTTACTCTTGATAGGACATTTTACCGAAAAGTTGATTGAAGTTTCCTTTTTCGGAACAAAAATGTGATATGTTTCTAAGTAATTAAGTCTCGCCACTCTTGCCTTCTGGTGAATAAGGGTGGTTGGCATTCGTGCATTCAGAGCTGATGCAGATTTACATCATTTCTGTAAGTCAAAGGTTGCAAGTGAATTGCGGAAGAGAGCCACACAGCAATGGTGAGAAGAGCATGTTGGGCAATTTGAAGTGTCTTTATAATACAAATACGACTCCTGTGGTAGACCTTTATGGTCTTCGAAGCCCATGTAATCATCGAGCCTCAGTCTCCTGAGGCTCAGTAAGTATAAAGGCACAATAGATTACCTCATCATTCTGAGGGAGGCAGAAGGGAAATTGCTTCTTCTCCAAGTGCATAGCGAGCATTAGTTAAAGTGTTGTACATTCAAGAGGTGCAGGCATTGTGTCCCTGGGTACTTGATTTAAGTCAATAACTATTTTTAAAAGCAACATTTAAAAAAATGACATAAGAAGATAATGGGTTTTTATTGGTTTCAGTATCTTTACATTATTTCTTGATGGACTGTGAGGCATTCATTGATACACAGAGTTTGTATTTGGTGCATTTATTTTAATGCAGATGTGAAAATCATACTTGAAAGGCACATTTTGCTTCTCTGTTAAATGGAAACATGAGAGAGCATTCTGCCCACTGATTACTTTAATGGAGAAAGATGTTCATGTTTATGAGGGTTAGGTCCACATTGTTTCCTTTTGGCAGTCTCTCTTTGCTAAGTAAAGCTTTTTTATACTTACGGACCTATAAGAGCTTATTGGTGTCAATAACTAACTTCATTCAAACTGATGGTTCCACTGAAATAGTGACTCCCCAATCTGATCCTTTCAAGCAGATTTCATAGCTAAGCTACAGATTGATTTCTTTAATTGCCCCTTGAATAACCCTTTTTAATGGTTAACTGACAGGCACCCCCCATTATGCTTAAAATTGAATGCATCATGCTTGTCCCCAAATATCACCCCTGCTTTAATATCCATATCTTTGTTAATAGTGTTATCTGGGGCCAAGACAGAAAACCAGGACTCTTTTGTACCATTTTCTCATCATGTCACACTCATCTGCAGATTATTTCTCCTATTCATCTTTTAAATCTCCTTCCAATTCTCCAGGTCCACAACTTTTTGTTTGTTTGTTTTTTAGACCATTATTATTCCTCACTGGCCTGATGATACTAGTATTCTATCTTGTCTACCCCCTTTACATCTGTCTTCCAATGTATACGCTTATTCATAATAGCTTGTGAGTGAAATCTTAAGTTCAAGTATGTTTATTTTGTGCTTCATCTTACAGGTCTCTATAATTCTCAGAATAAATGTATTTTGCTGTTAGTATTCTGATCACCTAGGCAGTGTGTCCCTAATCCTATTCCTGCCACCATTAACCCACATCCCCCATTCATTCAACCATTTTGAATAACATCCAAGTCCCTGATTGCCTTCTTAAAAACAAAACAGGGGCACCTGGGTGGCTCAGTGGGCTAAGCATCCGACTTTGGCTCAGGTCATGATCTCACGGTTCGTGGGTTCGAGCCCCGCGTCGGGCTCTGTGCTGACTGCCAGCTCAGAGCCTGGAGCCTGCTTCAGATTCTGTGTCTCCCTCTCTCTCTGACCTTCTCCTGTTCATGCAGTTTCTCTCTCTCTCTCTCTCTCTCACAAATAAATATTAAAAAAAAATTTAATGCAAAACAAAACTTCTTTGTCCTTCACAGGATTTTTGCTGAATCAGCCACCCAGCCTTCCTACCACCTCTCCACTCCTGTTAATACCTTCTGTGCCACCCCGGGTGCCTGGGTGGCCCAGTCAGATCCGACTTCAGCTCTGGTCCTGATCACGGGGTTCACGGGCCAGAGCTCTGTGTTGGGTTTTGTGTTGACACCTCAGAGCCCGGAGCCTACTTTGGATTCTCTCTCTGCCCTTGCCCCACTTGTGCTCTGTCTCTCAAAAAAAAAAAAAAAATAAA
>NW_027536463.1:454424-552368 GCF_008692635.1 Crocuta crocuta
AAAATCTTGTGTGTCACCTGCTCTAGGAGCTCTTAAGTGACCAGCACACACCCCTCTGACTCTCCAAACATTTACTTAGCTTCATAGGCAAGTTGGCTGTTGCTAGAGTCTGTGATGCAAAAGCAAAATTTGATCTAAGATGCTTTGATTTATCTTTCTGTCTTCTCTCTGTTTTCTCTATTAGATTAGAGCAACTTGAGAAGAATTTTCACAATTTATTTGATTTTAATTCCAAGAGCCTAGTCGAGGATTATTAATAAATGTTTTTTGAATGATTGAACACAGTGCTGGAATTAGACCTGCCCCTCTCTAGGATTTCATTTATTACAGTTAAAGTGCCCAAACCATTTTTAATCTGTCATGTGTCCCTTTGTGCCTTATGCAACTATTTAGCTATTTTAGTGTTATAGGAAAACCGAGTTTTTATCCTTGAAATATCATACTAGGTCATCAAGCCATTCTGTTGCTATCTGTGAATTTCCAACTTGTCAGTATCATTAGTATCTATTGTCTTCATAGAAGGCTTTATGGAGAGTTCTTGGTCTTTCATGTCTCAACCTAAAATATTTCTTTTGAGCAAATATTAATAGCCTGATTTATGTAGCCACCTAGTCCATCTCTATGGCCTCCCCAATTTTAATTATTTAAAGAGCACTAAACAATCGTGAGTGGTTATTATTTATTCTGGTTTACTGTGTGTTACTTCCACTAGGATGTTAGAAGATCTGACTCTTTGGATGACCTGGACCTCTGAAGAGGCCACTAACTATAACCCACTGCCCCACTGCTTATTTTTGTAAATAAAGTTTTATCTATTTATCAATTTTTATTTGAGTATAGTTAACCCACAATATTAGTTTCAGGTGTACAACAAATGATTTGAAAAATTTGTACGTTGTTCTGTTCATGTCTAGGGTTGCTACCATCTCTTCCCATACATCACTGTTCTAATTTCATCGACTGTGTTCATTATGCTGTATTTTTTTTTATTCCCGTGTCTTATTCATTCCATAATTGGAAGCTTGTATCTCCCACTGCCCTTAACCCAGTTTTCCCAGTCCCCTCTCCCTCTCTTCTGGCAAATATCAGTTTTTTCTCTGTATTTATAAGTCTGATTGTGTTTTTGTTTATTCACTTGTTTCATTTTTAGGTACCATTTTTGAGTGAAATCATAGGGTATTTGTACTTGTCAGTCTGACTTAATTCATTTAGAATAATATCCTGTAGATCCAACCATGTCGTCTCCAATGGCAAGATTGCATCCTTTTTTTATAGCTGCATAGTATTTCTTCACACACATACACACACACACACACACACACACACATACACATACACACATGATATATACCACATCTTTTTAATCCATTTGTCTGTTGATAGACAGGTTTCTTCCATATCTTGGCTACTGTAAATAATGCTGCAGTAAACATAGGAGTTCATGTATCTTTTGGATTTAGTGTTGTTTTTTTTTTTTTAGGTAAATACCCAAAAGTGGAATTATTGGATGATATATTTTTAATCTTTTGAGGGATAGGCATACTGTTTTCTGTAGTCCCTGTACCAGTTTACAATCCTATCAAGAGTGCACAATGCTTCTTTTTTCTACACATCTTCTCCAACAGTTGTTATTTCTTGTCTTTTTAAATTTTAGACATGTATATAAAGTTTTATTGAAACACAGTCACATCCATTTGTTAATGTGTTGCCTCTGACTGCGTTTTCCTACAGTTAGAATGGAAGTTGTTGTAACAGAGCCCGTTTGGGTCAGAGACATAAAAATATTTCCTATCTGGTCCTTTAGGAAGAAAATTTGCCAACTTTTGCCCAAAAGCTTTGCTTAGAGCCTGGCACAGAATAGGAGTTCAATAAATGTTTGTTAGATGAGTGTACGGTAGAAATTCGGTGATTAAGAAATGAAGCAAACAAATTTGTAAATACTTAATAGGAAGCTTCTCAGAAATATTTGTTGATTTAAAGGGCTTCCTAAAAACTGGTCTATGGTGTGATACTAGGCTCTTCAAATCATATAAGTTAAAAGCAGTTGATCTATTTTAGAACTTGAAGTGAGGCCAGAAAGAGGACCAGAATGATTGGGCTCCTCCATTTCAGATGCTGATACCACTCACCTATCACTTACGGTTGAAGGAAGGACAAGGAATCCTTGGATCATTTGTGCCTGCTTAGAATGTAGCATAATGAAGATTGAACTGAAAATGTTTTACCTTTCACTGAAAATTATCTCTAACTTTAAAAGGTGACAGAACACATGAGAATCGCACATATTTGTTTACTGTTTCATTTATTTATAACTATTTTTGAATATCTAAGGATATTAGTCATTACTGTTCCCTGAGTGTCTCTTATGCTTAAATATAGCATCATTTTCATTTTCCTAACAACCCTAGTTGTTGTTGCTGTTCCTAACAACCTAGGGTTGTTAGGTTGTTAGAAAACAACCCTGTTTTCTCCAGACTCTACCTGCAAAACTAGAACCCTTATACAATTATACAGCTTGCCGAGTGTTGTATAAATGTGCACTAAACACAAAATGGTTCCATCCCATTGGGACCACTTTATTCTGGGTATTTGAGGAAACATAAATAAGGTACTGTCTACCCTAGAAACAGACACTATAATAGGAAGCATGGAAATAAATAAGGATAGTGAAATGTGGGAAGCATGTGATAGAGGTTTATAGAAAAAGCTATAGGAGAGTGGGGAGGTACACATTCCGCTAAATGAGGAGGTGGGGTGGAAAAATCAAAGAAGAGAATGTGATGTGCTCTGTGCTAAGAGAGAAGGAAGAAAGTTGACAAGTGGCTATGGTATGTAAAGTCACGAGAGAGAAGACCATATGTTGCATTAACATGAGAGGTAGACATCAGCACCGCTTGCTCTGAAAAGGGCACAACTCTGATTATAGCTTGAGCTTCGAGCACATAGTAAAGCAATGGCAGAGGACGTCAGGTGATTGGGAAGACCACCATATAAGACTGGCTTTTATGGAGAGCAACTGAAGGCTTTTAATTAGGGAGGGCATTTGCCACAATTTGCACTGTGGCCACAGTGCAAAGAATGGAGAGAATGGGTGAAAGTGAGCTGAAATTGGAAGCATGCATTTATGTGCACATTATTTGTTTTGATTAGGTGTTGAATGTACGTTTTATAACTACGTCAAATAACTTGAGCTTCTTCCCCAATTTGACTTCGATAAACTTAACCCTTGTTGGATATGAAGCTATAAATGAAAATTTAAAACACATGACTTATTAAGATAGAAAAACAATTATTTCTTTATTCTTTATTATTCTTTATTATTACATTGTTTGCTGAGCAACACAGTAGCCAGGGCTGATAACTATACATTTCATGTGTCAACGACTGTATCAAGTACATTAAAATCTGAACCAGCCATGCTCAGTACGTTGTAAGCATCCTGAAATCTGACAGTTGCTGTGTTTTATAGATGTCTATTTGTTTAAGTAACAAAATCTGTACTAAGTGCTCTGCATATATATATATGTGCTATATATAGCATATATATATATATGCTATACGCATAGGGAGAATTCTCTATTCATGTGTAACCAGAGATAGAAAGTGTTAGTTAACCTCGTGTCTTAGAAATCGTCTTAGATTTCATTCACGACTCTGTAAGTAACAATGTAGTTCAACGTCAAGAATTTGTTTTATTTTCACTGTGAAGCAGTGTGCGGTGTTTAAACCAAGGGATTGCTCTTCTCCATTACAGCCAGAGACTACCCCATAGTATGTTTCAGTGCATCTGATCTTTCCACCTTAAAATCACCAGGCAACTCTTTGTTCTAAAACTGGTCGACTTAGACCCTGAGGTACCAGGCAGCGTGTGCCTCATTGATAGTATCACCCTATTCCCCAGGAGCCTTGTTAGCCTTCTTCTTCAACCATATCTTGTTATTTCAGCTCCGGTACTTTTTGATCCTTCTTAGTGAATTTCAGCAGTCCAGATTTACATGGTAGACACTAAATTCTGTATGCAGTCTATAGACAGTTTCAGAGCAGAGGCCCGGGAAGTCCCATGTCTCATTTGGTCTGTAATTCTCAGCCGGAGTTTCCTCTCAGCGTTAGCAGAACTGTGTGTGCATAACCCTGTACACACGCGTGCATGTTTTGCCTCTGGTGCATATATTAGGTCTCATATTTCATACTGGAATTCTAATGTGTCTGTGCTCTATTCAGAGCTGCGTTCACCAGTGTGGTTTGATTTCAGGACCACTGGGAATATCCCGTTGTAAAAACGATCCCCTCATCAAAATTACATCATCACCAAAATGATATCATTAGATTTATTCTTTTTTTTTTTTTTCAGTCTGCATTCTCTCAAAATAATGGCAGTGGTTTTGGAAAAGTTACCACACTGTTTTCTTTATGAGACTTTACAGCAGGAAAGTGAAGTAGTGTCTTTGGCTATTAATTTGGGGTCGAGGTGAGAACAAACGTTCCTTCAGGAAAGGGGAGAATACCAGGTTTTAATTCCTCATCTCACATTTTACAGCTCCATCAGAGCTGTTCCATCAAGATATGTCTTAAAAAATCTTTTGCATGGTGGATAGTAAGAGCTAAATAAGATAATAATGATAAGGACTGGTAATATTTATTGTGCAGTTTCTAAGTGACAGTGTTCTAAGCGCGTGTAATCTTGGACACGGCTCCGTGAGGCACATGCTCTGATTATCCCCATTGTACATGTGAGGAAGATGAGGTTTGAGAAAGGGTAAAATACTTTGCCAAGGTCAAGTGGTTTCTTCAGGCATTGGCATGAGGCTTAAGAGTGGGAAGGCAGTCAACAAGAATAGCCTTTGCTTACACTACATATATTTGCATAGTCAATTCATAAACGGCAGTTATTCAAAGAAAGGGTAGCACCAGGAACACAGTCTATTATATATATATATGCATTAAAAAAACTCACTGTGAGGTCTTATAAATTTGATCTTAATTGCATATTAAGTCTCACATGGCTTCCAACTCCATTTGAATGATTTTTTGTAAAGTTCCCATATTTTATTTCACTTTAAAAAGTTTAAATAAAAGATGTTTAGAGCATTTTTAGCTACTTCCATTTGTTCAAAATTTAACAAGCTCTGTGCTTCCTGAAATATAACACTAATAAATACAAACAAATATTTAACTTCTTTCTTTTTTTTTTACAATTTAAATTACAAATAGTTTAATTTATGGTAAAAATATGAAGTAGTATCAATGGAAGCAATTGGATTGTCTTCTTCAGGTAATTACTTTGAAGTTCCTGGTTTCTATTTACAAGTTAATGCAGTGTTTTTGAATTTAAAATTATATTTCAACCAAATGATTCGAATGAAGAGTATCTCTTCAGGTGAGAGCTTCTAAATATTTTAGAAGAAATGTGGCTTCATTATGAAATAAATTGAATTACAGTTAAATTGCAGTATATAAAAGAAATGTTAGTGTTCAAGTAAAAGAAAATAACTGGTAAGACTAAAATAATATGCTGAGCTGTAAAAAGAAAGGTTTCAGCTTTCATACAAAACAGCTAACGGATATCTGCATCATACAAGTTGTTTTCTTCATCTTTGTTTTTTTTTTTTTGACGGGGGGTGGGATGGGGGCCCCACAAGCAGGGAAGATAAGAGTGAGGGAAAGGGAGACACAGAATCCGAAGTAGGCTGTCAGCACAGAACCCAATGCAGGGCTCCAACCCGCGCACACACACTGTGAGATTATGACCTGAGCCAAAGTCAGACACTTAAATGACTGAGCCGCCCAGGCGCCCACACCATACAAGATTTTAAACAGCTAAGGAGAAGATTGTAATCTCAACTGTTTTTGACGGATAGCCTTTTACTCATAAATTTATTTGACAGTCACAACAATCCTGCCGATTATCTGAGGATACTTACTGCATTTGTGTTCATTTTTGGAAAAAAAAAATTAGATGAAAACAACAGCAGAAGGGTTAAATGGTTAGTGTTAAGTAGCATATGGTGCCAGCGATACAAGCTCTTGGCTCCCAAAGTTACTAATGGTTTCTTTGGTTTTGATACTATTAGAAACAGAAAAAAAAGTGCTTGAAGGATAAAACAAAGTTGTTTCCTCTACTTAGAGTATTTCTTCAGCAAGGTGCCTCCAAGAAAAATCTTGCAAGTAATTACCATTTTATTGAAAGTGACATTAAAATCCTTCCATTAATAAACATGACATTAGATCCTAGTGTCTTCCATTTCCTTTGCATGATTCTTCTTTTCTGTGATGATAAAGTGGACCCTTCTAAGCTCCTAGGAACGCCACAATTTGCAGATCTCACTAAGGCAAAACAGCTGTGTTCTGGGCATTAGCCAGGTGCTTAATCTATGGGAAACTAAAGGGAAAGGCAGCAAGGCCAGAAATCTCAGTAATAGGGTGGTTAGAGAACTGACACATACAAGGGCCTTTTAATATTTGTACCAAACACACTGTCAGAATAAGGCTTATCTCCTCATCAGGGTCTACATGTGCCTTAGAGCCTTCTGTTCACCCACCCACAGTGGAAGGTGGATTCTGGCGCCCGAGACACGATTAGAGAGAGATTTGGTCTTCCAATCTCCCTGTACCTTGTTAATCTTTCATTTACACTGGGATTAGATGAGATTCCATTAGCCAAATCCACTGAAAAGATTCATTCATTTTAATATTTATGCACACTGTCTAGTCCTTAAAGTGGATTCTTTTTGTGTGTGTACTTAATGGGATCAGTGGGTTTCTTATTAACATTTTTCTTTTGAAGTCGATGAATAGAATTAGTGACATCTGGCTCAGCTCACCTGTGAAATATAACTTGTAATAACTACCTTATGTACTATAGGATAAAATGAACCCTTGCTGTAAAGATATAATGAGTTTAGAATCACATAGTATGTGTGATTAAGAGAAAAACAAAGCAAAACTGTAATTGTCTGTGAATGTCCAAACACAGGGAGTGAGAAAGGATGATATTTAATGGCACTAAAAGGTAGCTTTAAAATCCTCACTTCTCAAGGTATGAGAATCGTGGGTTAGAATTTCTGAGACTGAAATGAAAACTTGTTGAAACGAAACTTGTTGAAATGAAACTTGTTGAAATGAAATTTTGTTTTGGCTTTTTGTTGACACAACTCATTATGAATATCACTTTTTATAAAGTACATCGACTGTGTTGTGTTTATAGTTGTACTTGAGAAGATTTCTAAATCTGGGTGTTGGTGACCTTTCGGGCTGGGCAATTCTTGGCCGTGGGGGCTATCTTGTGCATCATAGGATATTTAGAGGATCCCTGGCCTCTCCCCGCTACCGGCTCGTAGCCTCTCACACGTCAGAACAATCAAAATGTCCCTAGGTGTTGCTGAATACTCCTTGGGGAGCAATATTGCTCTGGATTGAGAAATACTGTGCTACAGAGGCATAGCTTTTATTTTTTTTTCCACATTTGAAATTCAAGATAATCAGAGCTCCACATATAATGAAAGCTTAGAAATCAATTGCTCAAACACTACAAATTTTAGAATCTAACATAATGGAGTGCTGTCTCTACCGCTCTCACTGTGAATTTTGTTAAATTGAATACTTTTTCTAGGGTTTGTCACTTAAAAAAGAAAATAACATTAGTGTCTCACTCAAGGTGTCATTCTAAAAGTTAAATGACACAGTGCATAGGAAATAGTTAACAAACTTGCTGTCACACAGTTGAGGCTTAATAAATACTAGTCACTTGGCAGTAGTTTAAATAAAAATGCCGATTTTATCTAAACGCCAGGCTATCATACACCAGTATTATTAAATGGAAATAGTATATTAAATATTTTGGCCAAATCTCCAGTTTTACTTATTTCACTGTAAAAGATCAAGCATTGTTAAACAAAAGTAATTTTAGTATCCACTTTGTTTCATTGCTGTAATATTTACAGGTCTTATCTAAGACTTGTCAGAACTATCTTGTGTTTTATAAAATACATTTCTGATACAGACATATTGAAATTATTTTATGTTTTGAATAAATCATAACTATTATGTTTTTTCTTTATTTTGATAGCTTCTCTACTTCATTTGGAAGATGTGATTGACATTTATGGGCATTGTAAATAGTCTTAGGGTTTTTCCAGTGCTCACATAGTGCCTTTCAAAGCACAGTGAGGCCCTGAACCCCGAGTCAGTCAAGAAAATGTACTCAAATTTAAAGGACAGCAACAGTGCAACACTTTGTGAGTTGAAATTGGCAGAGGAGAATGGCATTGAGCACTTGTCAATGATTTGGTAATCCATGTCATAAACAGGATGTAGCTTTACATCGTGTATTTTGGAAGAATTAACAGGAAATGTAAGGCACTTCTTTTGTGCTGCTACAAATTAGATTTTTCTTTGTTCCCTCGAGAAGCCAGCTTGAACAATAGAATATTCTAAAAGAGAATTGCTGAACACCAAGGCCATGTTTTGAAAACTAAATATAAGAACGGAGATGTGTATGCTTGGCGTTCTGATTCAATTAGCAGGGAAATTCTCTTGTACCTTTCAGAACAGAGGCCCCGGAGTCAAGGTTTGCTTTTCCAGCATTTACTGCTTCTAACAGGCTTAGCCTTGCAGATTACAAAAGACTTATTTTTTTTCCTTTGGTAAAATCTAATGTTAGAACAAAGATAAAAATCTTCATTTCTTAAAAGTGGACTTAAAATGAGGACTAACTTTACTCTTCAAACACCCTTATGACACTTGGTTAAGTTCCTTAGTAATTGCCACTAGGTTCAAGGCTAGCTAGATAACCCCTAACTAGTTACTCTTCTGCAGGGGGGAAAAATAAGCCATTCATGTGTTCTGATCTCTGGTCAAGCAAGAAATGAGTTCTTGTAAATGTAAAATATTACTATGGAGGGGGTGGCAGTGAGTTGAAGGTGAATATAGCATATATTAAATACTGTAATACATATACAATATATAATGAAAATGTGAAATATGTGATTTTAAATATTAAGAAATTTATAGAAAACTAGTCAGAGCTATTATCTAGAAGGATGAAGTTATGGTTGTGGCTAAGCAATATTTGGAGTTCTTTTAAAAAGATAATTTGTTCTGGAACTCTTATGTGAAACATCCTTTTGGCTACTAAATTATGCCTATATTTCTGCAATTGAATAAAAGTTTTTGCCTTTTTATTTCTTGCTCTCGGCATTCAAATAAGGATTGTGACCTACAGAAAAGTAATTGCTTTTAAATGTCTTTGTAATATACACTCACAACTAGAAACTGAAAGTCTGTTGAATTTAGTCAGAATGCCACATTTGAGTAGTGAGTCTTGTTGAGAATGAACAATATGCTTTCATGTTCTTACTAAACAGTATTATTTGCTGAAAATAATTTTCTGAAGAGTTGGGATTCATTTTTTATTCACCAGGGAAAGCTTTAGATTTTGGTAATATGAAACCAAAAATCTAATAGTAACTTTTAAGTTGTCAAGTGCACTAGCCTTTCTAATCATTTGTAGCCAGAAGAATCACCTAAACATCTTCCTAAATAACATTTACTTATAAATTTAAATAAGAGAGAGGAAGAGGAATTTAAATTATGTATGTGCATATAATTACATACACGTACATAGTGTATGTAATTATGAGGAAGTAGCAGGAGAAAGATAATAGATTCAGGAGATGATGTAAACTTGTTTTAGCGTGGCCAGTCTCCTGCATTAGCTTCATTATTCTGTAATCTGCAGACTACCTAGTTACTTCAGTATTGTTTATCCTGAACTATGCTAATAGCATAGAAATGGAGAGATGTTAGACAGGTTAGTATTTCTGGAGAAACTATTGAATTTCACAAGTTTAAACACATAAATAGGAAACCAAAATAAATTATGTTTTTTAGTCAAATGGTAATACATACTGTGAATCAGACAAAAATAGAGCCAAATAACCAAGAAAGATCTAAAATAGCACTTTTTTGTTTGCTTTGATGCTTTACCTATAATTTTTTTACATTTTTAACTTTTTCAATACAGTTAAAGAAATTAATTCCTAGTGCAGCAGTTGATTTACTTAGTAGTTTTGTGTTTTGAGGAATTTGAACAGTATAATTGAATGAATGTCTCTCTAAAGTTTTCTGATTAAAGACTAGAGATCCATACGTTGTCCACAGTAGAAGTCCCTTGAAGTAGAACCATTGGATTAAAGACCATGTGAATTTTGATAGACAGCTGTAGCCAAACTCTTAGCTAAAGAAGTTGCACTAACTTTCCAATCCCGTGACAGATTCTTTGAATTTTGATTTCTTGCTGTGGACGTTCAGGTGAAGATAATGAGTAATAGAATAATTGCACTCAAACACATTTATAAATATACAAGGGCAAATGGGAGCATCTGTATCTTTAATCTGGGATTAAACCTTGCTCATATGATAGGTATACAGTACCATTTCTTTGAGTTGAATGAAATTTATAGTCAGTTTAAACATCTATGGTACAGAGTCTTTATGTACTTGGCTTATTTGCAGATGCGCAAGTTTTGAGAAAAACAGTTAGAAATCTGCCTCAGGGATGTCTTATCTGAAAAAGAATTTTCGGATAGATTAACAGCAAATCTTAAGACCTATCACCATAATAAGAATATTTCAGAGCATGACTTCTCCCTCAAGTACGTAAAAGTATAATTCACAGTCAGCATATCAAAGCCTGATACTTAGTAGTTGTCACATAAAACTAAGAAAAAAATTAGCAGCCTTAAAAACAAATAGAACCTTATTAAAAATAATAATTAGATAACAGTTGCTTAATGTGAATGAAAGAGTCAAGGAAATTGAAGAGATAAGTTAGAATAGATTGGCAATTAATGAAGTATATCTGGATCATAAATAAACATGATTGTTCAGTAGAACAGTACTGTAAAACTCATGAATGTTTAAAGAAAAGTACAATGTTCCTCTTTTTTTGTGCTGTTTTGTATATAACTATAAATATTCATGAAGAGTATTAGTTGACGTTATCTATGTGAATATAAATTTTTATATAACCAGCCACTTAATGTTCATTGGATCATGCTTTTGAATATGAATTCACCAGTATCTCACATGCACCATGGATCTGACCCAGCTCATGAATATTCACACACACACAACTGATCTTTCTGCAAGTAATCACATCCATAAAGATGGAAATCTTGTTAGTTCTCAATAATGAGAAATGCATTAGGATGCTGGTCCCAAAACGATTTCACAATACCCTTGTTTTCATTTTTTTTTGTAAATTATAAACTTAAAATATAAACACATACACTGTGCATCTTTCTAAATAGAAGCTCATTTTTCTTTTACCTTTACAAAATACAGGCATGATTTAACCATGACCACTCTTGCTTCCTTTATTTGCTGTGATCACAAAAAAGAATAGGAGTTAAGCACGGCCTCTAGTCCTTGCCCCAAACTCATTTCCATTGTTTAGGCTTGGCAGTAGATTCTCAAGTGCAAAATGGCCCATTCTCCTGATCCGTGAGGGCTGTGTATGTATTTTACATATAAAAGAGTGGAATAAAGATGTGAGATGATCTTTGTCATCTTTGTGTGTAAAGGGAAAGTGAAATGCAAAGCTAATTAAATGTTAAATATGTTAGACACGAGATACTATGATCATGGAGGCCCATCATTATAAATTAAATGTTAAATCTCACATAATTACTTCTCTTTCATTATATGAATGGCATATGTTTTTAAATACGTATCAAATATCAGTCAGTAGTTATAAGTAAGAATCAGAATTGAAGACCTAGCCCTTATTAGCAACATCCTCTAATATTTAATTGAGGTAACCAGAAAAGAAGAACTCTTTTTCATAAAGGTAATAGTAAAGCAACAGGTACTCCCTATTTCTAACACTGGTATATTGTCAAGCCCCTGAATGAATGTTTTTCTTTGTCAGAATGTATACATTTGTTGCTTTTGTATAAATAGTTAATAAACTATGCTGAATGACAAACATGTATTTTTTTTTTCAATTTTAGTAAGAGGCTAAATTATGTTAGGTTTTTACAGAGACTCATCAAGAGTTGAGGAGAGGGTGGCCATCAAACTGTGCCCAGATGTGTTGTGTAGATTTCTTGAGAGCTGCTTCAAGGGGAGGAATGCCTCTCACCCCTTCTCTTCCACCAGAGGTGCTCTGGCCTGTTTTATACATCATAGTGGTTCTCAACGGAGAAAAGTTTTGTTTTTATTCTGTTCTAACAATGTCTGGAAGCCTATTGCTTATCACAACTGGCGGGTGGGGAGCTGTGGGTGATATGGTCATCTACTGGGTAGAGGTCATAGCACAGACAAATACACAGACAAAGCACAGAATAGCTTCCCTAACAAAGAATTACCAAGCCCCATATGATGTCAATATGGCCTCCATCATACAAACATTTGTTTCAAGAAATAATTCCATGTCTAAACTCATTGATAACTCTGGATTAGAGTACTTTTAGAGGTAAAGTGATGAAAATGTATACCATTATTTTACAAATAAATGAAGATAACTTCAAATTTATAATAATTGAGTCTTTCTTTGTTTTTGTTTCTGTTAGCAACAATTGTGTTAAATGAACTCAACTGGACAAGTGCCTTAGATGAAGTTTTCAAAAAAAATCGAGAAGAAGATCCTTCATTGTTGTGGCAGGTGTTTGGCAGTGCCACGGGCCTCGCCCGATATTATCCTGGTAAGTGCTCAGTGACTCAGTAGATTTCAATTAAAAGGGTAAGTACCAGACCTAATATTTCTTGAGAACACTGTTGCCTTGTGTAGTACTGTAAGAAAAAGATATCTCCCTACTTTCATAAGGGAAGAGTATTCTTCTTCACATGTCTCTGTATCTACCCAAACTGCCCTAAACCAAAACACCTTACGAACAGCTGGAGCAGTTGGCACCCAGAATTGGGCCAGGCTTCAGTGACACCTGAACAAGGCCCGTGTATCTGGAACAAGAGGTCATCATGAATCCTATAATAATTCGGAGATGAGGGTTCATCTCTCAGCATGGTCAAAGTGTAGAATTACATTAGAGAATGGAATACAGGTTTTTAGAAACTAAGGAAATATTTCTTTCTAGATTTCAAGTCTGTGTTTTATTTACCATTTTATTTATTTTGAGAGAGAGAACGAGAACGAGCAGGGGGAGGGTCAGAGAGAGGGGAGACAGAGGACCCAAAGTGAGCTCTGTGCGGACAGGCTGACAGCAGCAAGCCTGATGAGGGGCTCTAGCTCACGAACCATGAGATCATGACCTGAGCCAAAGTTGGAGGCTCAAACCACTGAACCACCCAGGAACCCCTCACATTTGTGTTTTAATATGAGAGGTGTTGATACTTTGCTACAATAAGTGAGTGTGGATTTGTTAAAATGAGTGTGACAGAATATAAAATAGGATAGAATAGAACTACTATAAGTGTCAAGTTGGATTAATTTTGAGGGTATCTTAGTGATGATATATATTCAATGAAGATCAATATATTTTACACATTAAATGAATAAACTTCTTTAATATACTTTATTCTTATAAAGGACAGTAAGGAGAAATAAATCTGTAACAAAAAAGAAAAATTTGTGACTAGTATAGATCTTGAGAACCTATTGAAAAGACTTTAAATGGAAAGTATGTTGGTATTTTTAACTTCACCTTTTGGAACAAGCTGACAAGCACAAACACATTGTCTATCTCAAAGTCATGGCCTGTTATGGAATCCGTGTTAAGTAATTTGGCTTCAAACTGTCACAATACATAGAAGAATTCTTCTTGAGGCTTGAGTTTTCTAAATATCTTTAACAAATAGAATTATTCACAATAAAAAGTTACAACAGTGAAAAGGGCGTGAAATAGAAATCAGCTAATCTCTAGCTTTGTATGAAAAAAAGTATGTGAGCATCTTCAGACTGAATAGTGCTCCAATTATGTAGTAGACGTGTAACTTCTTCACGAATGAACGTGACAGATGGTCAGATTAGTGATGGTTATTTCTTTTGTAGAAACCCAATGGGCTAGGAAAGGCCTACTTCTTTTTTTCAAGGTTGAAAAAAATCATGAGGTAATAAAATGATATTAATGTATATGTAATATTACCACATGGGCTCTTATAATAGTAGAATTGTCTACTTACAGAAATGTTGTTCAGTGTGATACAACCCTTCTAAATGCTCTTGAGTTCATTACTTATACATTAAATATGCATCTGGTGATTGGAAATTTTAGTATAGGAGATCATATAAAATAAAGCAGCACTACTCATGAGCATACAGAACCTGATATAATAAGCTTTAAATTTATATCAGATATTAACAAAACGTTTTAAGTATTATTTTGAAATATAGTAATTAAACACCTGATAACCTATTCAGTAATAGATACAAATAACAATACATTTATCAATAACTTAGAGCATTATCTAGCTTTTAAGACTTTTAAGATGTACTGCCTCATTACAAAATTCTATATATGAGCAACTGAGAGAAAGGTGGGAAAAGAGAAAATGAGTATAATGAAAACCAAGAGCCCATTTCCAGAGGAAAATTGATGATACTGAGAAGAAAAAAAGAGGCAAAGTTTCTAAGAGAAATAGGAAAGGGAACAGAGGGAAGCATGGATAAGAAAGGAGAGGGAGAACATGGGATCCAGAGGAGGAACAGGGAAAGATAGGTTGTGTTATGAACACTTTTCAAAGATAACTCTTTTTGCAGTAGTGCCTAACCTTTAACCTTACTAATTATCTTCTATATTCTTTCTTTTTTTTTTTTTTTTGGTTTTCAAATATTTTAAATGTTTGTTTATTTTTGAGAGCAAGGCAGACAGAGTGTGAGTGGGCAAGGAATAGAGAGAGAGGGAGACAAAGAATCTGAAGCAGGCTCCAGGCTCTGAGCTGTCACCACAGAGTCATATGCAGGGCTTGAACTCACAGACTTGGAGATCATGATCTCAGCCAAAGTTGGTCACGTCACCCACTGAGGTACCCAGGCATCTCTACATTTTTTTATTTTAAATCTAATCCAGGATATAATGGCTTTAGTTTTTTCTTAACCCTATTCAAAACAAATTTTAAATGTGTTGACATCTGTCTGCTTTACCTTTGAAAAGATTTTTGAATATTTAGCTGAGTCCTGGTCCCCTAATATTAGCGGAAGCATCCCCTGGCTCTCTTCAAGTACTTAGTTTTCAAGCAAAGTTTGCCAGACAAGTTGGTTCATGCAGTGACTGATGGATTGAATTCATTTACCTGTTAGAGGAGGTTATTTACAATCGCTCTTTTGCCTACTATGAAATACACTTGACCTAATTGAAACTCCTGTGAATTTCTTCCTAAGTTGTTCTTATTTTGTTTTTTATTATCTCTTGGCATACAAAAAGCCATACACCATGGATGCAACTTGATGAATTTGGAGATAAGTGTACAGCTCTGATATCGTCACTGTAATCGATATTATAAACCTATACATCATCTCCAGAAGTTTCCTTCCCCCCTCCTGCTTATTATTATAGTTTTTGTGATGAGAGGGTTAGCAAGTTTTTAAGCGTATAATACAGTATTTTTAACTATAGGTATTATGCTATACAGATCTCTAGGATTTATTCATCTTAAATAACTGAAACTTTGTACCCTCTGATACCTCCCCCTTTTCCACTTGCCGCAGCCCCTGGCAACCACCATTCTACTCCACCCTGCAACTTAACTCTTTTAAACCCATGTTGTAGTGTTGGTCTTTCTGTGTCTGCCTCATTTCACTTAGTGTCATGTCCACTGGGTTCATACGTGTTGTTACAGCTGCAGAATTCCTCCTCTTTTTTTTTGACTTTTTAAAAATTAATTGTATGATAGAACCCAGTCTCTGTTATCAAAGACATTAAGACAATATTTTTTAAAACTGTTTGTTTTGAGAGAGAGACAGAGACAGAGTGAGCGCATGCATATGCATGTACACAAGCCCATTTGAATGGGGGGAGGGACGGAAAGATAATCCCAAGCAGGCTGCTGCAGGCTGTCAGCACAGAGCCTGATACGAGACTCAATCTCAGGAACCCTGAGACCATGGCCTGATCCGAAATCAAGAGTCAGATGCTTACCTCACTGGGCCACCCAGGCCCCCCAAAACAGTATTATAATTTGAAAGCAACCTAATGAATTTCTGTTGATCCTGACTGTTTTCAACACATTTAATGCTTCTTTCAAGTGTAAAGACTATTTTTAAGTGACGTGATTTTTAAAAATTTCTCATTATACCGTACTGTTTTCTCTAATTTTAGATCTTGCCATTTTGATATAGGTCTGGGTAATGTAGAGTGGCTCATCCTGATTAGTGTCTGTTAAAGGTCAAAAATAGCCTTTTATATTGTTCATTATGTTGCTATGGATGGAAATAGAATATATTTCTTAATTGGATTTTTATATAACAAGACTTGTATCTCAGGCTTAGATCTCCCTAGAAGCTGTGAGAAACCAATTAGATCTTCTAAATTTTTTCAGCCTTGATCATCAAATCTGAAAAATACGAACACTGAGTTCTCATTTTATTCCCTGAAGGTTGTTGTCAAAGAGGTAATAAACTGGAAAGTACTTTGGAAATACAAAACAGTAGGCATTATCAGAAGACCAAATACCCGTTAGAATAATTTCGCCTAAATTCATTTTTCTCTTCATGTGCGAAATTGAAGGATAATTGAGATTATAGTCAATTGACACGGAGCTGAAATAGAAATATGAAAGGACTTGTAAACAAATGACTAAGCAAAAATATGTCCCAGTAACATCACATGGTGGAATTGGTCCAAAAATAAAGGTTTTAGCCTGAGACTTCACTTAAGTCACTTCTCAGTAGGGTTTCCAGGGAAAATAACAATTGCCCGGTTAATTTTGAATTTCACATAACCAATAAAGAGTTTTTTAGTGTAGGTATGCAGTATTTGGAAAGTATTTATTTAGAAACATCTGATCTTGATCAAAACTCATATTTAACTGGGTGTCCTAGGTTTCTTTTACCTAAATCCACCAGGCTTGGAGTTTCTACCTTGGTAATATGAAAAAAATCACCTTCCACATTATGTTGCAGAATTGTTAGGGTCAAACAAGATCTATTTCATATATCTTTTTTTTACTGTTTATTTCCGGGGGGGNTAATCTAAGTGTAGAAATTTTGTATTTGTAAAAACTTGTGTCAACTATCTTTTTAAAGATTTTTCCCACAATTATTGAAAATAATGTGTTATAATAGTAATGGAAAAGTATTGAAAATAAAACAGTTATTGAAAAGAATTCAGTTACTAGGACACTGTGATTCACGATAGAGTCTAAAAAAATACTCTAGTTCAGTATTAAGATGCAGTTTAGAGCAGATCTACTTGGTGCCAGAGGGTTAAGCAAGTATATTCTACCCAATAGAGTATAACACTTCTATCACTTGATTTGGTGGCAACCTTTCTAAAACTCCTACAGATTAAGCAAAAACACAGGAGCACAATAATATATAAATTGGAGAATTGTCAAAAGAGGAAAATAATTCGGGGCGCCGAGGTAGCTCAGTCGGTTAAGCATCTGACTTCGGCTCAGGTCATGATCTCATAGTCCATGGATTCAAGCCCTGCGTCGGCTCTATGCTGACAGCTCAAAACCTGGAGCCTCCTTCAGCTTCTGTGTCTCCCTCTCTCTCTACCCCTCCCCCACTCACACTCTGTCTCTCTTTCAAAATAATATAAAAACATTAAATTTTTTTTAAAAAGGAGGAAAATAATTAAATAGGCTTCTTAGCGAATCGCCTACCTATGAAAGTCCACGATGGTTAGCTAGTCTCATTTGTTCCATTTATCACATTATTTAAATGACCTGGAGAAACTACTGGCTCCAAGTAGGGAACTTTCTATAGCTGACATAATATAAAGGCACCTGTGCAGTTCTGAAAAGCAGTTTGGTTAGTAATGAGTGGGGATTTGAACTCCGACATCTGTCCTTGAACTGAACATCAACAAATCTTGTGTTTTCTGCTTTGTTTGATGTATATGGAAGTGAACTGTAAGAATGATTCTGTACGTCTTTTTTCTTCCCTTTCTTCTCCTTTTGCTCCCCGCCTCTTCCTCCTCTTTCATATCTCCAACTTAGAAGGTGGATAAGCCGTGTAATCACACAAGGAACCCTGTACTAGGTGAAGAGGAGTTCTTGATCGTGTGAAAACTGCCATCCGCATAGCAGTGTACTTGGGCTAAATCATGTTACATCTCTGAGCCTCTTTCTTCACCAGTTACTTGGGATGATGGAAGACGATTTCTAGCGCAGTCACTAACACGATCTCCTTATGTGTTTAGGCCTTTTGCATTTGCTAGGTCTGCAGTCTGTGCGGTAAGAAGAGTGACTTGTCTTGTACAGCTAGCTTCTTGGCATAGCTGAAGTCAGAGCCCATGTCTAGTGACATCTTCACCGAGTCTGTGCTCACTGGAAAATCAGCTTCATTTATGAGTGCTTGCCTTTAGAAGCTGTTAATTGATTTGGATCAATTAACTTTAAAGCTATTAAACTGCTTTCAAGAGCTATCAATGTGAATTTTTACCCATCATAAAAACCTAGGTACAAATTATTCATTTATCTGTTAGTGTCACCTGAAAGTGTTCTAATTCCTGCTGTCATTGGGATTGTAATTAGGAATCAGGGGCTCCCTGAAATGCCAATGGAAGCCGTACTTTTTTTTTTTTTTTTCAGATAATTAGTTGTATTAAAAAAAAAAAACTAAAAATCTCATTTTCACATGACATTTTCTTAATGTCTTATTAAGCACTTATTCCTCCTCTTCCCTCCTTTGTTCACTTCAAAACCATGGGATATAGTAATGGGACCTATTATATGTTGAGTGTTAAATATACCTCTGGGAGACCACTTTGTTGTTAGATCTGCTAAGATTCTGCCAGAAAACAGAGCAAAAGAACCTGGTATGAAGTACATGGATGGTCACTTGTCCCTGAGTTGCTTTGTACTTCTAGAAAAATAACTCAAAAAATATTTTAAACATCAAATAGCAGCTGACAGGGTAGTCCAAAGAATACTTGTTTTCCTTTTAGTTAATTATGAAGGTGGCATTTGATAGATTTCTAGCCAATCTGAAGAAAACGTGATAGCGTTGGAGCCTTGACATATACAGTGTTTATAGATGTACTGCTTTCTGTGACCAATTCTCTTTTTTAAAAGTGCCTTTTTTTTCCTTTTTTCCTTTGGTATTTGTGAATGGATGTAGGGTTTAACTCTAAATGTTTTATGTTTGCTATGGCTATATAAACAAACTTTAAATGTTTATTTTTGACAGAGAGACAGCCCGTGTTTATGCCTGCAGGTGTGGACAAGTTGGGGAGGGGCAGAGAGTGAGAGTGAGAGAGAGAGAGAGGGAGACATGTAATCTGAAGCAGGTTCCAGGCTCTGAGACATCAGCACAGAGTCTGACATGGAGCTCAAGCCCATGAACCAGGAGATGATGACCTGAACTGAAGTCGGATGCCTGACTGACTGAGCCACCTATGCGCCCCTGTATAAACAAATTTTAAATGGAAGTGACTACACGCTATTATTTTTTAAATGCTAAAAGTTATTAAAATCCAGTGTATCAGGAATATAACCAACTACAAAAACAATTTTATTTCAACACTATGGAAGTTTGTTTTTTACTTAATTCAAAGAGTATCAATCGATTAATTGTATAGATGGGGACAGAAAAGGAAACCTCACAAATAAGGGGTCCACATTCCTGTTTGAATTTCCTGTCATCTGAATATGTCCTTAGCCTCAGGCCCACCAGTGTTCCTTGTGCTCTTTTTTAAGGGACAGAGAATGGTATCTCCTCCTCCATTTTAAAATGTTTGTTTGTTTGTTTTTTATTTTGAGAGAGAGAGAGATTGAGAGAGGAAGTCCCTCAAGTAGGCTCTTCACTGTCAGCGCAGCACTCCATGCAGGGCTCAGACTCACAAACTGTGAGATCATGACCGGAGACAAAATCAAGAGTTGGACACTTAACTGACTGAGCCACCCAGGGGCCCCCTCCCTCTTTTTTATTGTACTTGCTGGACTTTCCACAGAACCTTTCCTGTTGTGGGGCATTGGCCAGAATTTAGTGGTCTCATGGGCACGGTCACCTTCAAGGTGATCATGTAGGCAGCTAAAAAGCAGAAGCAATACAAAGTAAGAAAGGAAAGGGACTGGGGACGAAAACATCTCTGATGTGGTTACTCTATGCAAATGTGTGTTTTAAAAGCCCAAGTTGGGGGCGCCTGGGTGGCTTAGTCGGTTAAGCGTCCGACTTTCGCTTGGGTCATGATCTCGCAGTTCGTGGGTTCGAGCCCCGCGTCGGGCTCTGTGCTGACTGCCAGCTCAGAGCCTGGAGCCTGTTTCAGAGTCTGTGACTCCCTCTCTCTCTGACCCTCCCCTGCTCACGCTGTCTCTCTCTCTCTCTCTCCTAGAAATAAATAAAACATTAAAAAAAATTTTTTTAAAGCCCAAGTTGTTTCTGATATGTAGGAAATTTTAACCCAATTAGGAAGTCAAAATTAATACATTTTGAAATTTAGATTATAATGCAAATCATTAAATGATTAAATGTCAAATGAATTAGAGCAGCTATAACAATAGATTGACTGTAAGAATTCTGAAAAAGACAAGGTAATTATTGACCAGAGTTAGAGGCTAGTTTTGATTTATGAACTATGGATTGAAAAATCAAGTTGAAGAGGAAAACGCAAAGGCCAATCAGAAGGAAAAAGACACAAAGTGAAAAACAAGGATATGAAGAAGTACTGTCAGAGGCTAGCAAGCCTAGTTAATCTAATAGTCTGTCACAGAAGAGGAGTGGTATTAAATCAAAAGGTTTATTAATGATAAATTATGTGGCCTTGAATGTCAGAATAGTTTGTCTTGGATTTAACGTGTGGGAAAATTCCAAAATCATTTTGAGTAGTGGAATACTATAGTTAAAGCAGTGTTTATCCTGATTGGAAGGAGAAACCCTTAGTATTTTTGTGGTGAAGAATAGTAAAGGTTCAGTTTCTTAGTGACTTCCAGGTATATAATATTATTAACTATAATCACCATGCTTTCATTAGATCCCCAGAACTTCCTCTTCTTACTGGAAATTTGTACCATTTGACCAACATCTGCCCATGTCTCCCAACACGCCCACCATCCACGCCCCTGGCAACCATCATTGTAGTCTGTGAGTTTGGCTTCTTTACATATAAATGAGATCATACAGTATTTGTCTTTCTCTGTATGACTTTTTTTCACTTACACTTCTATGATGGCATTATCTATCAAATTAACATGTTATATCTGAATTATAGCTCAATAAAAAAATAAATGAGATTAGTGGTAAACATAAGGTGTAAGTTGACTATAATTTTTAGTTTGAGTGAAGGTGAGAATATTGACACTGGTTGCTGAAATAAAATAACACAAGTATTTTTATTTGGGGAGTACAGTGGTAAGTTTAATTTAGAACAGTAAAATATAGGTACACCCACACACACAGAAAATATTTTGTAAAATTCTTGGGGCTCCTGGCTGGCTCAGTCTCTTAAGGGTCTAACTCTTGATTTCAGCTCAGGTCATGATCTCTCAGTTTTGTGAGATGGAGGCCTGTGTCCTCGCTGACAGCTGACAGCTCACAGCCTGCTTGGGATTCTCTCTCTCTCTCCCTGCCCCTCCCCTGCTCATGCTCCCTTGCTCTATCCCAAAATAAACAAATATAAACTTAACAAAATACTATTTTGAAATTCTCAAATAACTCTCATTTATAGAGATGATTCAGTAGCCTTATTTTTGTTGCCTTTTGTATAACCTCATCTCTTAACTAAAACTGTCGTATTTTTCAGATAGAGGTTGTAATAGTTGTTCACTTTGTAATCAACTATGGATCCAGTCATGCTTAAATTCATTTAGTGATTTGTTTTATTGCTGACAGGGAAGAGTATTTAAGTAGGATGCTATTATATAAATGGAAACTACTGGTGATTGGATGGCGGACGACACTACATATAAAATATGTGAATGAGTATTGCTAAAAAGCTTCAGTTCTTCTTAACTTCTAAAAGATCACTCTTATTCTGTTCCTTTTTCTTTTATGTATGGTTAAATTTTGACACCTGTGCCACCCCCTTTTATACACATAGAAACCTCTTTGCTATGTAATTCATTTTATGTTCACTCTGTTTTACTAAGAAAAATTAATATATTTATCAAAAATTCATATACCTTTTTAAGCACTTAGGTATACCAAATTTGAAAAAAACTTTAAATCTTTTTTAATGTTTATTTATTATCAAGAGACAGAGAGAGACAGAACATGAGCATGGGAGGGGCAGAGAGAGGGGGAGATACAAAATCTGAGGCAGGCTCTAGGCTCTAGCTGTTAGCACAGAGCCGGACATGGGCTCAAACTCACAAATGGCCAAATCATGACCTGCACGCTTAACCTACTGAGCCACCCAGGCACCCTTAAAAAAAAAAAAAAAAAAAAAACAACTTTGAATATATCATCAACATTATCTAAGATTTATTGACTTACAAAAACAGGCAACTTGTTTTTGTAGAATCACGGTTTTGTTTTTATTTTATAAATATACCAGTATTACCCAGTTGGATTTGTTAGCTTACAAAATGGGAAACTTTCTCCATCTGAGTTCACATTTTTCTGTATGTAGTACATATCTGAAAACATTTTCCGGTAAGTCTTCATGTTTTCCTTTATAGAACTTCCTGTTTTCAAGCTTATTTCTGAGTTTCAGCTAATAACTACTGATGGGACATCTAAATCATTAAGTCTTTTGTGTACCATTTACTTTATTGAATATTCCACTTAAACCTCACAACTTGTCCTTGCTATCTGCTGCCCCTGCTAACAAATAGTTCTTTATGTTAAATGAAATGTACAAATTCCCAGCAAATCACTTTGTAATAAGTGCTTTTATTTTTAATACTACAGTGATTTATCCTTGGCTGTAAGACATTGTATCTATATGTGAACTAGTGTTGGCTGTTTGTGAGAGAAATGTTCTGGGCATATTACTGTCGTGACATCAAAGGCGCTCTCAAGTGAAAATAGTGATACCATCCAAACATCAAGTCTCATTGGTCGGTAACTAAATTAAAAGCCCAAAATATTTCATTAATTGAGTCAGTATAGTCAAGTATGGGTTGGAAGGGGAAAAAGTGAGAACAAGCAAGAGTCCTATGTCTGAAGAGACCGAGATAGCCTAAGAATTCGAATACTAGTAAGAGTGAATTTTGCTCTGGAGGAGCTCACAGGTGAGAGAAAAAAAATTATAAACATGCTAAATTAAAATGCAGTGCAAAGAGATAGCTGATAAATTTTTCAACAAGTTATCTGGATCATTCCAAGACACTAACCTGATCTCTGTCTCCAGTTTTATTTACTACACAGTTGAGCCTTGATCAGGCACTCTGACATTGCCCTTTTTTTCCTTCCTTTTATGTGTTTAATTTTTATTTTATTTTCTACAGTCTACCTTTTCTTAACCCATTTCTCTTTGGGCTTTGATGCGAGAGCGCCGTCTCTGGTCACATGCATCTTATCAATCACTTAATATAGAATACAAGCACCACCTTTCACAGGAAGGCTTTCCAACAAGCCATCTTTCTTTACTTTTCTCTCTGAGAGACCTTGGTTTTGGTCTCTATTCGAATAGCTATTAAATTTTATCTTCCTTTGGAATTTATTTTGTCTATATTTTAAAAAGCCTTGCAGTGTAAGCAAGTAGAGATGGCTGTGCGTGTGTCTGCACCCACCATCACCTAACACAATGCCTTGCGTGTCGTGAATAGTATTAAATTAAACTGGATAAGCAGGTTGAGAGAGCAGGTACTAGAACTGAAAACAAGTATCAGAATAGAACTTAAGACAATTTAGTTTCTAAATAAAGTGAAACAAAGGCAAAACGCAGATGGAAAGTGCCAAGAAACAACATGTTGCAGTTACATATCTGCCTGTACACCCTCCCTCCCCCCACTCTCATAACCTATTGCAGTGTTCCCCAAAGGGTTTCTGGGGTGACCTCAGGTAGTCAGTGTTTTGGTTCCCAGGAAATGTTATTGACAGCAGCCTGCATCATTGGGGATGGAGAAGAATGGGGAAATGGTGTGACATTTCAAGCTACAGCCGTAGGAATGTGCTTGTAAGCGGTTAAAATCTGAGCACATCGTAAAATAACCTATTTTTTATTTTTTTAAAGGGATTGTCTGTTTTTTTATATGAGAGAGAGCGGGGGAGAGGGACAGAGAGAGGGAGGGAGAGAGAGAATCTCAAACAGGCTCCTTGCTGAGCTCCATATCATGACCCTGGAATCATGATCTGAGCTGAAATCAGGAGTCAGACATGTAACCAACTGAGCCACCAGGCATCCCTATCATAATCTGTCTTAAAAATCTCTCTACTGTCAGGGACTCTGGGATACTGTTTTCTTTCTTTTTTTTTAATGTTTAATTTTTGAGAGAGAGAGAGAGAGAGAGTGAGCAAGGGAGGGTCAGAGAGAGAGGGAGACACAGAATCTGAAGCAGACCCCAGGCTCTGAGCTGGCTGTCAGCACAGAGCCTAACATGGGCTGGAACCCACAAATGGTGAGATCATGACCTGAGCCAAAGTCGGACCATCAACTGACTGAGCCACCCAGGCACCCCAAGGGGATACTGTTTTCTAATATCTGCAGAGGGATTGCTTATCTTGTGGCAATTTAGCTCTAAGTGTTGCTGTGTGTAAATCATTGAATCTTAACTCTAAGCCTTGGAAATGATAAATAGGAATAATTATTCTTATTTTACTGATAACAGGTGAAGTAATTTACCCAGTGAAACATCTAGGTAGTCTAGCTCCAAAACTCACTTCTGTAGTTCTTCATTAGGCTGTTTCCAATCAGACAAGACAGTTTTAAAGAAGAGACAGGAGGATGGACTCTTCCTATGAGCGTTGACTAAGTTGGAGTGATGACTTTCTAGTGTTAGCGTCACCTGAGCATCGCACTGTTGGCTCTGTGCCATCAGGCTTCCGTCATTCAGTGCTTGAAAACCTGATCTGGGAATGACCACTGGGGACTAGCCACTTTTCAGAAACATGTGTATCCCAAGATTCAGCATTGATAGATGAAAGATAAGAAGTCAAAAATAACTAGAATATATTATAAATTAAATTATAAATATTATAAAGCTTTAAGCAGTTTCCCTACACTAAAACAATACTCTCTTAAGAAGATAGAGAAATGTGAGAAAAAGCAGGGAAGCACATTTCAAAAGTTCATGAAACTTTTACTTCCCATATGTTCTCCAAGTTTAAAACTTGATTCCGGTCTGGGGCACCTGAGTGGCTCAGGTGGTTAAGCATCTGCACTGTCAGGACAAAGGGTGCTTTGGATATTCTCTCTCTCTCTCTCTCTCTCAACTCCTTCCCTCCCTCCCTCCCTCCCTCCCTCCCTCATAAATAAACTTAGAAAAGAAAAAAACTTGATTCAGGTCTTCGTAACCAGGAAAAGTTCTAACCTGTCAGATGATTGATTCAGTTAAACAATGGCTAACATGACAGATTATGCATATTTCTCGCAGGTAAAACTCTTACTTAATAGGTAGATTACTTGGTTAGGGTGAGTGGGGTTCCGTCTGTGTGCCGGTCCTTCAGCTGTTGTCCTCATCTGTATGACCCGAACCGGATCAACAGGACCACACTCACAGTTCAGTTGAAAGGGGGAAAATTTAGAGGAAGGCAAACAGCAGGACCAAAATCACTTCTCAGATGCTGTTGAATCTCATCACGTGGCCCCATTGTGGCAATAGACAGATAGAACTATTGTCTCTAGGAGGTAATTACCTAAAACTTGGCGAGGCGGGGCTTGGGGCTACTGTTACCAGGACGACTGAGAAAGAGTATTATAAAGCCCTGTCACAGGCTGTTCCTCTGGGAGTCCGAGCATCTGTGTACTTTTCTCCCCACCCAGAGCACGCACTCACCATCGTTCTCTAGATGATCCAGAGTCCCAACACGTTAGTAAATCCAGATAAAAATCCACAATCCCCGGGTAATGTGCAGTTCTCTCCATCACGTGGATGTGGCTTTTCCTAATTTAATACAGCAGAACCAGCTACTTTTTCTGCCCTGTGGCCACTATTGCCCAGATTTCTTAAATGTAATGGTACTATCATCCAGAAGACAGTAAAAACTGCCATTTGAGAAAAGACAGTGGAAAATACAGAGCACTAGCAGGTCTGCGATGTGTATTACAATTCCTCAGGTAAGAAGCAAAGACTGCTTCCTCTTGGGTAAAGAAAAAATTGTGCTTAGCTCAGGTGCTTGTTGCTGGTAGTACTCCGTGGGAGTGGCCCTTCTGTCTGTAACCCTGTCTGGTACATCTGAAGAAGGATGTGCTTGGGGCTCAACAGTTCTCCTATCTTGGTGTTTATGAGGCAGATTTTTTAGAGCCCAAAAATCACTTTCAGCTTCATGAGTGACCAGATTTCTACAGACGAGGCTTGTGATTTCCTTAGTAACACAAGTAACATCAAAAACAACACTGGATTGTTTTCTACTTATTTTCTTCTGGTGAGTTTCTTGTACAAGCCATCTCAGTTCTAAGATTTAGTCTAGAAATCATTCCTAAGTCCAACATCTTACGTGTATTTACTGGGTTCTGAATGTAACCCTTCCTCCTGTCTCTCATGTTAAAGGTGGCTTACTTGAAACACTGCTGAAAGCAGAAAATTTGATGTTACTGTAGCGGACATTACTCCGATTGGAGTAGTCCGTCTGTATCAGTGGCTGAGGCTGCTAGCCACGACCAGAGTTGTGCGCCCGTGTCTCATTGTGAAATTTTGCTTTTGGCAATGACTGCCTATCCCGTGTCAGACCTCCTCTGTATTTATGCAGCATGAGCAGTATATGAGTGAAAGTAACACCTTGAGATTGTTGTGACTTGAGCGTGCCTTCTCCACACTTCCTTAATGACTTTGGAAGCAAAGTACTAAAGAATACAAAAGTGTCCCCAGCTGTAGGTCAGTGAATACCATCTTGAAGCAGAGTCTATGCCTCTGAGGCTAGTAATATTTAACTTGAGCTGTTACGTGAGTGAGAAATAAACTGTGCTGATAACCAGAAGATTTGAAATGGTTCATTAAGTTATTTTGTGTTACCGTAACTGGTAGAGAATCCTTTTTCTATGTGTTGGGTGTTTCCTAGATTAAAAGTTTTCCTGGAGAGCAGAGCCCGTCTCATAACTCACAATCTGAAAAGGCCACCTCTTTGCCTTTCTAGATTCTCTGGCATCTCTTTGTGGGTCAATAACTCTCATTCTCTTAATGAGACTCCTCCTGCATTTTGATGTGGGAGCCCCGATTTGAATTAGGGAATGTGGAGAATTCCTTCTGGGACAGTAGTATGTGGGCAGCAACATTCAGAATCCTGGAAATTTTGCGAGCTATACAGCTCCCCCTTGCTGAATTAGTTCTGGCTTAAAAACAGTCCAAATTTGTTATCATGGCTTACAAGTCAGAGCCATTGCTAATAATCCATAAAAGACGACTAAGGCAAGCTTCAAATAATGATCCATGTAATACCAACTAGATCATTCCAGCAGGACTAGGGTGGGTTTAAAGGCATATTTGAGTATGTGAAGTTTGCTTTTTTTCTTTTCATGTGACTAAAAATGTGACATCTCTTTCAATTAGAAAAGTGCATTTGAGCTTGTTAATTGGAAATGCAATTAGCTATCATTTGAAATGGTGTTTCTACCAAGAGAATCAGCCCTCAATTCCTCATTATGTGCTTTATTATTTCCTAGCAGCTGAATTGAAAAACTACACTCTCATATTATTTTTGGAATATATTAAGTAGAAGATGGCTTGGCAATCTGCATACTTGCTCAAGAATATTTCTCTAAGACTTATTTCGGTATTCTGAGTCATTGTTCACTTAAATACCTTTTAAAATCAGCGATTCAGTAACTAGTATAGAACACCCTAACCATCATGTGAAATGGAATTGTAGTCTTGTAGATCAGCCAGGGACTTCCCCACAGTTCATTTTTGATTGGAGAAAACATTCTCATAAGTGGCTATTAATGCCTTTAATAATGCCATTCAGGAAGATGTCTCTTTTTGGACTCCAGTCCTTTCTCCCGTCATCCCAAATTTCTAGTGGAATGCAAGAGAGACATCTAAGATGAGCGCCATTGTGCTTTTACCAGGGATTTTAGAAGCTCCAATTCCCTCTCAAACACGTAGTTTTCATAATGCGTCATTAAGAACCTGATTGTTTCAGGGAATTTCAGTGTATGGTTATTATCCCTTTTACTGTTTGACCTTCCATAATTCTAAGCTTCTATAAATAATGTACCCCTTAAAGGCCACAATGGGATTTTACAACAAATTAATTAGTAAAAGCAGAGAAGAAAGTACGTTGTTTAATTTTACCGTGTTATAAATATCTTAATTTGGTACGATAAAGGGTTATTTCCTAATAGTAAATATCTCAGAAGACTTCTAAGAGAATATTATTAATATTTTTGAGTATAAGCCGTATTAAAATTTAATGGTATGGCTCATACTGTAAATTGCAAACCTTTTATCTATCTTTAAAGAAAGATCTCCATTTTAAGAAGCACAGTACTACATATCGCAGTTACTTTCAATTAGCAGATATAGTGAAAGCAGAAATTCTAGACGTCGTTGGCAAAGAATTCAGGAATCGAATTTAAACCTGACTTTCAGAAATCCATTTCATTAGGTCACTTGTCAAGTTCATTACTTAACCACTTCAAACGCGTGGTGGTGGCTGTGGCCTTTGCGGTGGTGCGTGATCTCACTTCTGCTGCCTCCCCCAATCATTTGTAACCGTCTGAATCCAATCAGGAGAGAGAAAACAGGATTTTGAATGGGAAAGTTAGGTTTTTTTGGAAGCTACTTTTTTTAATAAAGAATCACTACTTACAACAGGGGTTCCAGTGATAAGGAATTGGCTAGAAGTAGAGATTACTCTGAATACTACAGGAATACCTGTACTGAAGTAACCTCTCTCCCAGGGGCCTCTGGGCTGAGATCCAGATCTTCTCACAGCCCACCAAAAAGTTGCTACAGTGTCACTCTGGAAGGGTTCTAAATGTGTCACCGGAGGCACTCCACTACAGAAATAGTCAGGGGCTGCTGCTGGCCATTGTTTGCTGGCGAGCCTGTAGGAGCCAGAAGTCATGGGCCCCAAGCACCTTTGAGGAAATAGATCAGCAGCCGGAAATAAAAACCCTTTTCTCATTGAGTGTCTCTCTTTCATCTTCTGCTGACAGAGCTTAAAACTGAACTCACTGGTAAAAGAAAAATATTTAAAGAGCTCAGATCCATTTCCATAGAGTAAGATAAATGGGTGAATTTGGATGTGAGAGGCAACAAATGTATACCCAGCACAGCATTGTACTGAAAGAATACCATTCATTTAAATTTGTAGTTACCACTCTGACCCTCAGCTGGGGGAGTCAGATATTATAGGGGAACACGTAAAAGTGAATGGACATGTCTCTCAGCGTGCTTATTGCTTTATTCCAGCGCTACCACAAAAAGAAAAACAAAGTGAAATGTGATCTCACTGGCTCTAAGTTTTTGCAAGTGCAGATTGTAGGAATGAAAGGAAATGTACCATTCCAGTTGCATTAACTATATTGTAAATGCTTGTTGGAGTAGTGCTATATTTAAGCCAATTGATACAAGTCATTTTATAATATAATCACCCAGGAGAAAGAAATTTCTTAGTCAAGAAGAAGCTCAGAAGTATGTTGTTATTTTTTTGACGTATCCTGATTGGCCAAATTATCTTAGTTGGCTAATATACCCGATTCACAGTTAAGTTTTCCATAATTTCCATAGTTTTAAATAAAGAAAAGGGCAAAATAGATTTGAAGGCATAAGCCACGTGCATTATTATAGGAATTTTCCTGAGTCATATGTTCAAGGAAAGGACTTTTTCAACATAACATTATTATCTGATTTATTAGCATTTATCTTTCTCCATTAGGTCTAAGGTGTGTGTGTGTGTGTGTGTGTGTGTGTGTGTGTATGTGTGTAAAACATTTACTTTACAGAGTGAGTGTAAATTAATTGCATGTAAAAATGCACTTAGACAATGTTGTTTTTTTCTTCTGACTGCTGCAAAATGATGAAGACTATGAAACTAACAGAAGATTCTTTAATTTTACCTGAATCATTCAAATAAATTTAAGGAAAATAGTTTTTTGTGGATTTATTTTAATTCTCCATTAACCCTTTATTATGATCTCAAACATTCTGGCTATTATGAAATATGTGAATAACGTTAAAAAAAATTATACTATTAAGGTGACTGGGTGGCTCAGTTGGTTAAGTATTTGACTTTGGCCCAGGTCATGATCTTGTGGTCAGTGGGTTAGAGCCCCTCACTGGGCCCTGTGCTAACGGCTCAGAGCCTGGAGCCTGTTTCAGATTCTGTGTCTTCCTCTCTGTCTGCTTCTGTCCTGCTCATACTTTGTCTGTCTCTCTGAAAAATAAAAAAATAGACATTAAAAGTATATTAAAAATTGTTATATATATATATATAAAACAATCCAGGAAAAACAATTTTTTTTATAGATCAAGATAGTATAAATGAATGAATGAATGAATGGATGAATGAATGAAAATATAAAGATCAAATCACTGAAAGTGCAGTTTCCTTCTGTGGCAAATAATTTTTCTTTTAAGGTAAATTTTTGTGTTAGAGGGGAAATAACACGTGTGACCTCTGGACACGTGGTAAACATGTAAGTTAACATCTCGAAATCCTTGTCTACAAGTTAGTGATGAAATAATGTGAAAAAAGAAAATTGACTTATATTAACTTTCTTTAATATTGCTGTGCTGTTGGGGTGCTTGGGTGTCTCAGTCAGTTAAGCATCTCACTTCAGCTCAGGTAATGATCTCATGGTTTGTGAGTTCGAGCCCCGCATTGGGCTCTGTGCTGACAGCTCAGAGCCTGGAGCCTCCTTCAGATTCTGTGTCTCCCCCTCTCTCTGCCCCACCCATGCTCATGCTCTTTCTCTCAATAATAAATAAAAATGTTGAAAAAATTTAAAAAAGATACTGTTGTGTTGTTTTCCATTTTAAAGAAAGACTAAGGGCATAAAGATTGTATCTCCCATTTTAACATTGTTCTGCATAACAGGAAAGTGTCCATGGTGTTTTGTGACTTTTTAAAATATCTTTTTGGCTGATATCTAATATTTTGATTTTTCTATTTTTGATTTAATTTCTCTCTTTCTTTTTAGCTTCTCCATGGGTTGATAACAGTAGAACTCCAAACAAGATTGACCTTTATGATGTACGCAGAAGACCCTGGTAAGGATTTTTAGATACTCATGGAGAGATGACCTAGACAAAAGAAGGTTACAGTTCTTTGCAGGTGAATCTTTCCATTTTAGAATAAATACTGTCTAATTATTTTACAGAGCTTTAGTGTAGTTTTTTTTCTTTTAATAAATACAGTTAAAGTTCAATGAAGATGAGTTCAAGTGATAAACAATGATGAAGTGTTGAAATGGTTTATCAAATTATTTCAAATGGACTAGTTTTAAGTTTTATATTCAATGTCATCTCTAAATCTCTTTTAGCTGGTGGGGATTTTGTATTGAAAAGCACTCCGCTTGCTTGGAGTAGAGCTCTAACGAAGTGTCTAGATAGAGTAGAAGGTAGATTGCCCCTGGCAGTGAACTAATGAGAACTGGTCCCAAGGTAAAAGCTGCCCTTCGTTATGGTCACATAGCTTAGGTTTCATTTTAACAAAAGGAAGCCTATTTTGTTCCGCACTAAAGCAACTCATTCTCCTAACATATATCTTGAAAACTACCGAATAACTCATAATTGCATTCACTGGAAACAACTATTAAACTCGTGCATTTTATTTCTATTTTTTAAAAATGTGCATATATATCTTTTTTTATGCGTTCACATTTTATACAATATATTGTGTTGTAATTTACTTTTTCATATCAATACCTGTAAGTACTTACACATAAGAAACGTGCTTAACATCATTTTGGAAGAATGAGTCTATGGTAACTTATTTTGAAAATCCTCTATTATTGGTTATTTAGATTATTTTTACCTTTTTGTTAGGCTTCAAACAAATTCCAGCCATTGATTCACAATGGTTGATTCAAAGAAACATATATAAGACTTTTAAAATGTCCTGTTAAACATTCCAGTAGCAACTTATTTACATGAAGGCCCACATGTGTAACAGTACCAGGTGTTATTATTAACCCACATCATATTCCTGTCAATATTTCTCCAGGTGTGGTGGCTATTGGAGATATGGGTTGTTGAAGGGAAGCCGAGACTATGACATCACATAGAGTGGGTTCAGGAACCTCTTGTTTTGTGGGGAGACTTAGAAGCAAGGTGCCCACTTCAAAAGGCAGACAAGATCCTGTTCTCTCATCTTCCCATGAGAAGCATGCCAGGACTGTTTAAGACACTGGACATGAATTAGATTGGCCTTTACTGGAATATCCTGGCAAACCTGACCCTGTTACCTTCTTGCAGAAAAACAGACCAGAGTACATGTTATAAACTCTGTTTCATGAACACATAGTTCTGAGTGTTGGATATTGTCTGAAAATGAATGGGCAGGCTTCTTGGCAGGCTTCTGAGAAGTTAGATTAGACATGGGCACAGAGGCCTTAGAGTTAACTAAAAAGTTGAATTCAGGTTCGGCGATTCCTATTAGGTAAGTTAGGCCCCCTTCTCCTTCGTCTTCGATGTGTGGCCAGACAGCATAACCTTTGGACATCGTTTGCCTGCAGTTAAGTCAGTTCCTCTACAGATGCTGAACTATTTGAACAGATCTCTCCTAGAGCGGCTTTAATATGCAGGCTGGGGTTCACTGTGCAAATCAGCATTTGGAACTAGCTCTCCAGGTGATTCTTAGACCCTGTAAAATTTGAGAGCCACTATTTGTAATTCTTGGTAATGATATTATATATTAGTCTGTCTTAAATTACTTTATATTTCTTTTCTCTTGATAGTTGCTTTTTTTTGTATTCCTAGACCACTTAGCTATTTCTGTATTTATTTTTTGCGCTGAAAATATGACATAACCTTAGTAGTCCTTAGAGCAAGTTTTCAAACTCATGGCAACAAAATAGAATTCAGGAGACCTAGATGGATAGATGTTTTTCACATCCAAGAGTTAATTTCTTTTGCTTCTCATATTACAGCATATCTCTTTATCTTTTGTTCTGTCCGTAAAACGTACTTTAAATATTAACATTTCTTTTATGTTAAATATAGCTTTTATAAAGTTGACATTGTAGAATTGTGAATGGAAACACATTGTCTACTGAGATAGATTGGAAAGGAGGGCCTTGCTTGGAAACCACCACAACTAAGAGATCTATAAATATTAAATCAAAACATATCATTGTTTAATATTTTTCAAGAGAAGAAAATATTTCTATGGTATTTGTTTCAGGTACATCCAAGGAGCTGCATCACCTAAAGACATGCTTATTCTGGTTGATGTGTGAGTAGTGAAACATTTTATCTTTACATACTGAAAATATACGGAGGGTTTGTAGATAACTGTAATATGTTGGTACTGAGAAATAGGTTGGGTAAAAAAAGAAAAAGACAACAAGTATGATGACTTTTATATCCAGACAAAGAAACTATATTAAGACAGTAACAAAAAAAAACAAATATTCTCTTACTGAAAATAAGAATCTATATTGCTATTGAAAATTATGGCATAGTCCTTAAGCCTGAGATTTCTGAAAAATTATTCATTTACTTCCAATTTTTTGCTTTCTATCTTAAAAAGTATTAAAGTATGTGGTTGCTAAAACTTAGCAGTTCCTGCTACACACACACACACAAAAATAGAACCATTTAGCTGACACTTAGTCATTAATAATTCAAATCACTTGTAGGGATTTGGACACAAAATATATAACTATGAAATGTATAAAGTGCCAGTATTGTGACTTTTTCAAAGAGAATGCTGATATACAGGAAGGTATTCCAGGAGTTTTTATATTGATCATTTTATTCATTTTTTACATTGCTTCAAGTTAAGGGGTTTGTGTGTGTAATCCTCTAATAATATTTAAGATGAAATTATGGAACACAGAAAAATTTTATTTTTTAAGTTTATTTATTGTGAGGTGAGGGGCAGGGAGCAGAGAAAGAGGGAGAGAGAGAGAACGCCAAGAGAATCCACACTGACAGCCTGGAGCTTGTCACAGGACTTGAACCCATGAACTGTGAGATTGTGGCCTGAGCTGAAACAGAGAGATGGATGCTCATCCAGTTGAGCCACCCACGTACCCCAAATATTTAGTTTTTTAAGAGCAATACCAAGAAATTAAAACATGAGGTATAAAATGCCCATTTTCCTTGATAGTAAAAGTTGAACGTTCTTATGTTCTTTGCCACACTGGAAGAAACAGAATCAAATGTTTTGTAGGCAGCTAAATCCATATTATAAGCCAATATCATTTTAAAACCATTTTTAAAAATGGTCTGAAGTAAACAGTTAAAAACCTATCACCTGTCCTGAGAAAGAGAAGATACATGATTTCAATAAATGTAATTTACAGGTTAATTCTCATTTCATTTCTTAAGATATATTTAAATCAGTACTTATTTTAATTAAATTATGGAATTTATATCATATGAGAATCCTTGATAGTCTTCTTAAGTATAAATCTAAGTGGTAATTCAATATATTATAATCTTACTGGATATATAATTCCCAGAAATAATTCCTCATATTAAAATCTTTAGAACCTACATGCATATCCCAAGATTAAAAGTGCATATGAAGTTGAAATACCATTTTTAAGGACTATTTCAACAGACATGTAGGGAAAGTCTCCTGTATACAATGTGATAATATAGAGACCAATATGATTAAGGTGTCTCTCAAAATAATTCATGTGTATTAGTGAAACTAAACTGTATTCCCAAGTAACTAAAATAATTGTAAAAGGTAATAAAGTATGAAACAGCACTTGGAGTCTATAGGAAAGAGCACTTTGATTGCAAGTGTCAGGGAAGACTTCATTAAGGGGATAAAATTAGACTTGAATCCTTAGAGCTGAGATTTCCTAAGGTAGGCATAGGAGAGGAGAGGAAAGAAAAGGGAATTTTAGTAAAACAACTGACACGAGTGAAGTGGCGTAGGTGAGAACATCTGGGGGAACTCTATCGAGCATATGGAAGATAGAAAGATTGTGAAAGATTTTTTTTAAATATTTTATTCATTTTTGAGAGAGAGAGAGAGAGAGAGACAGCATGAGCAGGGGAGGGTCAGAGAGAGAGGGAGACACAGAACCCACAGACAGGCTCCAGGCTCTGAGCTGTCAGCACAGAGCCTGACACAGGACTCAAACCCACGAACCGTGAGATCATGACCTGATCCAAAGCCAGACGCTCAACTGACTGAGCCACCCAGGCACCCCAAGATTGGGAAAGTTTTTGAATGCAGGGCTATGTGATTGTTGAGTAGTTGGTAGGTAACTATGAGCTTATAACAGTATTAGAGCGAGGTATGTTTCCAGAATTTTCACCTGTTGAATGGGGAGAAGTAGAGATATGAGCTGGATGGAGTGGCTGTTACCTTAGCTCAGGGGCTTCTGGTTAGAAGCACCTGAGGCAGAGTGGAGAAAAGATGGAGAAGAAGCCACTTCCATGGCAACTGTGAAATGGAATGAAAAAGGAAGGTTGAGAGGGAGGAGGAACTTGGATGACTGAAATGTAGCCAGGTTGGTACCAAGAACATTAATAGGAAAACAATGTATTTGGGTGTAATTTGCCATTTTGTACCTAGAATCTGTTGTTTAATAAATAGCCAAAGGTCTAAAAGAGGGGAGAAGCTGGAGCTCTACAGATGTAGGAGTTAGTTGCCTAGAGAGGAGTCTTACAATTAGATGAGATCGCCAAGAATCATAGAATATGTACTGACAAGAAAACTAAAGACAAAACCCCTTCTAACCTGGCTAACAGAGCTGGTAGTCAGTATGTTTTTCCTGAATAAGTAAATATGCCATGAGGATCCATAGTTTCTTAAAATTGTCCCTGGCTACACAATTTTCATCATTGTAGTTAGAAACATGTATATTCTGATGCTGATAGGAAAGAAAGACAAGATTTTTTATAGTATATTTCTACTCTATCAAAAAGGTGACTTTCTTTACTACTAATTTTTATTTTTTTAACATTTATTTATCATTGAGAAACAGAGAGAGAGCATGAGCAGGGGAGGGGCAGAGAGAGGGGAAACACAGAATCTGAAGCAGGCTCCAGACTCTGAGTTGTCAGCACAGAGCCCGATGCTGGGCTCGAACCACGAGTGGTGAGATCATGACCTGAACCAAAGTCGGATGCTCAACTGACTGAGCCACCCAGGCGCCCCTTTACTACTAACTTTTTAAGGCAAAATATTTAAATATTATATCAATGACGTAGAGTTAGTGCAAAAGTTTCCTTTCCTCAGGGTGTCTGGTCTTGCTTAAATATATGGTCATTAACATGCATTCACCCATTTTCTTATAGGAGTGGAAGTGTTAGTGGGTTGACACTTAAACTGATCCGCACATCTGTCTCCGAAATGTTGGAAACCCTCTCAGATGACGATTTTGTCAATGTAGCTTCAGTAAGTATAAGATGACTGCATTTTTCCTGAATTAATTCTGCAATTTCTATCTCCCTCTGGTTTTAAATACTTCATAGTGTTTTATCATTGATAGGCTGAGATATTTCTGATCTATATTTTAAAACTATCTTATGAGCTGTCCTGTCTCGTTACTAATTCTGCTATATTTTCATGCCAAAGTCAAATGTCTAAGGCTTTCCCCACGAGTGAAGTAATTGAAGTAATATGAAGAAAAAAAAAAAAACTACAATTATTCTCCTTCACTCTAAGGAGCTGAAGCAGGTGACATGAAATGAAACCCTGTATTCATTGATATCATTGTAACTCTAATAAGTAGCAACTTGGCAGTAAAATTGTATGGCAATTTTCTATTCATTATAACACTCATTTTTCACACTGGACACATATCCATAATGTATTATGCTTTTTTAAATGGAGGTAAAATTAAAATACATTATTAGTTTCAGGTATACACTATATTGATTCAACAATTCTATACATTATTCAGTGTTCATAATGACAAGTATAATCACCGTCTGTCACAATGTTATTACAGTATTATTGTCTATATTCTCTATGCTTTTTATCTCTGTGACCTATTTATTTTATAATTGAAAGTTTTTACCTTTCACTCCTCTTTTTTTTAACCATTGCCCCCAACTACCTCCCTCCTGGCAAACGACCAGTTCTCTGTATTTAACAGTCTGGTTTTTGTTTGTTTGTTCATTTGTTTTGTTTTTTAGAGTCTGTATAAAAGTGAAATCATATGGTATATGTTCTTTTCCATCTGACATTTTTTTTAGTGTAAAACCTTTTATGTCTGTCCGGATTGTCACAAATGTCAAGATTTCATTATTTTCTTATGGCTGAGCCATATTTCATTGTATGCATGTATGTGTGTGTGAACTCAACGTTTTCTTTATCCATTTATCTTTTGGTGGACACATGGGTTACTTTCATGTCTTGGCTGTTGTAAATAATGTTGCAATAAAAATAGGGGCGCATATATCTTTTTGAATTAGTTTTTGTTTTTCTTTTCTTTTGTCTTTAATTTCTTTTGGGAAATTACTGAGTCATACAGCATTTCTATTTTTAATTTTTTTTGAGGAACCTCCATATTATTTTCCGCAGTGGCTACATCAGTTTACATTCCCACCAATAGTGCATATGGAGTTCCTTTTTCTCCACATCCTAGCGACCCCTTGATATTTCTTGTCTTTTTGAGGCTAGCCATTTTGACTGGTGTAAGGCAGTATCTCCTTGTGGGTTTGATAAGCATTCCCTGATGATTAGTGATTTTGAGCAACTTTTCATGTGTCTATTGGCCATTTCTATGTCTTCTTTGGAAAAATGTATTCAGGTCCTTTCCCTATTACTTAATTGTGTTGTTTAGTATTCTGTGAGTCTTTTTTTGGGGGGAGAGATGTTTTGAGTGGTATGAGTTCTATATTTTAGATATTAACCCCTTACTGGTTATATCATTTGTAAATATCTTCTCCCAATCAGTAGGTTTGCTTTTTTGTTTTATTGATGGTTTCCTTTGTTGTGCAAAAGCTTTGTAATTTAATGTAGTTCCAATGGTTTATTTTTGCTTTCCTCTGCCCGAGGAGATCTATCTAGAAAAATGTTGCTAAAGCCAATATCAAAGAGATTACTGTCTGTATTTTCTTCTAGGAGCTGTATTGTTTCAGATCTCACTTTTAAGGTCTTTAATCCATTTCGAGTTTATTTTTGTGTATGGTGTAAGAAAGTGGTCCAGTTTCATTCTTTTGCTCACAGCTGTCCAGTTTTTCCAGCACCATTTGTTGAAGACTCAGTGTTTTCCCCATTGTATATTCTTGTCTCTATTGTCGTTGATTAATTGCCCATATAAGTGTGGGTTTATTTTTGGGTTCTCTATTCTGTTCCATTGATCTGTGTGTCTGTTTTTGTGAGAGTACCATACTGTTCTGATTACTACAGCGTTTATTCTATCTTGAAATCTTGAAATCTGGGATTGTGGCTTTCCTAGCTTTGTTCTTGCTCAAGATTGTTCTGGCTGTTTGGAGTCTTTTGTGGTTCCATACAAATTTTGGTGTTATTTTGTTCCAGTTATGTAGAAAATGCCACAGGTAATATGTATTCTAATAATGTATTAACAGTTTTAATGATGTGTGTTATGTTTTCAAAGTATTATTTATTAACGTAGGAACCAATAGATCTGTCAGTGTGCTTTTTTAAAAGTTTTATTTCCCAAGAACCGTATTAGACCTTCCTACTCATAACTGGAGAGTATTGAACTCTGAAGCAAATAAAAGAGGATGAAATGAACATCACCATGTCTCATTTGTAAATATCTTCTCCCATTCAGCAGGTGGCTTTTTTTTGTTTTTAGAACTTGTACAACTCAAAACCTCTCCCCCACAAAAAAGACCCACAGAACACTAAACAACACAATTAAATAATGGGCAGAGGACTTGAATAGAATTTAGGCAAGAAATTTCATGACCATTTACTGGTGGATAGAAGTTCACATTTGAAGTGGGTATATTGATGGAGACGAAAGTGAGAGATTTGCGGTGAGATCATTTTGTATCGTATCAAACACAGAAGAGCAGATCTATCTCTGCAACTTCTTGGGAGGAAGTTAAAGCCGCTCCTTTCACTGGATGGGCACCCAGGGGGGAAAAGTTGTCTGGTATAACCAGAGCTCCAGATGACTGGAGGTATTTCATAGATTAAATATTCCCACTATGCAAGAACTCTGGAAAACCTCTTTTTGAGAGTTCTTTTCACACATGTGTGTCTTCAGGACAGTAAGGTACCATCTGGTCTTTGAATTGCGCACGGCTGCCAGAACATAATACCACACACGGGGGAGCTCACACTACAGAAATTTATTTTCTCATGATTTTGTAGGCTGGAACTCCAAGATCAAGGTGCTGGCAGGGTCAGTATCTCTTGATATGTCCTTCCTTGGCTGGCAGATGGCTGCTCTATTGCTGCTTCTATATATGGTCATCCCTGTAGATATAACCCCTGGTGTCTCCTCTTATTATTACATGGACAGCAGTCATAGTAGATTATGTTTTTATCTGCATAGCCTCATTATAACTTAATCACCTCTTTGAAGACCTTATCTTTGAACACTGTTACATTCTGAGGTACCCAGGGTTCGGACTTGAACATAAGAATTTGAGGGGACACCATTCAGCCCATAGCACCTGGGAAATCACCCTCAGTGTCCAGATATTTCTCTGCTTGACCTGGACCTTTAACAGTCCTTGACCTTGTCTGTATCCTTGATACCATGTAGTAAAACTTGATACTGCGTAACATCTTTTTCATGCCATTCTAATTTCACACTCCATCCTGTGTGTTAGCTCACCACTTACTCAACAAAATGCAAACAAGTAAAAGGTAATGCTTAATCCCTCAAATAAAATGATCAGAAAGAAAGTTATTTACTTTCATTTGTACAAAAACATATCAGTTATTACAAACGCATAGCAAAAACAAAAGTAAAAAAACTAGATTCAGTATGGATTTGGCCTGTAATGAAATGTATATTAAACTAGCAGATACTAAATATGGTGAGTGTCTTTTTTTTTAGGTTTTTTTTTTTTTTTAACATTTATTTATTTTGAGAGACAGACAGAGTTTGAGTGTAGGAGTAGCAGAGAGAGAGGGAGACACAGAATCCCAGGCAGGCTCCAGGCTCTGAGCTGTCATCGCAGAACCCAACATGGGGCTCAAACTCATGAACTGTGAGATCATGACCTGAGCCACCCAGGTACCCCTAAATATGGCCAGTGTCTTAAACTGGTCTTACTGATCCTCACTCATGGATTCAAGTGTGATAGTTTATTTGGAATATGATCCCAGGAAACACTGCCAGTTAAAGTAGTGTAGAATTGAATCAAGGGAAAGAAGGAGGGAACCAATTAAATGATTTTAACTTCATTTGAAGAAACTTTCCCCTACTAAAGAATTCTAGAAGCTGTATAGAATATGGACTTCAAAGCTCTTCTACCTATAGATCCAAGGAGCTGAGGTTGTAAGTGGACAGAATAGATTATTATGTGGACAGAGTAGATTCTAGCCAGAAGAAGAGAAAGTAAAACCATAAGTGGTGGGTAAAGGCTGTCAGAAACCTGCAGAGAATCCACTATATCCAGTCCCTGATACTTAAAGATGGTGACTGGTCACAATTAAAAACAAAACAAAAAAACTACAACAACAACAACAAAAAACCCCAGAGGTGCCTGGGTGGTTAGGTCAGTTAAGTATCTGACTCTTGATTTCAGCTTAGGTTATGATCTCATCGTTTGTGCATTTGAGCTCCACATTGGGCTCTACACTGACATGGTGGAGCCTTACTATGATTTCTCTCTCTCTCTTTGCTCCTCTGCATGTACAAGCACTCTCAGTCCTCCCTTTCTCTCAAATAAATAAACATTTTACTTTTAAATTAAAAAAAAAAAAAACTCCACAAGAATATATCAGGAAGGTGGGCTTCTAGAGTTAGAGCCAAGTCTATAATTTATATTCATCTTTTTTCTCCTCTAATACCCTTTCTAATTTCCCTACATCCTTGGCTAACTCCTGTTAGCCAGTGGCCCACTTAATCGATGGCCTGAACTTTAATCCTAGAGGCCTACGAATCCATAGTTTCTGTGTGAGCCTTGTAGCAATGGCTTCTGCAGTTGCCTACAGTTTTCACCAAGTACAGAAGCACCTGAATGAGTCCCTTGAGTTTCATGCTTGGGTCTCCTTTCCCACATTATGCAGCAACAACCTTCATGATAATCTGCTGTCACCTAGAACTCTGCCAGTAGATTTTTTTTTCTTGCATGTTGGTTGCTGGCTTGAGAAATCCAAAATAGCCAAATGGTGGCTATAGATTTAAGTTTAGTGGCATTCTTCCTGTGATCCTGGTAGGAGCACCACCTCACCTTTCATCCCCCACATGGAAAGTAGAATGTTTGTTTCAGCAGAGCCTAAAATTGCAAAGACCCAAGTAAATAGATCACTTTTGAGTAGTAGTGAGAGAGAATGTTCCTACATCCTTCTCTTCATTCTGACACTCCTGCAGTCTGCCTGTTTGGGCCAAAACCAGAGCAGGGAGGAGAAACATGATTTGTAGCATTTGCTAATTTTCATACTATAAATATTCCCACTGTGGCCACTTTCAAGCGACCGCTGTGAGGCCAACTTGGCTTTAAAGATCCCTGAAAATCATACCAGTGTTTTCTCATGAGCAGATCCAAGCTGGCGCCAGCACGTCAATAACATAGCACCATAGTTAGGAGTTCATTTTACATCTGGAATAACATTTCAACTCCAAGATGGTCATTCCCAAGGTGGAGCCTTAGTTGCACATTTAAGAGCCTGCCCCAATATTTTATCATGCTAGCAGCTCCTAAGCAATGCAGTATATGGTAGACCCAACGGATCTTTTGTTCATTTGTCCATCATTGGACTTCTTTTACCATAAAAATAGGTCTTTGTGAAGCTGTTATGCATGATCCTCTGGTGCTGTCCCATGATGATCCATCCGGTGGTACGTGTACCTGGATGAGGCACTGGGAACAGGAAAGGAACTTACATCTGGAACGTGTGTCAGTAACAATAAGAAAATACTTTACACCCCCCCCCCAGAGGCATAAAATTGATATCTATTTGATATGAAGCTGTTGGTTGTCTTTTTGAAACATGATACTATACTGAAGAATCAGCATCCGACATTGGGTTGGTCATTCACCAGTGCCAGTAGCTACATCACACTAGATGAGAAAGCCTGTGCTTTTAGGCCCATGTGTATCTTTTCTCTCTCCCTTCCTCTCCTCCTACTCTGCTGCTGAATTTATGGACCTATTTTGCAAGCACTACATTTGCCGCACACAAAAGCTGGATCAACTCCAGTGGGCAGATCATCTCTCTAAGTCATGAAGAGTCTCTAGTGGTCATTGATGTGAGACAAAGAAATCCACACATTTCATGCCTACTTCATAGGTACATCCTTATGCTTTTTCTCTAGAATGTTTTAGGGAAAGTCTTGCACTCTTGCTTCTCCAGGGCATTGGCCAACCACTCAAGTCATTTGCCACAGTAGGAGCCCATATATTTTATCTCAAGTTACACGTTCTTCCACACCATGCTGACGACCACGTGTATTTTGCCTCATGATCCCTCAGCATCCATTCCCTGACATCTTCTCCCAGTGTCTGCTGATTCATTTTAGGCAGATCTTGAATTTCTTCTGTTGAATGCGCTCTCTCCTTCTCTCTCTCTCTCTCTCTCTCTCTCTCTCTCTCTCTCTCTGGGACTAGTTCTCCAGGTAGGACATTTTGAGACCTGACCTATTTGTTGCCTAGAGCCAAGAGGGAAAATGGGATCAGATCTTTAGGAGAACAGGTGTCATCCCTTATGGTGTTTAGGACCAGAAAAACTACACCCTTTAGGAAGAAGATTAACTCTTCCAATTCAGAGTGTCTAGGAAAATCTGGAAGTTCACTGCTCTCAGTCACATCTACCCAGATGTTATACTCTTAGGGACCCATGATTTGCCTACCAGTGCCTTGACTTTACATAGCAACCTGACCAGGCTATGAATGCAGCCTTCTTTTTTAAGTATGTGACTCTCAAAAGCACATATGAGTTGAATGATTCTTATGATTTCAAATGAACACTTAAACACTATATCTGGATTATGCATTCTGCCTAGGTAGGATATTTTCTTTTTATATATTTTTATACTTTATCCTGTGTCCTATTAATTTCATATACCCTTATTTATGTTTATATAATATTTAATGTCAACTACATTAACTTCATAATTTAAAAAAATTCAGTTTTATTGATCAGCATGCTATATTTGGGGCTATAAAATGCCTGAAACGGGTACATTTAAAGACCATTATGATGCAACATTTTGGTAAGAGAAAAGCAAAGTTATATTTTTGTCTTTAACAGCTAGGCCTTTCTCACTAATTACAAATTTAATAATTTAATGATATGGAAATTCTAGGAAAACTAAAAATTCTAATAACCTGTTGTGTGTGTGTGTTCATGCGTACATGTACACATGTGCATGTGTTTTTTTTTCTCTGAAACTGAAAGTCTAGGAAAGAAATAATGTAACTTTTAGTGTTTATAACTTCAGGCACGCATTATAATAAGGCACTGAGGAAACCTGGTAGTCATTGTGTAATTAACTTTGGCAGTAATTTTTCCACAAAGCCCTTATGCATTTTTATTCATCCCCATACCAGTAAGGTCATGTGAGTCATCCAGAGAGTTAGGATGCAATCGATACGAACACTTGCCAAAATTGCCTAGAATTTTGAAAATTCAAGGACAGAATTTTCAGACAGAAAAACAGCCTCTCATCTTTAGATTTATATTTCTAAACCTCCTAATATTTGGTAAAGAACAGTAATTGTTATGCCGAAGTCATGTAAGGCATGTTTAAATGTCAGAACTACTGCCTAGGATGTCAGGTTCTATGGAGTTCTTTGTTATCTCCAGGGCGATTCTGTTATCTCCAGGACATAATTCCTTACAGAAAGGAAGCCTGCTGTTGAGCAAAGCTTATGCAAGCATAACGTAGCTGTTTTCCTACTAATCTGGTTACATGCTTTGATGGAAGGAAGTGGTGGATGATAGCAGCAACAATTCAATCACAGCATGTTCTGATTTACAGGCATAATTTCAAATGTTGACACAATGAGTGGAATTTGTTTATGAAACTCAGGGAGTTTGACATTTCAAGAGTAAAATACTGCAAGCCAGTGCAGGATGAAAAGGAAACGTGTGCTGATTATGAACAGTATGTGAAAAGTTAACAACTGAAGAAGATGGTCGTGTATTTCAATAAGATCACATGTCTTGTCGCTTAAGCATTAGGTTCAAATGTTCTGGTGATGTTAAGGATTTTTGAGTCCATTTTCTTCTTGGAAGTTTTTCTAATTTGTGGTCATCATAGAGTGCAGTCTTTGGAGGCACCTGGGTGGCTCAGTTTGTGAAGCATCTGACTTCAGCTCAGGTCATGATCTCATGGCTCCTGAGTTTGTCAAGCCTTGTGTTGGGCTCTGTGCTGACAGCTCAGAACCCTGGAGTCTGCTTTGGATTCTGTGTCTCCCCCTCTCTCTGCCCCTTCTTCACTCATGCTCTGTCTCTGTCTCTCTCTCTTTCAAAAATAAATACATATCTTAAAAAATTTAAAAAGTGCAGTCTTTGAGTACTCATGAGATTCAAAATATACTTCCTTATAATATCTCTGATATTGTAGGAGAAAGGGTTTTTTGTTCTTTCTTTAATGTAAGCCCCACTCTTTGCCTGGATGGTAGTCACTAAACAGCAAATCTGGAAATGATAGTCCCTAAATGCAAGTGCAGAATGAGAAGTGAGGAGCCGCAGCCATCATAGCAGGAGGCTGGACAGAGATGATGACAATGTCATGCTGGTGGCATTAGTAAGGCTCTCTCTCCTCTGGTTAAGTGACCTGCTTCCCACTCTCCACAGACAACCCTGCCTCTTAGATGTGCTGATCGAATTGTATAGAGACCATGTACCCCCTTTGAGGCGGACTCATTAGCTTACAAGTAGGATAAAATTTCAGGTACTTCCCAGTTTTTGACTTGACAGTTGAACACCAACTAATGTCACAGTGGAGGTTTGTTTAAGTACGAGATTGCACTTTCTCTCCAAGAAAGACATGATTTGGATTGTTCCTTGTCTCCTGTGCTTTAAATTTGAGTTTTCCTTCTAAAATATGCCTCCTGTGTTCCTAGACAAGGGCATGGTTTTCTTAGCTCAGAACTTTGCTACTCTGCCTGTAATAATGAGCACATTTGTAAGTTGCTGCACTACTTAAATTTAAAAGTCAGTTTTTTCATCCTTATAAAACAGGTCCTCTTTTTGCCAGAGCACAAATAAAGTAACGGATAATTGGTATGCCGGTGTGCTTTTGTGACACATGAAGTCAAGGAGAGAAATTTCATTTTGTGTCTTATAAAATAGTCCTCATCTAAATTTCAATAAATTTTTATGTTGATTCATCTCTCATTTGTGTCAATGACCAATAATATTATAGCCTTATACCCTTGCACGGGAAGGAGGGCCCCATAGCTGGACAGCAGAGCAGCCCCTGACAGCTGGTTAGAAATGCAGACTCAAGCACGACACCTGAGGAGTCCAACACTTCATTTAGCAAAGTCTGTCCACTGAATCCTAGGCAATGAGAAAATCGGGAAACCAGGGTACAGGAGGGAAGTACACTTAGCCAAGTCCAACAGGCATCTGTCTGGACCTTATTGTAACTTAGAATGCTTATTACTGATTTAGATTTTAAGATCTTGGTTAATTCTCAGCATTAGTAGTAGTATGGGTATTTAGGAATATCTTGTAGCCATTTGCTTTATGGAGGGTCATATTGAAACAGATAAGTAACTTTGGTTTTATTAAAAAAAAACTTCTTTTTTACAAATTTTATAAAGACAAAGATGAATGCTTGTCAAAATTACCTCTATTTAAAAGACACATAAAGGAATTAGGGAAGACTCTTTATTTGAGAAGACTCTCAAATGACAGATTTAGAGATTATGATAACAGGGCACATAATCAAGGTTATTTAGTTAAAAAAAAAAAAAAAAAGATTGCCAGAGGGTAACTTAATTTCTTTGCATGTATAAGGAACGTTTATAAGAAGGTGTTGACAGGGGCACCTGGGTGGCTTAGTCGGTTAAGCGTCCGACTTTCGCTTAGGTCATGATCTCGCGGTTCGTGGGTTCGAGCCCTGCGTCGGGCTCTGTGCTGACAGCTCAGAGCCTGGAGCCTGTTTCAGATTCTGTGTCTCCCTGTCTCTCTGACCCTCCCCTGCTCACGCTGTCTCTCTCTCTCTCCTAGAAATAAATAAAAATATTAAAAAAAAAAGAAGGTGTTGACAAGCATGATAACTATTTTTTCCACTAATTACATGGTGCACTAAAGATAGTTTTGGGTACTTAGAAATCAGTTACATTTACAGTTTTAGAAATGACGTGATCCTTAAGGTGAGGCTGAAGGACTACTTTTCCTTTGAACTGATTTATTGTTTTTAATAATATAAAAGTTATAACTTATTTGCTGGGGCTTGAAGGACTAGGAAAAGAGTCCATTCCTCATAAGAATGTCAGAACTTGTTAAAATTATTCAGTGTCCAGGTACTCATTTAATCATGACAGTAGGTCAAGACTGTCTGACCTGAGCTGTAGCTTTAACCAAGTTTCTCATAGGTACTTAAGCCATCATATTTGCTCCTAATTACTTAGTAGGCTTAAATTCAGCAGAAATAAAAATACAAATTGATATTTTCCTAAAATACTGACTCTTGGAATGCATATACTTTAGCCTTAATTTGTTGTGAATAGCAGAATCCCCTTTCAGCACATTCCTCAGGTTCTAGAAAACATTTTGAGAATCTTGATGTCTATGGTGGAGCTTGAAAACATGAACTAAACATGAAAATCTTTTTGTTGTGTGTTCCATTGAAAGGGACTTTGTCATAAAGTGACTAACTCCATGTCAAATTCTCTTGTAAATCAAACATTAGCATTCGCTTTTTCCCATAATTGATTCCTGTTTCTCACATTTTGTCCGATGATTGTACCTTTTGAAAATGTAGCATTCTAAAATTTTTTTTCATGCCTCATGATCTTTCTCCTGTTTAACCTGATGCTCTGTTGATAGGTACCTTCTTTAATTAATTTTTTTCATTAGTTTATCACATCATCATACTCAAGTTTTTCAAATATTTGTATGATTCAAATATATTTTAAATATTATATATATTTACATATTCAATTACAGTAGAACAGAGTTGGGTTGAATATAATTTCTTCAACTCATGCTGGTAACTATTTGTTGATCCCAAGTGCTATATCCTGTTTAAAAGAACTCAGTGGTGATGTTACTAACCTTGCTTAAAAAAAATAGGTCTGTTCTTTCTGTGAAGTGCATGTCTTACAGATATGCACAGATTAGAAATCACTTCTGATTTACCTTGAGTCTTGATGCTTCTGAGTCTAGACAGATGCATGCTTATTGCCCACTTTACTCAGATCTTTGCTCAACTGCTTCCTTAATAGGACTTCCTTGAGTACCAAATCTCCAATGTCATTCCAGTTTTGGTTATACCATCAAATATACAGATCAAATATGTTCATGTTCTTAAATGATTAGAGTCATCCTTACTTATTTTATCTGACTCCAGAATCTCTTCTCTGCAAATACTTAGATATGTATATTATTCTCTGAGTTATTCAGGCAAGTGCAGCCAAACTCATGACTGATTCCTTTTTTCAACTAGAAAAGATGTTCCAAATAATCAGCCTTAGGTACCACGAAAACAATAAGCATATTGGTGAACTCTGCATCATAATGTTGGTAAAGAGGAAAAGATCAAAGAGTATCTGATCATTTGGTCATTTCATTAAAGTTTCATCCTTGGGAGCTGGCATTCACATTTCCACAGGGCTGTGAAAAACACTTGTGATAGAAGTAATACTGATATGTTTGTTGTATCTTAAGAGTGTTGGAGAGAAAGCTGCCCATATTTCTAGTTGGGCAGATGCTGTAGAATCAGGATTGCACACTGGTTCACAAAATGATAGTTGAGAAAGAAAACATAAATATTAAGTAGAGATGAGCCGGGGAGCTAAATACAAATACTCTCAATTGCTTGAAACTCTAAATGCATATAACTCAAGCTGTTTAAGAGTTTTCTGTATGATAATTTAACTAGAATATATTAAAACTGATACTGGGGCTTATTCAGAAATTCACTCAACATTTCAATAAAAAGTCAACAGACTGAATTTTCGGCACGTCATGATTCAAGTTAATTGAAACATTTGTTTAAAAGTAAAAACACTTATTAAAAGTTTGGATCACCAGTGATTTATAATTATAGGCAAACATAAATTTTGTCTTAATAATGTTGCCAATACCTTCTCTATTTTATTGACGTGCCTTTCTTTTGACATTTACAGAATTCATTATTCCTTCTTTTATTAATTCTTTTAATAGTTACAATGATCAGATCTAAAAGATAAGATTTTAGAATTTGAAGGCCTTTCCAGGTGATCTGCTAAAGCTCCCCTTCCCCCCATCAAAGAAGAAACCTGAAGCTCAGAGGAGATAATTGAATCAGTTGTGACCATCGATGCTTTCCAGAGGCATGACTTGGATTAGACCTGACTTTCTAAAATTGGATTGAAAAGTGGAAACTTTTTAATCAACTTTTTATCCAATAGGCCAAGGAAACCATAAACCAGCAGTGTTGGGCAGCAGCAACATCAATTTGAGGACTAGAGTGTTGAAGGCCCACAGTGCTATTAACAGAGATATTTATAGCATCTCTAACTGTGCACGGGTGACCACCCCGACTGGTTTTCCCTGGACAGGGATTAATAATAGAAATTAGAATCCTGTTCACAATGTTTGCAAAAAATCTTGAATTACCTAGAAATACTTTCAGTAATGTATGTTGGATCTGCATTGTAGAAAAAAGAATATGAGGTATAAGTAGAAGAGTTGAAGTGGAGATACAGAAATGAATGTGAAATTAACAACTTCTTGAAATGAAAAGGTCACTCGTGTAGATATTACTTTGTCCAAAATTTATTGGCAGATGTAATTTTAATTAGATACACAAAAAAGTTCCAAATTTCAACAGGAAGTGTGGAAAAAGCATGACAGGATATAGCAGCTTACTTTTTTTGGTATAAATTGGAAATGATTAGACACCACAGAGAAAAGTGTGTTTGGTTGTTTGGGTTTGAAGTAGGACTCTGACTCGTGGTTGCTGTGTGATTTGGGGCACCTTGCTTAAAACTCTCAGCCTCATTTCCTCTATTGTATAAAGAAAATTATTAAAACTAAAACCAGTGCTCACTTTGGCAGCACATAGAGTAAAAATGGAACAATTAAGAGGAGACACACATGGTCCCGATGCAAAAATGACATGCAAATTCGTGAAGTGTTGCATATTTTTAAATCTTTAAAACTAAAACCATAGGCTTGGTGAAGATTAAAGGAATTAATGTATGTAAAGTGTTTAGCCTGGCTAAACAGTTGTGATTCTCAATATAAACTGGCTGGTAGTTTTTATTAGTAATATTAAAATAAGAAGTTAGTGAAATAAGGGAAATAGTAAAGGCATAAAAAATCTAGAAATTAATTGCGTATATTCATTATAAATAAAAATAAGACAATTCACAAGATTATGTGAAAATTAATATAAGAAAAAGTTTTACATTGTTAGCCATCAAGAAAATTCAAGTAATTAAAAGAATGAAATAATCTTTGTGCTTAGGATTTTGCAAATAAAAATGAATGTATTGTTGAAAGTGGAGTGAGACTGTTACAGACATCCTATAAATGAGCACAAAATTTCTGGAAGTTAATTTGGCAATAGCTAAAGAACTTGAAAATCATTCTTAACTGAGAATATTATGTACATATGTATTTGGATAAATGTTATCAGCTATTTCTCTAAGTTTTAGGATAACCATTTTGTTGCCTTATAATATTTATAGTTTCTAAATTTCCTGTGAAAATAAGAAAATCAAAATAAATATATTTAATAGGAATAAAACTTAACCAACATTTTAAAGATCACACCCTCCTTTCACTTTGCTTTTATTTTCCTTCATCGCCATCTGGTGTCCAAAATGTGGATAGCTTCTCATACTATGATTGTAAAGGCTTGATACACAAAATCATATTGTTTATTTTAGATAATTTATCTAAATTAATAATCCTGTATAATATAATTTGCTACATAAATTATTTATTATACTTAGATTATATAAATAAGTTAACTCGTATTTTATAATTACAAGAGTTACCCATATTTCAAAGTAGCCTGGTCTGGATTTGAGGTGGGTTTTTTGTTGTTGATTTATTTTGAGAGAGAGAGAATGAGTGCAAGTGGGGTGGGGGCAGGAGGAGAGAAGGGCAGGGGAGAGAGAATCCCAAGCTGACTTCACGCTCAGTGTGGAGCCTGATGTGGGGCTTGATCACACAACTGTTAAGGTCATAACCTGAGCTAAAACCAAGACTTAGACGCTTATCTGACTGAGCCACCAAGGTGTCCCTAATTTTTACTATTTCTAGAGGAAAACTACTTGAGCCCAATAACTATTTCAAAGGTAGACCTGGTGTGCTGTGAAGATGTGTTCTAATACCCCACAAGGGTATCATTTGTAGGCAAGTTTGCTTTCCAGGAACTTGATGCTTCTTTGACTTACAATGTGTTTCAAGGAAGTGCCAACATTTTGTCATCTTTATCCAGAGTGGATTCAGTGAACAGCAGAGTTCTATCTCTCAGAAATATTTTGTGAAATGATTTCGTACTTAGCAAAGTACATGAGAACAAAAATACTGTCTTTATAAAACCAAGAGTTTAAATTACTTCATTTGAGAAGTTAGTAATTTATTTCGGCTCTGAAAGTATCTTTTACTTTGATGTGTGTACTTGACTATGATATTTAATAGGAAGGTTCTTTGAAAGCAGTGAAATTTACTGTTGATGGTTATCTCAGAGACTGTTTCAAATATTAAGTTAATGTTTGAAGAATACCTATATTGTCCTGTTAGTGAACTTAATTTAAAACTCACTAAAACTGGTATTGTTTATCATTAATCTAGGAATCTGTTCTGATTGGAGAATTGACCACACTAGTGCTTATACTGAAATTATTTTTAAAGGATAGAGTTGCACTTGATTTAACATCTACTTTGTGTCAGGCTCTATGATAGATGTTTTAGGCACATCTTCATTTGGGTATCTGAATAGTGTCTATTTGGACAGAATATTTATATTTATGAATATGCAAATCTAAGAACATATTGTAGAGCTAAAATATAATTTCTACAATTAGAAATCTATAACTTGGATTTTTAAATGTTCATTTTTGAGAGAAAATGTGAGCAGGGAGGAGCAGAAAGAGGAAGACAGAGGATCCAAAGTGGGCTCCATGCTGACAGCGGAGAGTCCGATGTGGGGCTCAAACTCACAAACCACGAGATCATGACCTAAGCTGAAGTAGGCCACTTAACTGACTGAGCCACCCAGGCACTCCTATAACTTGATTTTGATCAACATTTAACACTGTCTTCTAATGGAACTCCATAGTTATACTCATTAAATATTTATAGCATACTATCGCCAAGTACTAAGATTGAAATGGTGGGATGGCTATTTTCTTTGACTATGTGAGCTTCTAATCCAAAGGAACAGTCTATCAGGATATCATACAAAGAAATAGGATATTTTAAGTGTGTTGTGGTCTGGAAAGAAGAGATCTATCTAACCCTAGGAGAGGTTACAATGAGGTGGTTTGATCTAGTCAGGGAAGGTCAGGAAAGCTGTTTGTAAAGAACAACTGTTGAGGTAAGCGCAACAGCCAAATGAGGAAGAGAAGAAAAGTGTTGCAGGCAGAGGAACAGATTATAGATAGGAAGGAGGAGAGGAAAGAATGTTCATTTGTTGGAACAGAGATACAAAGTCCCACTGGATTTATACCCCATACGCTCCCTGTGACCCACTTGTCTTTCTCGGCATGCTAGCAGCGTTGTTCTCAGCGATTCTAATAAGCGACTTACTCAGCTGAATTTTCTGGAATTGAGAAAGGAATCAGTGTGATGTTAGTTTGGATTTTGGACTCTGTAGGATTTGTTAAATATACATTTTTTTTAAAAAGCGTTTTCTTAATAGATGACAAAAGCTGGCCTCCTTAAATCCATTTTTGTTCACAATATACAATTTCGAAGCTTTGTAATACTGTATTATTGAACTTTGCCCTAAGGCTTTAATATATGTATATGATTTATGTATGAAACATGTGGCTTATAAATTGAAGTCCAGGCACATGTTACCAAAGACTGCAGTTTCAGCTTGTGAAAATAAACCTACTCTTTTTGTCTGTTCTGAAAGCAGATGAGTGTAAGGTGTCTGAAATATATGCTTGGCTAATTTAGAACTTTTAAACTTTCTCATCCCTTTCCTAGGAAAGTAAGATTTGCTATGGGGACTTACACTTTGTAAGCTATTCATTTCTCTGAATTATTTATGAATTTTATTATGAGTATAATCATAGACTTTCTGTTGCACACCACTGAATTTGTATTTAATGAATTGAATTTACATTTAATCAGTTTGTTAAAGTGACTTAATGAGATGCTTCGTTCTTCTGTGTTAAAAGCAGTTCAAGGCCAACCGAAAGACTCAGGGCAGTACGTTATTTAGTGTTCACTTTCTGCATAACTTGTAATTTTTTCATGATTCATCATTTAACTAAATCAGTTAATAACATTCCTATAACCATTTCTAATAATTCCATAAAGTCAGACATTTTACTGTTAATGTACTGGCAAACTTTTTTTTTTTTTTTAACTTTCTAACGTGGGAATTCTCACATTCATTTATTTTCAAAAAAGAATGTGCAGGGTAAGATTGTATCACATTATCAAAGAATGGAATGAAAGAGGCAGTAGAATTTGGATCTGAAGATACTAAGTTTTCAACATTTGCATTTATGGAAAACAGCAAAGAAATATATTGGAGCTTTTCCCTCATATATATGGTGTGCCTGAAAGTACTGTTCAAAGTAAAAATGAGAAAGAACTCAAAATATTTATCTGCGCAGGACACTTTGCTTCTTGTTTTATCTCCACTCTCTCTGAACCTTTCATCTCCTCCTTACTTTATCTTTCTTTTAATGTTTATTTATTTTTGAGGTGGGGGAAGGGAGAGAGAGACACAGAGAGAGAGAGAGAGAGACAGAGAGAGAGAGAAAGAACATGAGCAGGGGAGGGGCTGAGAGAAAGGAAGACAGAGGCTGAGGCAGGCTCCAGGCTGCGCTGTCCGCACCTGGGCCTGACCTGGGGCTAGAACTCAAGACACAGGAGATCAGGACCTAAGCTGAAGTCTGCCGCTTAACCGACAGTGCTACCCAGGAGTGCCCTCCCTTTCTTTATCTTGATTGCTTTGCTGTTCGGTGGGGACCAGCCACAAATGTTAACTGTCACCTCTTCAACCCCCAATCTATGTATATGCCCAGCATCTATACTCAGGACGCCCTCTTCCTGGAACATTGAAGTCAGGGGTCCTTCCTCCACATATAGGCTGTATCTGCCCTTCCCACCTGCACAAGAACTTTGTATTTCACTCTTTACTATTTCCAGCATCTTTTCTTCCTTCACTCTTCCGTATGACTCTTCTCTCGCTCCAGTGACCCTCCACTTTCGGGAAGCCTTTCCTTGACCTCAGATTTACCCTTAGAGGTACCCCCGTCTTTTTCTCCTTTGCTTCTCAGCCTTAAGCTCTTTGAACACAGGGAAGATATGCCTCTGCCCGTTCAACCACTTCCCATTGTGCTTCAGAGTGTGTGCATTCTGCCCCCTCCACCGGCACTGTATGACGTGGATGCTTTCATTGGGCACTTTGAATCCCCCAGCTCTGTATCTGAACTGCAGTGTCTTCCCTGAGACATTTTTTTTCCCCCTCTCATCATCCCAAACAGTCCGGTCTCCTGATTTCTTTCCTGCCTCTGAGAGAACTTATTTCAACAGTTGTCATAGAGACTCCTTTTTCTACTTCCTTTTGATATTTAAGGTTTTATTTTTATTTTTATTTTTTTAAGTTTACAGCCAAGTTAGCATATAGTGCAATAATGATATCAGGAGTAGAATCCAGATATTCATCCCCTAATACGACACTCACTGCTCATCGCAAAAAGTGTCTTCCTTAATGCCCCATACCCTTTTAGCCCACCCCCCCCCACAGCCCGTCCATCAACCCTCAGTTTGTTCTCTGTATTTAAGTCTATTACGTTTTGTCTTCCTCCCTGTTTTTATATTATTTTTGCTTCCCTTCCTTACGTTCATTTGTTTTGTATCTTTGAGTGAAGTCATATGATATTTCTTTCTCTGACTGATGAATTCCACTTAGCATAATACACTCTATTTCCATCCACATTGTTACAAATAGCAAGATTTCATTCTTTTGGATTGCTGAGTAATACTCCATTGTGTATGTATGTGTGTATACACACACACACACACACACACACACACACACACCAAATCTTCTTTATCAATTCATCTCACAGTGGATATTTGGACTCTTTCCATACTTTGGCAATTGTTGATAGTGCTGCTGTAAACATTGGGGTGCATTTGCCCCCTTCAAAACAGCACACCTGTATCCCTTGGATAAATTCCTAGCAGTGTAATTGCTGGGTCATTGGGTAGTTCGATTTTTTTCTTTCTTTTTTTTTTTTTTTTTTTTTTAGGAACCTCCACACACTTTTCCAGAGTGGCTGCCCCAGTTTGCATTCCCACTAGTTCCATATCCTCACCAACATCCGTTGTTGCCAGAGTTGTTAATCGAGCCATTCTGACTGGTGTGAGGTGGTATCTCATTGTGACTTTGATTTGTATTCCCTGGCGATGAGTGATGTTGAGCGTTTTTTCATGTGTCTATTAGCCATCTGTAGGTCTTCTTTTGAAAAGTGTCTATTCATGTCTTTTCCCATTTCTTCACTGGATTATTTATTTTTTGAGTGTTAAGTTTGATAAGTTCTTTATAAATTTGGATATAAACCCTTTATCTGACATGTCATATTCAAATGCCTTCTCCCGTTCCATTGGTTGCCTTTTAGTTTTGCTCTTGTTTCCTTCACTGTGCAAACACTTTTTATCTTGATAAGGTCCCAATAGTTCATTTTTGCTTTTGTCTCCCTTGCTTCTGGAGATGTGTTAAGTAAGAAGTTGCTGCAGTCAAGGTCAAAGAGGATTTTGCCTGCTTTCTCCTCTAGGATTTTGATGTCTTGCATTTAGGTCTTTCATCCATTTTGAGTGTATTTTTGTGTTTGTTGTAAGAAAGTGGTTCATTCTTGTACATGTTGCTGTGCAGTTTTCCTAACACCGAGTGCTGAAGAGACGGTCTTTACCACTGTATATTCTTTTCTGCTTTGTTGAGGGTTAGCTGGCCATACATTTGTGGGTCCATTTCTGGGTTCTCTATTCTGCTCCATTGAGCTATATGTCTGTTTTTGTGCCAATACCATACTGTCTGATGATTACACTTTGTAATACATCTTGAAGTCCGGAATTGTGATGTCTCCAGCTTTGGTTTTCTTTTTCAGGATCGCTTTTGTTATTCAGGGTCTTTACTTGTTCCATACAAATTTTAGAATTATTTGTTCTAGCTCAATGAAGAATGCTGGTAGGGATTATATTGAATACGTAGATTGCTTTGGGTAGTATCAACATTTTAACAGTAATTGTTCTTCCAATCCGTGAGCATGGAATGCTTTTCCATTTTTTGTGTGCCGTTTTCAATGTCTTTCATAAGCTTTCTATAGTTTTCAGTGTATAGATTTTTCACCTCTTTGGTTAGGTTTATTCCTAGGTATTTTATGGGTTTTGGTGCAATTGTAAATGGTATCGATTCCTTGATTTCTCTTTGTTATATCATTAGTATCGTGTCATATGTGAAGAGTGAAAATTTGACTTCTTCCTTGCCGATTTGGATGAAACTCATTTCTTTGTGTTGTGTGATTGCTGAGTATAGGACTTCCAATAATGTGTTGCCTAACAGTGGTGAGAGTGGACATCCCTGTGATGTTCCTGACCTTCAGGGGAAAGCTCTCAGTTTTTCATCATGAAGAATGATATTAGCAATGGGTCTTTCATATATGGCTTTTATGATCATGATGTATGATCCTTTTATCCCTACTTTCTTAAGGGTTTTTATAAAGAAAGATCTTGCTTTTTGTCAGATGCTTTCTCTGCATCTATTGAAAGGACCATGTGGTTCTTGTCCTTTCTTTTATTGATGTGATGAATCACATTGATTGATTTATGGATATTGAACCAGTCCTGCATCCCAGATATAAATTCCACTTAATTGTGGTGAATAATTCTTTTAATGTATTGTTGGATCCATTTGGCAAGTATCTTGTTGAGAACTTTTGCATCCATATTTGTCAGGGAAATTGACCTTTGGTTCTCCTTTTTAGTGGGGCCTTTGTCTAGCTTGGGAATAATTGTATATAAGGTTTTAAGCCAAATTTCTATGCTTAAGCTGTCATCTTCTTCTTTTTTTTTTTAATCTTTAGCCAAAGATTTCTTTTGAGCCTCACACTTTGAATGTTGTGAACACTCATCCTCCCTTGAGCTCTGCACTTCTCTGGTCTCTTTCCCGAATACCCTTGAACCTATCACTCCTGCAGCCCTCCACCATCGCGATGCCCAAGTCAGACACCTGCATGGCATTTGTGGCACTACTCTCTTCCTCAGTTACATACCCAGTCCGCCACCATATGCTGTGGATTCTTCTCCAAAATAGATCTGCAGCCCCTCCTTTTCTGACCATCTCCACAAAAAAAGAGCCTCTTATTATGTTCAGCCAGGTTACTATGATAGTCTTCTAATAATTTCCCCTCCTTTACATTTTGCTCACCTTAAATCTATTTCCCAAACAGCAGCTCAGATGATCTCTCAAAATTTTACATTAAATTATTTTGTTTGTGGCTTAAAATCTGTGACTTTCCATTTGGCAGAAAAGCAAATGCCAATTCTTCAGCATTTCTGTTACTTCCTGAATGATCTAGCCCGGCCTCCCTCCCTCCCTGAACTCCTTTAATGTCCTTGTCCTCACTCATATGTGACTGAACTAAACTCTCCTTCATATATGCCTGGAAGTCTTCTCCCTGCTCCCCACATCATAGCTCCTTTACATTGTTGTTCTCTTGGCCTTCCTCCATAGCTTTAAATGAAACATTTCTCTGGAATCATAGGAAATGTCATTTCTCACAGGAGTTTTCCCCTGACTGCTCATAGTGCATGCTAGAGCCCACTCATGATATTGTCTCCTAGGAAATAATATTTTATTGCTTTTGCAGAATTAATCCTAATGTATTGCAATATATTAAGAGGCTCTATAAGAATAGTTAAAATCCCCGCCTCTGTGTCACACCCCTCATCTGATACTGTCTCTTATTTGCTCTGTGACAATGGGCAAGGTATTTAACCTCCCAGGGCCTAAGTTTCCTCATGAATAGTAATAATATATATCTTGTAGGGCATTTTCAAAGAGGAAATGATTAATATTTGTAGGGTAAATGCAGTGCAAGTCAGACACCATATATGTGCTTACATGTGTGTGTGTATATATATATATGTTTGTGCATAATGTACTAAATGCCCAAAGGCACAAAACCATCACCTGCAATAATTCTTGACATATAACAGGCTGATAGTAAACATGAGCTTATTGAATTAATGAAATATGCACTGCACCTTATAATTACACTTCAATGATTTCCAAGGAAAAAAGGAATGATGCATTACATTTATAAAAATATGTGATCAGTTACAAAATTTATATTTTGGTTTGTTATCCACCTATTAAAATGATGTAATTATATGTTTTTAAGAATATCTCCAGCATTCTATCTGGTCACCCCCCTCCCTTCTAGCACGTATGGTTTTATTATTATTCTCATTTTGCAGATGTGACTCTTGACCCCAGGAATCTCAGTGGCTCATAAAAATAGCAGAGTTCATAAATGATAGGATGATCCCACTTACCTCAGTGCTCTGGATCTCACTGCAGTACTCCTGGTGTTCTCATGCTCTCTTGGAAATGCCCTGTGAACTCTGTGAATACTTTTTATGGGGTTGGTGATACTAATTTGGTTAGTATTTCAATTTTCACTTTGGGACAGGTGAAGAAGTTTACGCTCTCTCCTCCTGTAGCATCCTTGTTGTTTAGGGACTCACCACTTAGAGCAATACCTGTCTGCAAGGGCCTGCTGGCCCTTAGCCTTGCCTCCATGATTCGACCACATTCTGTATATAAGCTGCAAAGTGATCATTCTAAAAGGCCACCCATTGTTCCTGATTCTTTCAGATTACTTCCCTGCCTTCACCCCGGTGGAAAGATTCTACCATCGCTTTTCACAATTACTAAACCTCTGTTCTTGTCGATGAGTGAAATATTTTCCCACCAGCTTTTCCGTATGAGAGGCAAGCAAATGGCCATTTTTCCTTGAACCTGCTCCCTATCATTTCTGGATTCTGATGACATTCCATTGATTGTTGTTGGTTTTTTTCCCCCCATCTAAATGCTTGGCTATTTGAGAGCTGCAAGGAACCTTACATAATTCAAGTCCCAAAATTATAATCGGAGAAACTAAGCTTCATGAAGGTGAGTGACAGGCTCAGGGTGACAGTAGAAGAGAGGGAGCTTAGATGAAAATTGCTATTTGATCCTCAGCACACTCCGGTTACCAATTCACTCATTTTTCTTTATGAAAAAGAAAGCAGTGCAACTGGATTGGGATGTAGAAGTCACAAAAGCAACTAAAATTAGATGATTGATTTTCACATTCATTTGTATATTTACTTTTGTGTCTTTCACAGTTTAACAGCAATGCCCAGGATGTGAGCTGTTTTCAGCACCTTGTCCAAGCCAATGTAAGAAATAAGAAAGTGCTGAAAGATGCAGTGAATAACATCACAGCAAAAGGAATCACAGACTATAAGAAAGGCTTTAGTTTTGCTTTCGAACAGCTGCTTAATGTAAGTATCCATACCTTCCCCTTTTCTCTTTTATTACTGAGTCATAGCCTATGAATTTCAGTATGCTGGTAGTTACTACTACCAGTAACTATCAGTTACATAACTGCTGTTTTTCTTTTATTTAAAAAGCAGATGTGTCCAGACAGTAGAAATCGTTGAACTACTTTTATTTTTAAATCCAGAGCCCAAAGGCTTGCATAGTGTAGACATTCTCTTCTTTGTAGATCTTTTCTTCCATCATCTTTGTGAACTGTGTTTCAAAGAGAAACATTCATATGATGATTATTTAATTTTGCCCAAGCACTCCAAACTTAGTTGGCATATTTAGAATATCATTTTTTTTCTTATCTCAATTGGTACTTTATTTATGTGGAAACTTGTGTTTTTCAGTCATCCAATGGTTGGTAAAAATGTTTTAAACATCTTTTTGGTTCTTAAAGTTGTTTCTTAATGTCCCGGAAGGTCCAAATGGCAGACATTAGGATGAGTAGGATATAAGTTCATAGCAGAAATTCCTTCCTCCATGAACATCCTTCCCTCACCAGATCACGCATCCATGTCTCCACTTAGAGTCTCAGACTCTGGCATGCCTTCTGCCTGCCCCACATCATAGCACATACCTCACGCTGTGGACTGGGGTTTTTAAGTGGCCATGTTGTCTGTTCTGTTTTGAACTCTTCGAGGGCAGGAGTCGTCGTTTAGTTTTTTATCTCTTATGAAGCACTATTACCGCAACGGTTGAGAGTGTGGACCTAACCTTTCTATACCTTGGTTTCCTCACTTTCACCATGGTGTGTACAGCAGAGGGGGCTGTAGACAGGATTGTTCAGAGAACCCGACATGCAGCAAACCTCATGTGAGTGTGGGTTGTTGGCTTGGTATTGGAGTCAGGGTCATTATTCCTATAATGAATGGCTAGCGCATGTCTGGTACAGAGTCAGCTCATAATTCATACCTTATTTGCTGAGTCACTGAATAGGCCCTTAAATGCAGTCTTGTCTGCAGGTTGGACTTTGTCGTTCCGTCAGTAAGGCTTCTGAAACGGTTTTAGAGATGTCTGATTGCTCATCTCCTCCATTTGTTCCTTCAGCCATTATTTATTGCATACCTCACAATTTGCTGTCACATTGCTAGTGCTAGAATTATAGAAGTAACCAAGGCTGTCTGATCTCCAGAGGTCCAGCGTGACCTGGTAAGTCATCATTCCTGGTGCACTGCCGTGCTGCTGTTACAGGGCAGTCACGGTGTGTTTACTTGAACGTTACTGAGGCGGGGTTCAGCTTACCCGAGGGAGGTCAGGAAAGTGGGGCATTTCTTTGAAAACAGGATTTTTGAAGAATGAGTAGAATTAGGTAGGTAGATGAGAGAGGGAAACCCGCTTGAGATAAAAAGAAGAACATGGACAGAGCCACAGGCGTATACGACAGTGTGGCACCCTGAAAAATTGGCAGGTGGTTTGGCATGGCTGGGACATAGCAATGTGGGAGCTGCAAGGCAAATAAAAAGGCCACGAGGTATCAGTTAATGAGGTGTTAGGAGCAAATGAAAAGTTGATAATATGAGAATGACATGGTCTAACAAGTGCTCTAAGTTAAACTGTTGTAGAAATCCTGGTGTTGCAGTAAAGGCAAAGAAATGTTAAGCAGAGTGATGTGGGGACTAATCAGCTAGTTCTCTGGACTAGAACGCTAGGTAGCTGGTAACACAGCAATCTAGGTAGAGGTATGTGAGGGTAGGAATAGCTCCCTTTCAGATATGTCGGCTTTGAGGTGGTGGTGATATTTATTAGATAGCGTTAGACAAGCAAGTAAGGAGACAGAAAAGCAAAGTAGTTCGGTGTTGCAGTTTTGAGGGGAATTACCTTTGGTAAAATGCATTTGCTTATGAAATGATGTATGTTGGCTCACAGAAGGATGAAAACTCAGAACTTTGAAATTCAAGTGTAATTGACCAATAGATTAAAACGTATTCTTTCCCTAGTAAAGAAATGCAAGTTTGTGGAGTTTTTGCAGAGAAGTTCTTTTTCTTTTGAGGCAGCCAAGGTTGTGGCATTTTAATTGCTCTTCTTGGTATTGTTAATTTGCCTCACTTCTTCGTTCCCTCCTATTCAGGTTTCACTTGTGAAATGATAAGGAGTCTCAAGCCTAATGTACTATTTCAGAGGCAGTCTCATTAGAGAGGCCACTTTAACTCCCAGATTCGTTACTAGTTGCTGATAAAATATGATTTAACTCCTTTTGGCCTCTCGTACTGCCTCCACAATTGTAAATTATTTTTAATATGTTCCCAGTTATTCCTGAAGTCAGTCTCATATGGTCTGCTTTCCATGTCTCCCTCACGTATCGCAGTTCTCCATTTTCCCAGATGTCATGCTTTGCCTTATTCAGAGTTGAAGCATATTTTGTTACCTCTTTCATATATTTCTAGTTTTCTTACTGCACAATGTTTGTCCTCAAAAGGTCTATTATGGAGATCCCTGAAGCAAGTATAAAATAGAATTAAATGTATCATTTATGCCACAATATACTTTAAATTCAGATTTGAATTAGTTCTCAGGTACATTTCATGAAACATTACAAATATACGGAATACAGTTTTCAAAAAAATATTTATTAAGTATGTGTATTATAGAAGCTGTGCTGTATACTGGCCACACAGTGATACAAGGATATTCAAGGAGACACATAACATAATTTGTTAGGAATCACAAAATAAATTACCAACTCTACCAACTGCCATTTTGTTGAAATAGTCAAGGTCTTTCCTTTACTTAATTTGTTACAAACCAGTAACATATAGTTGTTATGGCCAAGTGATTCTTTAGATAATTGCACGTCCTCTGACCAGTTGCTGACTTTGCTGGACCACGTGACTACCAAGGAGGCTCCTCCTGGGAAAAATCATGTTGAAAACAGAACATTTCTTCATTCTGCCTTTTGTGTATGTCCTAATCGCTGTCTCTGGTGGGAGACATTACTATTTTAATTCCACAAATGACAGGCAAGACCCAGTGTCCTTACCTACCCTGCTGTTTGTGTTCAGTAACAATAATACCAACATTAGTGCCAAAAGTGAAACCAAATCCTAATGAGAATCTTTAATCACTTTTTTGAAACAGTCTTTTATGTACATGTCATTTTGCCTATCTCATATATGTAGATAAGACAAAATCATCAAAGAAATTAATTTTAGTTCAGGGATTTCAACACCTTTCACGAAAGCATTTTGATGATAAAATATGAAACTTTTTGTATAGTCCAATTTTCAGATGGCTTTCTTTAAAGATAGCAACTATGCTTGAATGTGACAAATTATATTAGTACTTGAGTTTTCATAATACTTGGTTTAAAGCTTTAACTGCCGATGTTCTAATGGCCTAGATAATGGGATGACATATGAAACAGGATCTTTTCATCAATAGAACATAATATTATCGTGATTAACTTTTACAACAGGAAATGAGATTTATCTTCTTTGAAAAGTAAGATACAGTTTTTTAACAAGCCTAAAGACCACAGGAGAATTAATGACTTCTTTTAAAATTAGTAATCATTTAAAGTCCAGTTCTTTGTTACTCACAATCACCTGTGGCTGTTGAGACTTGAGGTGCACCTGGTTTGGATTGAAATATGTTATAAGCATAAAGTACACACCAGAATTTGAAGAGTTACTGTGAAAGAAAAAACATGTATATTATCTGAATAATTTTCATATGGATTCCATGTTCAATTGATAATATTTTTGGGTGACTGGGTTAAATAAAATATATTAGTAGAATTAATTTCAGATTTTTACTGTGGCTATTAAAATATTAAAATGACAAATTGTGCTTGTATTATACCTCCGTTCAGTGTTACTGAGCTGGAAGCTTGACATTTCCAAAGAAGCTGAGCATTTGTAAAGCAGTGAAATCTTTCATTCTCAACACTTTTGCAAACACATTTCACAACAGTAGAAGCTTGAGATGATAATTTCAGACCTCAGAGAACTCCAGCTTTCTAAATTAGTTGTTCATCTCAGTGGCCCTTTGGTGCTAATCACTGTTTTCCTATGTCTGACTCTTTGGGGACCTTAAGGTTTAAGGGAAGATTTACCATTGGACTTGAGTCTTTGAGGATTCGAATATGTGTGGCAGGTTGAGAGAGGATAGCAAGATACTCTGGGATTAAGCATTTACAAAAGAGTGCTGGGTGTTAGGGATCAACTAGGAGTTTGCAATTTTACAGCAGGAAAGTGGATAAAATACAGTGAAGGAGGAGGACAGGGAGCAAAAACGTTTGTCAGTGGATTGAAAATGTATGTGGAAGGGTATGCACATTTTTCATTAATAGTATTTATTTGTTTCTGGTACAAATTATAGGGGCATAAAATTGACATAACCATTAATTTAAAATCCATTTGTTAATCAACCCCTGAGAGGCTATTATATGCTCGGCTCTTCACGATCAGAAAAGACAAAACTTCATGCCCTTATGGCATTTACATTCAGTCAGGGGCAGCCAACAGAACACAAACGAATAAAATACATTGAATGTACCTAAGACCATGTAAAATGCTATGAAGAAAAATACAACCTGGGAGAGAGAGTGCCATTTAGAACAAGTTTCAGTAAAGCCTTTACCGATAGGTGACATTTGATCAAAGACCCAAAGGAAGTGAGACCCATGGATATTTGAGGGGTTTGAGAGGCCCTTGTAGAGATAGGCCTGGCCTGACCCAGGAACTGGGTATACTTTGGAGTATACTTACTGAACAGATTCTGCACCCTTAACTTTCAGTCTGTTCATGCTCTTTCCATATTGCTTGATAGTCTTTACCTTTTGTGTGTGTGAATGATACCCCTTTTTTTAAATTTTATTTGCAGTATAATGTTTCTAGAGCCAACTGCAATAAGATTATTATGCTGTTCACGGATGGAGGCGAAGAGAGAGCCCAGGAGATATTCGCCAAATACAACAAAGACAAAAAAGTGAGTGCGGTTTTATAGTATTTTCTTTCGTTTTAGTATCAGTGTATGTGGTTTTTATAGAGACTGTGAGGGAGGGTCAGTAAGAGGGGAAATTAGCATGCTGATTATAAATTCATATGGATCATAGATTATAAACCATTGATTGAATTATAAAATCATTCTGCATAATACTATTTATGTGACCCATAACTACCTTATGTCTAATTTATTAATAAAATAATTTGGACCTCTAGAAACCTCTTTGATTCTTATGTATAAGTTCTGTATGAGAAAATGTTATAGGAAGAGAGTAACCAGAAGAGAATGGAAAAAGGAACAGTTTAAGCTTTTCTCGGAAAAATTTGTGATCATTTAATTATTAAAGATGATAGTAATACTCAGACTTCCTACATATGCCTAAAAATTATCTTTCTACATTCATACATTATTCTGTATATTTCCAAAGGAAGTAATTTATAACAGCAAAAATTTCACCCTCATTTGAAAATCATTTTTATTTTGTCAACAGTAAAACAGTAAAATATATATATTTTACCAGCAAAATGGGTTTATTCAGGAATAGCAGAAGAATTCCAACTCAGGACATGTAAGCTATGCCAAGCCATAGGCAAGTATCCATATCAAAGAAGGCGAACTCTGTAGAAAAAAAGAGGAAGTTGAGGGGGGGCTGCTTTGAGCCACAGTCCATTAGAGGAAAGCCAGCGTTCAGGGTGGTGATCATTTCTCCTTGGCTGGTTGAGATATTCTGTTATTGGCTGAGCTCCTTCCTGGGCAAAGAGAAATTCTTTCTCCTGCTGGAGTGGGAAAGTGGGCTGCTTTGGTTGCAAATGCAAAGTACAGGGGCGCCTGGGTGGCTCAGTTGGTTAAGCGTCCGACTTCGGCTCAGGTCATGATCTCACGGTTCGTGGGTTCGAGCCCCTCTTCGGGCTCTGTGCTGACAGCTAGCTCAGAGCCTGGAGCCTGTCTTCACATTCTGTGTCTCCCTCTCTCTCTGACCCTCCCCTTCTCACGCTGCCTCTCTCTCTCTCTCTCGGAAATAAATAAAACATTAAAAATTTTAAAAAACATGCAAAGTACTTCTTCTTGGAATCTGCCACTGATGAGGGGTGATAGAGCCTGAGACCTCCCCCTTCCCCTTCTGGCTTCCCAACGCCATTTTTAAGGAAGTGTCCTTTATTCATTTTTACATGCTCAATAGGATATTTTAGACAAATTCTTTAATATGCATAATGTTTTAAAAGTATGCAATTTCAGTAAGCAACAGAGAATGGAAGGACAAGCGTTTTGAGGTTGTAATATATTTGTTTCAGTGATTATGTGACTGCAGAAGGAAGTATCGTAAGGAGACCTAACTATTTTGAATGTTCATCTGTGTACCTAAAGCTGCTGATATTGTGGAGGATATTGACTGTAACTCTCTTACTCACAATTCTACCATCAGCTTATATCAAGTTTCTGACTCACTCTTCATATTTGATAAGAGAATCATTCTCAATTTTCTAGAATGCTAAGGATCCATTGAAAAATGATAAATTATAAGCTGTTTTTTGTGTTTCAAGAATTCCAACAGATATTACACATTCATCCAGAACTCTCTCTTAAGTAAAATGCCAGTTTGCTTTGCTTTTAATTGCAATCTGCACCATTTAGAGAGGTGTGGCTCCTCATGAGCTTTAGCAGATTGTTTTATATGCCTTTGAGGAATTAAAAGGAGAGAGGAAAAAGATGAATTAATAGATTCAGATAATTTTGCAGATACAACATTGTGAATAATTAGGTACAGTATTGATGAAAATCTTTGAAATTCTTTGAAATATTCTTAGGTGCTTTTTAGCCTCTATGTGATTGGAATACTGTTGAAGAATTGAAAACATATACACACATACAACTTCAAATTCACCACAAATCTTTTTAGTACTCAACTTGTTGAATACTAACTATGCTATAATTATGTCGTGATGTAAGTTTCATCCATAGGTTAAGGTTTTTTTTCTTTTTTTCCCCTAAATATTTAGCAGTTTTAATTGTACCAAGAAACCATTTCTTCTGAAAAAGTTAATAAATTGAACCATTAACCAAATACTTTCAGATAATAACTTGATGTTATAAATAGTTCTTTCGAAGAAAGTATCAGAATTAAAAGAAATGGGAAGATCCATGTGCATTAATCCAAGGAATAATGTCTGTTGTTACCTTACATAGTAACTTCTCATTTTTCAAAATTCAGGGTAATCCTCATTCCCTCTCCCCCTGGAGCATGTCCCTGACACCCCCTCCCCTTCAGACTTGTTTGGCTGTTTGTGCTCTGATCCCACACCACACTGTATGAGTCCTACATGTCCCTTACACTGTATTCCCCACATGGGAGATCTCCTGGTCCCCTGTCTGGATTATTTGATCCCACAAGACTGGGCCTGTGTTTTGTTTAAATCTGAATATTCATCTTACTTAAATGTTCTAAATAATTCTAACATTACCAAGTTTAAAGAACTCAAATAAAATGAATTTAGTCCAAAATTCAACTGTATCTCAAAGTTCTAGTTAATCTTACTCTAATCATTTGGAAGCAACTTTTTAGCATTTTAAACTTAGTCATAACTTTAAGAATATGATTTTATGATAGAAGTATATAAATACAAGCCCCACCATTTATATCACTTTTAAATGGATACAAGTTTAGATAAATCATCTTTTATTTTATTAATGTATCATTCAAACCTACCATCAGGAATCTTACTTATTTCAGGATATTTTTCTTCTTTCAAAATGGAAGAATTTCCATTTTAAATTAATGTAATTTTCATCTAAACTTGTAATTTTTTTTTCTTCTTTCAAAACTGTATTTGTGTCCAGACAATAACATGTCTTGGGGGCTATCATCAGGTGTGTTTTTTTCTTGTTTTAATACAAGAAGATTTATATCATCAGGAAAGCAATAGTTTTTGCCCTCTACAATCACAAATGGTTTAGTTGAATAAATGAAGAATTCACTAGTTTAAAGCCATTTTTCCTTCTCTACATCCTAAAAAAGTCCAATCTAAATATTAATATCTTGAAACACTGCTTCTCATCCCTTTCCCCTTTTATAAGAACTTAACTTCTAAACAAAGCATTTTGTGACATGCTAAACCACATGATAAGTGATTCATTTCACATTCACTTTTGTGAAACTAATGAATCTGGGCTTATGCAACAAACCTGCTGTTTGCTCACATATTGACTTCTGTGCTTTGTGGACACATACTTTTTTTAAGGGCACACACCTTTATTAATGCCAAAGCAACTTTGAAAATTAATTAATGCTTACACTCTGCAATATTTAAATGTTATTTGTACCTAACATAAAAATTAAGATGTTCTTGGTATCGATNCTTAACCGACTAAGCCACCCAGGCGCCCTTGTTTCTGTGATTCTAATTTCAGTGGCTGAAGCAATGTTTTGTTGATAAGGACACTTATACATAGATGCTTACCTAAATACACAGATATATCCGTACATAAATTTATACCTATTTTTAATTTTTTAAAATTTTTTAATGTTAATTTATTTTTGAGAGAGAGAAAAAGAGAAGAGCATGTACAGGGGAGGGGCAGAGAGAAAGGGAGATGCAGATTCCGAAGGAGGCTCCAGGCTCCAAGCAATCAGTACAGAGCCTGATCCCGGGCTTGACCTCACAAACTGAGAGATCATAACCTGAGCTGAAGCCAGATGCCTAGCTGACTGAGCCACCCAGACGCCCCTGTATTTATTTTAAATGGGCATCCCCTCTGTCCATTGTATCTCCAATAACAAGAGATCGTGTATGCTACTGTGGCATGAGATTTCTTACATAAATTTCTATAAATAAAAGCCAACAGGTGGTTGAGAAGTATGTGAGGGATGAGGAAAGAGTAATCTCAATATGAAACACTTTTTTCTAAAATCTTTGCAAATTTTCTGAGAAATATTGGGAGAAAAATTAAGACCATCAAGTCGAGGTCAAATTGTTTAGATATGAACACAGGTATGGCTGCATATACATATGTAGAGAGAGAAACAATATATATGTGTGTGTATATATGTATGTATACATGTAAATACATATGTATATATATAATATATATTTTTAAGGTTGGAAAAGCTAATTCATTACTCTATGTTATAGGTTAGTAAAGAGACACGCAGGGAAAGCTTACAGATACAAAACAGAAAAATAATCGATGGAGATTCTTGAAAGAGGAGGGATAGATAGATACAGATCATAGCTTCCTGAACTGAACAAGTAGTAATTACATTTATAGCAAAATTGCTGTCCTGCAATTCTTATGAACTTTACTTTGAAGCGTAATGGCTTTCCACATTTTCTAACGTGGGAAAACTTTATTAAACAAAAGGAAAATTCATCTGTTGGTATTTACATGTTACGTATCCACTAACAGTGAAAACAGATGATGGCAAATGATCACTTTCAAGTCAGTTAGACCTTTGAGTGTATTTTTCTTTGGTCAAGACATTTTACATAGTTACTTGCTTATGCTCAGGGCGTATGTGTGCATGTAGTATGTATATGTACCCACTAAAAATAGCGTGTTTATGTACACATTTGAGGACCTCTTTGTACGTTCTCCTTCTTCTTCAGAATTCCCTACCTTCAACCACCCACCCACCCAGTCTTAAAGACTCACAGCCCACAGAAACTGATATGGAAGATAATTGTCTATCTTTGTCATGTAAGGGTGTACATGACACAGAAGATCAATTTTTTTGCCATAAGCAAAAATCCCACAGACATCTCTGCCAAAAGGATTTTCTTTGCCAAATATTTTTACCTTATAAGTAAATGGCCACAAGGCAATTTCGCCATAAAAGATAAAAATAACTTATTGGCATTTTGACTTGACAGTTTTTTTTTTTTTCACACAGGTTGATAGTTTGGTTTCTTTCTCCATCGATGCATGCATGCGGCATTGTTAGATTATCCTCTGTATTTCTGTACTACATAACTGTTAGCCCTCATGGTGGTATGTATGGTGACACAGAGTTTTGAACCCACATTTCCTGTAGAACTTTAAAAATGTCTATCAGTAGATATGTGCCGGTATGCCAAGAACAGACAATGCAGAAGGCTTTCACAACACACACACACACACACGAATACAAACTCAATGACAATTATGAATCCTAGTACTTGGGAACTGAGATCTCTTAATGAAGGAATATATTTTAGCAAAAAATGAAAGAAAGTATAACTCCGAAAGAAGAGACAAGTGAACAAGCAAAAGAATGCAAAACAAGTATCACACAATGAATGAATCACTTTGAAGACATTTGAAGACAGTGCTAAGGTTAACCCACAAAATATTTTGTATTATGTGAAATAAATTCTTTTAAATTTTGTTACTCATTTTCCACCTTTCATTATGTCTTTTTAAACAAATGACCCTCTTTTATATTTCATGATTTTATCTTTTATGGTGAAATTGCCTTAAAGCCAATACTTAGCCATAAAATGTTTGCATTGAAATTGCTTGCGGCAAAGATGTTTGTGGTGATAGTATCTAGAACCATATGTGACAGACCCATCCCATACCTGCATAATTAAATTTGTTGCATGAGTGATAAACCTATCACTCATAGTTTCACTAGCCACGTTATTTTTCAAAGGCCAGTGTGCAAAAATAAAATTTGGTAGATTTAGAAAATGCTTTCAATACTCCTAAAAATTCTGTATGTGATTATAACTTTATTTTAAAACATGTCCTTTAAAACAAAGTTGCCTTGTGTTTTCAAAAATATCAAAATTACAATGTCAGAAAGTTTGATGAGCTTTAAAAGAAAAATCTGAAAACTAGTCTTGGAATTCTATCTTTTTCCCCAAGCTTTTTGCTTGACATCAACGTGGCTGTTGAATGCTTCATTTACATTCATTTTTCATCCGGATGACATTAGAAATCATTGAGAGCAACCCAGCTAGGTGTGATGAGGTGCATCCGGAGAGCTGATGAATGAGGCTGCAGATACACAGCACAATTTAATGAGGCCAAAAGGTTTAAGAATTAGAACAGAATGTTTGGATTCTTTCGAAACTTATTACTCTTGGGAATTAATCTACCTGATTATAGATAGGTACAGCTTTAAAACTGAGTCCATGCTAATCTCCTCACACAGCTGTTTCGTATTAAAATGCATTCACTTTATAATCTTTACCTGCAGCAATGCCATTCCTTGGGGTTCACCCATGTGTACGACACTTCCTTAAAATTGGTGCCAAAACTTAAATGAACTCTATCATAAAGTCCAAACAAATGAATAAAGGAAAGTGAAACCAGACACAGAGTTGAAAGATAATTCCCAGGCCTAGCAAAATTAAAGATATTTGATTTTCTGTGGAATAGCAAAAAGATTGGTTAGCAGTGCACACTTAAGATTGTCTAGCCAGTTAGAAAATAGTCCTCTGATGCCTAGCTTACTTCTCAGAGTTAATCGAAAAATGCAAAAGCATCGAATATGTCTAACATGACAATTTCAAAATAACCAGTAAATTGAAGATGAACAAATGGAAAATAAGATGGATGGGTTTCAGAATAAGGCATCACTGTAAATTTTAACAGCCTGACAACAGATGCATTGCTACTTTTTTTAGTTATTTAAAAAATGATTAACAAAATCTCTATTTCTCTGTCAGCTCTATAGTAAAATAAATAATCTGTAGCCCACAAAAATCGAAACCCAGCTACAAATTATGGAATCTGCATATGTATTTTACATAGTAACAGGGAAAATTGTCAGTTAATTTTTCAGCAGATGGTAAGGAGAGTATTTGCTACCTTTTCTACTGTCATTGCCTGGCTTCTCCATCAGGCAAGAATGAGGCCTTTGGAAGCAATGTTTAAATATATGCGACATTCAGATTTGTAAACTACGTAATGCTGTGTAACAAATTCACTGCTTCTAAAAAGTTTTGTTTTAGATATTTTGCCACTTTCAACAGATAGCAAGAGTTTTTCAGCTTTAGAATAGGAAATATACCTTTGTTCAAAAAACCAAATGTGTTATTTATGCCGGAGTTATTGTAGAGCTGATAACAGGAATTACCAGTAACATTGGCCTTCCAAAGAGAGAGATTATCCACTTCACAGTCGTGTGTGTGTGTGTGTGTGTGTGTGTGTGTGTTCCTCTCTCACAGATTTATTTACATTTGTTTCTCATAGCATAAAATTAATGCTGACACTTATTCCCTGAACTAAGGAAAATATTATTAGACACATTCTCTTCAGGTGTGAGGAAACTACTATCAAACATTTTACAGAATCCTTAACTTAATATCTAAAATCTAATGAAGAATGGTAGTTGAGTGTTACATGAAGCACAAAGTATATAAAAAGACATAGAGAAAATACACTTCAATTAATCTCTGGATAGAATTGTATCACCTAGAATCAGGATGGCCCTTTGTGTTAAATAGATAGACCTAAACAGGATGCCTTTCTGCTTTTCTGAAGCTGCTTTCCTCTCAGATTAAGAATTCCAGTTACCATAGATCTCTTCAGCCATCTTAGCAGTTAGCCCTAGAGCACTCCCTTTCCCACATACCCCTTTATCATTCTGTGTTCAACACCATCTTTCCTCTTTGTTTTCATTCTCTCAGGTTACCATTTTTGATTATTTATTTATCTGCTCTCTTATCTTGAACTTCCCTCTGTGTGAAGGATTTATTCTAATAAATAACACAGAACAACTTGAAAAAAGAAAAGCAGGGACAGCCTGGGCAGCTCAGTCCATTGAGCATCCGACTCTTAATTTCAGCTCAGGTCATAATCCAAGGGTTGTGGGATTTAGCCCCTTGTCAAGCTCTGCCCTGAGTAGATTCTCTCTAAGATTCTCTCTCTGTGTTTTCTGTCCCTCCCTCCACTGGTGCGTGCGCTCTCTCTCTCTCTCTCAAATTTTAAAAAAGAAAAGCAAAATGCAATAGTCATGGGTTTTCTATAGATGACCTAAAAGAAACAAGCAGTTATTTCTGTCACATCTTACATCTGGGTGCATAACATAGGTACATACCTGGGGATTATGTTGCTATTTTGAATTTATTGATGGCAAGTACAGTGAATCATCCTAACATTATCAGATTATGAGGTGAGCTTGAAGCTCTATGAAGTAGGGGCTATGTTGATTTGTAAAAGTACCTTTGGATCCTTTGAGGCTAGCACAGTGCTTGATGCGTGGTAGTTGCTAAATACTTACTGATATGTTGGGCATGTCCATAAATACATGATTAATATGCTCTTAAGGTGAACTATAAAAAAGTAAAAAATGCAAGAAAAACTTAGTAGCTTTACATTTTTTAAAAAAATAATCATTTAGGGCCACCTAGGTTGCTCAGTCAGTTAAGAGGCAGACTTTTGATTTTGGCTCAGGTAATACTCTCAGAGTTAGTGAGATCCATCCTGGGGTCTGGCTCTGCACTGTCAGTACAGAGACTGTTTGGGAATCTCTCTCTTCTCTCCACCCCCACCCCTTCCCTGCTCATGATTTCTCTCTTTCCAAAATAAATAAACCTAAAAAGTTTAAAAATAAAGGATAATCATCCCAACAATGTTTACCTCTATATAATTGGAATGTGAAGCAGAATTGGTGTTTCACTCTTGCAGTCATCATCTTATAAGTAGGGAGGTTTAAGTTTGTTTAAAAATGATTGTGTCAGTGGCATCATCATTGCTGTTGTCTTCATCATCATCTTCTTCATTACGATGAAGTTCATTCGTAGTTAATATTGATTGAACTTATAATTTTCCATGTAACATTAAAGCTTTGTACATTTCGTTTCATTTACAAAGGGAATAATCATATGATTAAAAATATTTTTATTGCCATTATCATCCTCTCCAGTTTGGAAATAAGAAAACCAGAATTTGAGAAGTTAAATAACTTGTTGAAAGTCATACAGCTACCAAGTGGCAGAGTCAAGAATTTAATGATCTACAGTCCACCTTTCATAACCTCATGTGGACCGCGCTTGGCTGGTCATCTGTCTCTTTCTCCTGGGCAGCCCTGTGGCTGTGCCAATCATCAATGCCCACCCAGGAGCCTTCCATGTAGTCAGACTTTCCCACGAAGGGACACGCTTTTCACGGCGTTAAGAGGTTAAGATGGATTAAACTCAGCCATCAAAACTGCAGGCTGCAAGTAGCTTTCAGATCATTGGGCTTTATAAAATAAATTAAGTGTGAAAGGTGAATTTGGACACTTTTATTTATTTCATAATGCTATAAAACTAGGGATGTGGGTTATTCGAATGCTCAGGATTCTGGTACACTTGTGAATTATGGAAACCGCTGTAGAATTTTCTCCTAAACTTTTCAGTCCAATCTAGTATTTTTATAGGCTTCATGCCAAAAATTTTAGTACACACAGTAAATTAATAAAACCCATTTCTGACATCATTTTTCTAACATGTTTCAATAGCTGAAGTTTTTATTTTAGTTTTATTGGCCTCTTTTCTTCATAGTCTCGTTTCCATTATTCCTTGGAGATTTGCCTATTGTAAATTAAACTTGAACTCTGGGTAACTGATAATTGTTGAGGTGACAGTTTCCAGTAACTGGGTTCTGCTGGGAAACAAGAAATTCCTATGGCTTTTTAAAATAGGTTGACCCTGTGGCTTTGGAAAAATCTTAATTGAAGACAAGTATTTTAGTCTTCAGCAAACAAAACAAAACAGATTAGCAGAAGTCTAAAATTGTAGGATAAAGTTATAAAACAGTTGTGTATTATTAAAAAATTAATAATATATTTTATATTTGTTAAAATAATAATTTAATAATATTAAAATAATATATTTTAAATATATTCCAAATTTGCTGTTATTTAAAGTTTTCTCTGATCAAGTAGGCCAGGCTTGACATATCAACATAGACTGTGGGAGTTACAGTAGTCTGTTCAGAGAAAGCTTGGTTTTTAAAGCAACTGAAGGCAAAATTATATCAATTTGCAAGTGATTACAATGCCTGACTTTTCAGAATCTTATGTGTAACTTTATTAACTATGCCCTCAAATTACTATTACTTTTTTGAATGTGCTTATGTAATTAAGCATGAGTCAAGACTCATGAGAAATATTTCATTCCCCAAGCATCATAGAGTACATAAAAGTTATGTGTATTAAGTATATTTTGCCTTAAGAAGTTTGCTGAACTTCATTGAACAAACCAGCATAACATGAAATAAAAAGATTAAGAATTTTACATGACAAAAGCATAACGAAACTGCCCAAATTTTTAATATGCAAGCTGAGTACCAACATAGTTTGGGCTCTGTGTTACAACAGATTTAATTTGAATAACACCAAAGCCTGTCTTAGATCCATATAGTAAGAAGTTGAAACTACTCATTTATTTCAGCTTTCTTTTTTTTGTTTAATAATTATTTTTGTTTATATATAAGGTACTTTAATAGATACATTACTGTTCCAGCCCAATCAAGTATTTATCTGGTACTACCTTCCCATGTCATTTCTCTTAAGGACCTGATCTTCAGCATCATGAAAAGCATTTTTAAGCCCATTTATGACTGCATATACTTCATACATGACTCTCAAAGAAGCAAACATTTTGAAACATGAGCTTAACTAAAATCATCCAGATTAGTGAAGGAACATTTCACACATTTCCTAGCAATATTTCAGTTAGAAGGTATGCATTTGTTACATGACTCTAGTAGTGTGATCATGAATGTACTGCTAGGCATGAGTAAACAATTTTTTCCTCCACGAAAGTTGACTTTGCCTAGATGTAGGTATGGCTTAAAGGAAGTAATTTGCTTGAGACTTTTGATGAAATATTTAGCTTGTGTGACTACACATTAAGAACTTCAAATTACTTTATTTGTCATTTATTTGTTTTTACATAAGACCAGGCAAATGCTAGTAAGAAAAGAACCCTAAAAATAAACATCTTGGAGAATATGATTTAATTTTTACATTGTGCCTATTTCAAGGAAGTACTCCTTTGTTCTCTTTCCTCTAACTTATAGCCAAACAAGAACATTTGAAGAAGTGGAAAGTATCAGATGAATGAAGGGATAGCAATCATCTCAGTAAATTCGGCACTGGGAATTTTAGAGTTACTTTATTCATTACTCCACAGGGTGGCAGTAATATAGCACAGACTAGGAAGAATGAAACCATTTAAAATTCTAAGTAGAAAGTTAGGGTGTAAACATAGTCTTCTAAATTTCACCAGTTTATTGTGAACATGCACTATAACATGTATACTGCACGTGTTTATGAAATCAGTGAAGTTAAAATTCTATTTACATAATTCAGGAAAATGTGTAAAGCAAAACTAAATGCAACAGAAATATGGCAGTTGGGATTAAAATAGTTTTACATTGGGTTTTTCATTGTTCTATAAAGAATTTAAAAGTGAAGCTGCTTTATATTAAATTTTTTCTTGAATAAGTGTATATTTATGAAATTAGAAAATTCTAAGCATTCTATAAAATCATTAAAATATATACTGTGTGTGTGTGTGTGTGTGTGTGTGTGTGTGTGTGCGCGCGCGCGCGCACATGTGTGTATCTACCAAGAGAAAAATAAGCATTGTGGGTATATTGGAAAGATCTTGGAAATATTGTAATCTAAGGCAGTTGCAGAAATTACAAAAAGAAGGTTAAATTTGTAGTTCTTAAGATTTTAGTGACCACTGGGAGGAAAATTTCAGAAAAATAGTGTATTTAACGAAGTCTACAGTATGGCAAATAAAAATTAAGGGAAGCGAGGAAAGCGTTATAGACACAAGTCTGTAATATGGGAAAAAATCAGTCAGTTAATGTCACTTTCATTCAAACAGCTGAGGATATATTTGGAAAATGAACAAAAAAGAGGCGCGCGCGCGCGCGCACACACACACACAAACACACACAGAATGTTTAGTGTACTTTAAAATTTTAACTCTACACCCAGCTCCAGTTCTGAATTTCTTAATTTGGATGACTTCTGAGATCTTCCTATGTGCAAAGCTGGGCCTTAGTCAAAACTTTTGAGTAAAACAAAGCAACAAGTATTTTTGCTGTTTGGGTAAGGTTTTGTTTTGTTTTTTACTGGTAGGCTTTTTTTGGCTGAGTTGTGTTTGTTTGGACTATTTGATGAATAGCATCAGTCAAAATTACGTGCAGTGTGTCTAAGTATGGCCCCTATGTTAGTAGAAATGCTTACCTTCTGGGGACATAAATATAATAATTCATTTAGTCGTATTTATTTCTTTTTAGTTTAAGTATTTTGTGGAAAATATTTTACCAGAACCCTGTTGTGGTAAGAGAGTCACCAAGACAAAGCATCACTTTCAGTTGAAAATTTGAGACATGCTCCCAAATGTTCTTTATGAAGGAGATCTCCCAAGTGCTTTCTGGAGCATCTGGGTTTTTTCCTTGCCTTGAATTCATGTGACAATTGTTTAAGGTATAGGTACACTTTAAATTGAATTATCAGTAGGGTGGCATACCTGTTTACAAAAATATTTCCATTCAGGAGTAAGTTCAGCTACATAAGAAGTGACTCTCTATTGAAATAGGAACTACATAGACAGCCCAAAAAATAAATGTGAAGAATTTAAGAAAATGAAACTATTACGTTTTGAGGAATTGAGGGACGTAGAGGTAAATAGATGTCACAGACCTCTGTTAACCTAGAATGTGTCACTTGCCCTTAGAATTTGAGATGATTAAAATTCAGACGTGCTCATGAAATGGCTTCTCACATAACCAGCTGAGGCAAACCTGTGCAACTTAAGGGTGGCTCCCATAAAACTTTACAACTGAAACAGCAACATCTCCAATGTACATTTCAGGGCAGGGATTGTTATGAAGTGATCTCTGTGTGGCCAAGACCAGTGGAGGAACACAAAACAGATGTGAAATCTCTTTTGAGATTTGTGCTCTGCAGTCGTGTGCAAAGATGAAACAGGCGAAGCAATTAGAAAATGTCAGTTCAAACAGTCAATCGACATGAATTAGAGAAAAGCTGTTAACATAGTTCAAACCAGAACCTGAATTCATGGAAAAGTGATTTTCTGCATGTTTATCTTTCGAAAAGGCTAAAATGTTTAGCTTAAAATACTGGTTTTCTTAGATTACTAAGTTGGTAAAAATCAATATATGCTAAATAGCCATGTTATTAAGTATTTGTGACATTGAATTTTTCCTAGATTATTATAAAATTAGAGTATTTTATTATGAAATATACTGGCTTCCAATAAACATTTAAATTACTATAATTTAAAAACTACCTCAGTTGAATTGAATATTTTAAAAATATTTGCATATATTGCATCACATTAGTAACAGCCAATATTTTGATTCTCTTTAAAAGTCCTGGAAGCTTAGCATACTTATTTATAGATCCCACTCATCTTTTATAGAAAGTTAGTGCTATAACTAACATCATAATCCTATATGCACATACTAAATATTTTCATGGTGTGGAAGTAGTTGAAACTATCACTGAGTATAATTACCTTACGCAACTAAACGTATAATGATCTTTCTCTATATGTTGTTTCAAACACATACTTACGAGGGGGCACCTGGGTGACTCAGTTGGTTGGGCAGCCAACTTCAGCTCAAGTCATGATCTCACAGCTCTTGGGTTCAAGCCCCACGTTGGGCTCTGGGCTGACAGCTCAGAGCCTGGATCCTGCTTTGGATATTGTGTCTCCCTCTGTCTCTGCCCCTCCCCTGCTCACACTTGTCTCTGTCACTCTGTGTCAAAAATAAACATTAAACTTTTTTTAAAAAAGCACATGCTTATGAAATGAGAATTACTGCTTTTACTTATTATTTTCGCAGTGGCTAAGTATGTGGGTAATATATTTTAACCAGGTGAGACAGGTGTGGCTGGTTGGGCCCGAAAGATCCCATTTCCGCTATTAATACCTTAGTCATGACTCTGACATAGGATTAGAACATGGTGCAGGGCACCCAAGTGCCGTCTTGAATTTAGTAACTGAAGTCCATGTTAAGAGTAGGTTATGTGGTTTCTCTCTGGTGACTTCCTGAAAGATTTACTGGCCTTCATTTTTCTTGTCCCATTAATCACCTGAAAAACATGCTTTGTTTTTCGCTTTAGCTGTTTTGTGTTGATGTTTGGTTCCATTTTATGCAGCCTAACAGATCCCTCTTTTTCAATTCACCAGGTACGTGTATTCACATTTTCAGTTGGCCAACATAATTACGACAGAGGACCTATTCAGTGGATGGCCTGTGAAAACAAAGGTAACATATCTGTTTTCTCCACCACATTTTATTCCTAAAAAAAAAATTGGTAGATGTTAGTTCTACATTTTATCATTTAATATTAAAGTTGTAGCTAATTATGTTTATAGGAATAGAAAACATAAGACGCTGAACATATTTTCTGTGGAGAACATTGAAATTATGTGACAGTATATAAAAATTCAGACATTTGATCATATGGCATATGATACAGTATATGAATATCATTGAGTGTTTTATTTAAAGATATTTAATATTTATCAAATTAAAGAATGAAAGAATATCTGAATTACATAAAACTTATGTATAAGAAAGTATGACATGTTTTTACATTTTTTCTGAGTGGTTAAATTTTTTTCAATGTCTTCTTATACATTCCTAGGTAATTCAGATATTGTGTAGTGAGTCTATATTTCCTGTGTACACAGAAAAAAAAAAACCCAGAATGTTATTTGAAAACCTGATCACATAACAATAAAAAGAACCTCAGTTTATTAGGAAAGTCCTGTTTAGGCAAATATTTTATATTGAATATAATAAAATGTCAGATATCATTATCATGTATCTTTAATAATTTCTCCAATAATAAAAATATTTTAAGTGATGCCAGATTCCCTTCTGCTTTATAGAAAAATCACATTTATTTGATACACTTTAAGATATACAGTGAAAGTTGTCATAAAGCCTGTGCATTTGTTAGGGATATGCATTAATCAAACATTGTCCACATTCATCCCTGATATCAGTATGTTAGTGTTTGCTCAACTCAAAGTGAAAAAAAATGCTCTTTTCTCCTCTGAAGCTGGAAAAAAATTTTGTGGTCATTTATTATAACATTCTCTCTCTATATATATAAATATGTGTATGTTTCAGGTTATTATTATGAAATTCCTTCCATTGGAGCAATCAGAATCAATACTCAGGTATGATTACAAGTTATTACAAGTTTAAATACAAGGTATTAAACTTTGAAATTAGTTTTTCAAAGAATGTTTCTTTTCTGTTTTCAATATGTTCAATTGCAGAACATATGTGAAAATGAAAAAATGATCCCTAATATTTGTAATAAAATGACAAGCATCATGATGATGTATGTTTATTATTACTTCATTAAGGTTCCAAGTGTTTTCAAATATTCAAAACTTAGGTAAAAAACCGCATATGTTCTTTAGAGACATTAAAAACATCATAGAAAATAAATGAAATGAAAATTTACTAACAATCTCATTTCAATTATTTTGAGCTTGGTTCTATTTCAGATCATTTAAATGAGTTTCTTCCAGTTACAGGTACCACAGAGAGAAAGAAGGAATAGTTAATGTGGACAAATTATACAGGATTCTAATCAGAATTTGAATACCTCTTAAGTAGCCCCTATAGATCTATCTACTTATGTAAAATAAATCTACAAGGTGCCTGTGTGGTTCAGTTGGTTTAGTGTCTGTCTCTTGATTTTGGCTCATTTCATGGTCTCGAGGTCATGAGATCGAGCCCTACATCGGACTCCACACCCAGCGTGGAGCCTGATCGTTCTTGCTCGCTCTCTCAAACAAAAAATGAAATTAATTTACAATGAAGAGATAATTTCTCTACAGCCATTCAACTTAAAATATGCCTGCTAAGTAGCTTTGTAGATTGAAGCAATTAAGTTAATGTAAATATATATTATTTTCAAGTATTCATAAGTTACAATTTAAAATCATTACTCAATTTTAAACATAACTGAGGATGCACAAAATAGACTAAGGCAAGTTGTAGCACAAATAATGTGGCATTTGTGGAACTGAATACTGACTGTGTTTCATGTTGAAATGAAACAGCAGCTGCACTGGAGTCTGATGTCTTATTTGGCACAGTATTGCATTTATTTTTTGATATGTTTAAATGTAGTTTTGAATTTCAGCCAAACAGTCTGTGATATGAAAGCAAGTATGTGGCTGCTTTATGATTTCAAATTTGTGCACTTCCATCCAGTAAATCACAGAGCCTTAAATAGTTTAGATTGAACATAAAACAATTCACAAGGAACGTATTTCACCTATCATTGGCTGTACCTCAGAAAAAGAATGTTTTGGTATTAGAAAAAAACTGGGATAGATTTACTGTATAAATAATATGCCATTTATGGTATGCCCAAAATAGGAATTAAATGATTATACACTTACTCTCTTAAAAATTTTGATTTTGTATTCTTTTTTAATTCTCTAGATACTTTTCTCCTGTGGAGTTTTTTGTGTTTGTTTTTAATACATCATTTCTTTTTTTCAACCACTTAACCTTTTTTTTTCCTTTAATATATAGGAATACTTAGATGTTCTGGGAAGACCAATGGTTTTAGCAGGAGACAAAGCGAAGCAAGTCCAATGGACAAATGTGTATCTGGATGCACTGGTAAGAGATTGGCTTTTCAACCAAAGAGTGTCCTGACAAAAGCACACAGCTAATTTCTGCTTCTCTCTAGCTGACATTTATTCTTTTCCAATTCATTAAACCCTTTCTGAAAGTCCTTCTATCACACCCTTTGCTAGAATTTAGATTCACACATAAAAACTTGTCTAACCATACATGTAAAGTGTTACTTTATTTTTTAGGTGATCTGTTGAGAATGTGGAATTTCCAAACTCCTATCTTGAATTTATGGGCATTTTAATAACTTTCTGAATTTTTATGTAAAAAAAAAAAATAAATCCTAAAGTCAAGTGAATGAGTACCTGCTACTGCAGACTTTAAACAAAATGTTTGAAATATTTTGAAAATAGACTTTGATTGGCAGATGCATGTACTGTGTCTACAACTCAAGCCAGACCCAACAAAGTTCAGAATCACGTGCAAATATGTAGATAATCTGCCCCTACTCTGAAATCATCATGAACCTAACAGCCTCTTTATATATCATCTCTTGTTTGAGAGATTCAACCCCAGATTTTTATGGGACTAAGCCATTAAAGTGAGCAAAGTGGTATGATATAACAAAAACATGTTAACTTCTCCATTGTAAAATTGAAATTTTAATATGGGTATCCTATCACATTTCAAAGCAGTGGCTCTGGGAGGAGATTTTGCCACGCACAGGTCATTTGGATATATCTCTAGATATTTTCTATTGCCGTGACTGGAATGGGGAGGGGGCACTACTGACATGTCATGGGTAGAGTCCAGGGCAGTTCCTAAATGCCGTACACTGCACAGGACAGTCATGAACCTGCATATAACAATTATTCAGCTCAAAATATCATTAGAGCTGAAACTCAGAAAACTTGTCTAATGTAATTCTAAATTTCCTTATATTAAAGTTATAAATAGTAAATATCATGCCTAAGACTTATACTTAATCTTGATGAGAAGACTTTATTAATGATTTGACTAAAGTAATATACCACAGAAAACCAAAATACTAAGCCCTGAAAAGTAAGTGCTGATTCAAGAACCCTTTTTCCTACTTGGAGTACAATTATATGCTGATACTACTTCCCTGAAGGCAATCATGACCCCAAAGGGCAAAATTCAGTCCATTTAGAATTACTTATCGTTTGGTTCTTGTAAAATAAACATATACAGGAAGTTGGAAGAAAAATAGGCACTATTAACAGCAGCTTTGCATGCTAAGAAAGATAAAGTGAAGCTTGCTTACCTCAAATCCTAGCTAAAATTACTATCCACTGTTCCTTCTTGACATCACATATTTATTTAAGGTCACATGGTCATCTAAAGCTATGGTCAAAATGTTTCGTTTTTCCAAATCCATCACAGGACAGAGTATGATAGGAGGAGTCAATAATTATGCCCTGTAGGATTTCCTATGAACAGAAGTTCATTAACCAGCACGTCTACATTGTTGGTAAGGTTCGCACTGATAGCACAAATGACATTAAGAAGAGATTCTGGTTCTAAACATGCTGTTCAATAAAGCTGAAACTAAATGTAAAATAAGAAAAAAAAAAGCACATTAATTGTCTAGTCAATGGACACATAATGAGGATTATTTTTACCAACATGAGAATGAAAAGAGATGGTCCTCCATTTCTAATTACTTGTCTATAATCTCTGCATGTGGCAGATTCACAATATATGCTGGTCAGTATATCCTGGTTACATTCAGAAAAAAAGATAAACATATTCCAACACAAAATATAATAAATTATAGTGAGAAAAATGAAAAGAACTCTGGAAATTCATAAGAAGGGAGCCATGTTTTTGGGGGTGGTATAGATGAGGTTAAAAAGATGGTGACAGTTTAGCTGAATATAGGAGTCTATGTAAAGTTTCTCCCATTAGTGGGAACTGGTGAAACTACACATAGAGGCTATAGCATGAGTTAGGAAAGGGCTGGGTATGTTGGGAAAATGGTACCTCACTCACTTTTGGAGCTGATGGCAGATAAGAAAAGACACAACACTGGAACAATATTGTGGAGGGTTCATTTTATTTGGGAGATAACATGAGATTCTTCCAATTAAAAAAAGAGAGATGAAAAAGTTAGAATCAAGAAAACAGAAATACCAGGGGTGCCTGGGTGGCTTAGTCGGTTAAGCTTCCGACTTTCGCTTATGTCATGATCTTGCGGTTTGTGGGTTCGAGCCCCGCATCGGGCTCTGTGCTGACTGCCAGCTCAGAGCCTGGAGCCTGTTTCAGTCTGTGACTCCCTCTCTCTCTGACCCTCCCCTGCTCACACTGTCTCTCTCTCTCTCTCTCTCCTAGAAATAAATAAAAAAAAAAAATTTTAAAAAAATAGAAATACCAGGTAAATTCCAGGAAAGCAGAAATCTTGTCTTATTTCTGTTCATTGTTCTTTCAGAATTTGTACAAATTTTTTTGTCTGCTTAATCAGTGAAGGAAAAAATGGAAATTGGGCACCAATGAGTTCACTGATGATTTTGTCTCCTATTTTAGAAGTCTAGTATATCATTTTAAGGCACATGTTACCATATTTAGAAGGAAATTACCATAGTCTGTAGAAATGCAATGTGCAGAAAATGATTGCATCACATACACTTTATTATGTATCATGCTAGCATTTTTAACACTATGCGTATATATTATAATGAATAAAAATTTCTCCAGAAGGAATATTTAATGAATTATGTTCTGGAGACTACTTTTATGAATTATCTGTAATCTGATTTTATTGAGGTAGAAAGTTTTAATTGTGAATATGAATTTGCATACTGAAGGATGTTTCCATTGTTGAATATTCTTGCTTAGAACAGATCAGAGAGCCCATGTGTATATCATCATGCACAGAATATGTGTACTTGTTTCCTTAATTGTATTTGTCCCAAACAGTTTGGTATTTTGTTTGGCTAAAAGCCTCTCTTTATTTGTTCTTCCTTGTTAAATTCAGTTCCCATTGTTTTGGGGCTTCTCACATACACAATTATAAACTATTGCCTGAGACTTTTTCTCCATGAAGCCGTGCTGTTTCTGAAATTAGAACAAGGGTCATGAGATTTGGATTTGAGGTCATTATTCACACGATTACCAGTATTTTCTCAGCTTAGCAAATTTGAAATTTTTAAAAATAATTTTCAAATTATTTTAAAGTATGATTTTTTTTGAAAAAGTAATTTTGACATAAAATAATGGTAAAAATATATTTAAAATTGCTGCAGATAGCAGTAATAAAAAAAGATTCTGACTTGAAAATCAACTAATCTCCATGGATTCATTTAATATTTCAAATGATCAACATGCTGATTGATACTAGGTTGTTATTTGTTATGCTAAACTGCTTCATGACCAGACTATTGCATTTGATGCTTACAGTTAAGCTACATTATTTGACTTTGTCAAAAAATACCATTTGCCTTGGAGGGCGTTTAGAAGCATTATTGCTTCTTTAGAACAGCATCGTATTTACCAGAGGATTGCAGAAATGCAATATTGATAACATGTTCTTCTCTTTATCCTACTTTACACTGATGATTTAACACGAAGCCATTGGCTTAGGACTTGAAAAAATTAAGAATGAAACTACACGAAGGAAGTCAAATAAGTTATATAAAACAATATTTTAATGTCACTCTGCTTATGAAATCCCTGTGAAAAAAAGAGAGTGGAGGGGAAGGGTTACTGAAATATTTAGTGTAATTTGATTTTTTTTTTTTAATTTTAAATTTTTGCAAAGCTCTTTTAGACTATTATTGTAGATGTTATGGGCTTCAATAGCTGCCTAATAGATTCTGATTATTTCTCAGACTTTCTAATTGATTTTTAAATAAAAATAAATATTTTGATAAAGCTTCCAAAATCATTTACTAGTTCTTTGTGTCTCTTTATATTGTAACCATAAAATGCAGTGTCAGATACCAAAGACTAATTCAGAATGACAAAGTTTAAATTGTCAGTCTAATTTGCCTTTTTCTTTCTTAATCTATTTTTAGGAACTAGGACTTGTCATTACTGGAACTCTTCCGGTCTTCAACATAACTGGCCAAGTTGAAAATAAGACAAACTTAAAGGTTAAAAGTTAATTGATAAAATTAATAATAATAAATGATAAACTATGACGTTAAAGCTCAGTGTGGATAAGATATTTCTATAAGGAAATACATACAATGTTACTGTCTTGTGAGACCAGAAGTAAGAGGCCACAGCTGCCTGTGTGATAACCACCTGGGAAAAAGGAAATGCAGGTCAAGTTCTCTGATTCCCCAGAGTCAGGATTCAACTTGACTGTGTTTAACTATGAACTGATGAGAACACAAGTTCAGTCCCTGGGTGTAATTACATGATAGATGGGCAGTACTATTGTCTGCACATTTTTTTAAATGTATCTAAGATATCCATGAAGTTCAGAAAAAAATCCAAAGAACAAAACTATGGTAATACTTGTCTCTGATGTTTTAGTTTGACATTCCAGATTGAAGGGGAATTTATTTCCAGTATATGGCATAATGAAGTCTATTGCAGTTACTTTTGTTCAGTTATTATAAATTCAGTTGGACTCTTAATAATGTAGCCATCAAAAAATTTAGATTTTTTTAAGTTTATTGGGAGGGGGGAAGGGCAGAGAGAGAGGGAGAGAGAGAATCTCAAGCAGATTCTGCACTGTCAGCAGAGGCCGATGTGGGTTTGAACCCATGAATCATGAGATCATGAGCTGAGTAGAAATCAAGAGTTGGACACTTAACTGTTGACTGAGCCACCCAGGGACCCCAGGAACCCATTGTCATTCTAAAAGATCTGTGGGTTCTAAATAATTTAACCCACAAAGGAGAAATTCTGTAACTGCTCAGATGGACTGCCTAAGGGATTGCTTTAATTTGGAGGGTTTTCTTAGAGTAGTATTGGTCCATGGCAAAAGAATATAGTTGATATAATTTTCTCACTCTTTGTGCACCTACACAAAATTTATGGTGTTCTCGTGATAACTATTGAGCAGATTTTATAATTTTCATTGTAATATATTAATTTATTATAATTTATATAAGTCTGTTTAAAAGTGAAATTCCTGATTCTAAATTTTAACACCAGTTTCATCTTTAATGTCCCTGAGATTATGATAGCAGTTTGCCACATAGCCTTGTGGATTTGCAGTTAAAGCTTTGATGCCCATGTTTGGTATTTAGAAGTTATCAGCACTGAGAAACAGAGTTTTGAGGATTTCTGCTATTTCATTTCAATAAGGTTACATTCTTTCCAGGATAGTTATATATATGCAGGCACTATGATAACAAAAAATCCATTTTTGACTCATTTTATATTACATAGTATCTTTAAGTTGGACATTTTTGTGATTTTGTAATGATACCACAGAGTCACAAAATACTCTCTCAGACACAGAGCTATAACCAACTGGAAAGTAGCAATTAAAATAAATATTAGAGGGGCACCTGGGTGGTTCAGTCAGTTAAGCATTCGACTTGGGCTCAGGTCATGATCTCATGGTTTGTGAATTCAAGCCTTGCCTTGGGCTCTGTGTTAATAGCTCAGAGCCTGGAGCCTGCTTCAGATTCTCTGTCTCCCCCTCTCTCTGCCCCTCCCATTCTCATGCTCTGTCTCTCTCTGTCTCTCTATAATAAATAAATGTTAAAAAAAATTTTTCAATAAATATTAGAGGTAATGAGTAGAAGGGGCATCAAATAAAATCTCCTGAGGCACCTGGATGGCTCAGTAGGTAAAGTGTCTGACTCTTGATCTCAGCTTAGGTCTTGGTTTAAGGGTTGTGAGTTCAAGCCCCATGTTGGGCTCTGTGCTGAGCATCATGCCTACTTAAAATAAAAAAATTCTACATTTTCTATCTTAGCCACAATCATCAAGATTTCATTTACAGTGATAAAGTTCTGGGTAAACAAAGATGAGAATCATTGTAAATTGATGTCAAAAACTGTCTCACCTTTAAAAACATTTAAGCTAGAATAGAATATAACTGTTGTCTACCAAAAGGATCAACATGTATAATAGTTGTGTAGAAATATGTGCATTTTTTATCCAAAACACTACCTTTTTGCTATCTTTTATTATAGAACCAGCTGATTCTTGGTGTGATGGGGGTTGATGTGTCTTTGGAAGATATTAAACGACTAACACCACGTTTTACAGTAAGATGAAATTTACTCTTTGGGTATCCTTTTTATTTTAGAGCTCTATACTAATTTAGCTTGTCTATAAAGCATTTAAGGAATTCTCAAAAATCATGTACAGTTAACTTACCAAATGAACTAAATGTTAAAAAAGATTTTTAAAATAATGTAAAGATCCTTGTTATCTTTCTTCTGCTTTAAAATGCTTTTTTTTTTTTTTAAGAATGTGATTTCTGATTGTGACTCAGGGACTTTTAAAGTTTTTTGTGTTTTTTTTTTTTTCAGCTGTGCCCCAACGGCTATTATTTTGCAATTGATCCTAATGGTTATGTTTTATTACATCCAAACCTTCAGCCAAAGGTATGTATATAATTTGTTTACAGTGATTAATGCAATTCTGTAAAATTAATGGTTAATGCTCTTAATAGGTTTGTCATCTTTAAATTCATTATGTAGCACTAAATATAAAAGAACATTAGATATGTAATGTTTATAGATGACAAGATGACAGTTTATAATGTATGAAAGTGTGAAAGCCGTTTTCATTTTCTCTTACCAATTTAGCTATCCCATATTCCTGTGGGATAGTTAACCAATATTCACACCTCAAAGACAGCCATTATCACCCCATGCCTGAGTTCACACATCCCCTTGGGATTTTGATTAAGTTTATAAGGTAATGAGGAGATTGCCCCAGATGGGTGTGAACCTGATAAAAAAAAAAATAACGTTCTTCTATACACAGGTCATATTTTCGATCACCCTTTTTCCTAATAATTATCTGTCTTTTTCATCTCCCAAAGTGTTTGTTTTTTTTACTTTTGGTCAGGCTTAAAAAAACATGAATGAAATTCAATAAGTAAAACTCCATGGGATGAGCTTCAGAAATGGGAAGTGTTTATTAGGCAGGGAGTTACCAGAAAGTGATAAAATTCCATAGATGAAGTTTTTTATTCTAATCTTTATGCCAAGATATGAAATATTTTCCTAAATATCTCATCCATCTTCTTTCACTTTTCATTAGTGCTTCACAGGTAGGATGAAATATATTTATCTGGAAGTAGAAACTGGAAAAATCATACTATATAAATTGTAAGCTATGAGCATCAGGTTGTTTAACTTTGGAGATAATTCTGACGATATTTTAACCCATGCTAGAGGGGAATATATCCAGATTTAGGCATACTACCTTCTTTTCCTCAGTCACACATGGTTAATGTTAGTGATATCTTTGGACATACCCAAGTATGTTCATTAAACTTACATACATTTAATATTGAGTCATTTAAATATTGTTCACATCAGTGATAATTAAGAACCATCGATATTGAATGCAAAAATGTACTAAGTGGTTATTTAAAAAATAATGATTTTAAATCTTTTTACTTTGGAACTTAATTCCATATGAAGTCCATCATGATCTCCATATTAGCTATTCAACTGTAACTACCAATCAGTCTGCACTATATTTTTAAGTGGTTACTTTATTATAAATATGGTATAGACATTTTACCCATTATCATTAGTCTATCATACGCCTTTATAAATATGTCCTGTTAAGTTCCTCTTAATAGAATTACTTACAATTAGCCAAATATTCTATGATTTTGTCACAGTTGAAAGGTTTTATATTTTTAAATATGCTTAATATTTGTTAAAAATTTGCAATATTATTTTTTGGTTTTTGTATATCCAGTATATTTTAATTTATATTCCCATCACTAAAATGATTTAAGAGCAATAACAGTGTAATGTGTTGAAGGGTGTGAAGGATCCCCATTTTTATGAATGTAGGTCTTAACCCCTTCTCCAAAAGGAAGTAAAATATATCATAGACAAAATAATAAAAAAGAATAATGAGAATAATGTACATACAATGTACATAAATCTATCCTTTAAAGGCAATAATTTGAAAAAGACTTTCCCCCTTTTCTACATTCTTCTGATAACCACTATTTATATAGAAAAATTTTACTACTATTTGATGTTAACATCTATTTGTCTCAGATTTGGAATAATTTACTAAAACTCATAAAATGGCAAAGAAAATGAAAAGTCAATAGAACCCTTATTACAGCTCAGCTGAGTTTTGTTTTTACAGGAGTATGTTAACTTTTCATATTTTTACATAGACATTAATTAAAAGCAAGTATGTGACAAAGATACTTAGAAAATTCTATTTTACAAAACCATTAAAATATGTTTGAACAATCGATGTGCTCTTTTTTCTGAAGTTTATGCTTGTGAATTAAATATGCTTGTGAATTCTCATCATTAGAGTAAACATGATCTGTGTTTTGTGGGTAATGGTGCATGCTTTGCAGGTAGACCTCAGAACTGCATCAAAGGATGTTAGAGTGTAAGACATCTTGTTTGTCGTAGAAATTGACAACTACAAAGGACAGATTCGGTATCTGCTAGTAGAGTGACACAATTATTCTCAATGCTTTCATCAGAAATTTACCAGTAGAAATAAAGGAAGATAATGCTATGTTCCATAGTATCCTTTTGTTTTGTTGTTTTTTTTTTTAACAAGGTCAAAGTCTAGTGTTATTGTAAGTATTCTTTGTTGAATGCCTTGTGCCTTCTTTCTGAAGCTATAATCTTAAATTATTTCCTCACAATTCTGTAGTTTGTAGAAGGCAGTATGAATATCCTTCATAAAGGCTAGAATCTCAGGAAATAAAGTAGCTATAAACCTTGTGCATGTCTACTTTTCTAAGGAATCATTGCTAATCTCAGTGTACTGTCTCCCCCATGACCACATTTTAACAACTACTGGATTATGTATCCTGCTTTATTCCAAAATGCATTTTCAGTTTCTTACATTTTGTCTCATAAAATAACCAGATCAGGAACACTTTTACGATATTTAATTTTGGTCAATCTTAATGAATGTTTATTGTACAGGAAATTGCATAATCCACACTTTAGAAGTCAATATTTAAAATAAATCTCCAGTGTTAAGATGAAATTTTCCTTTAGTTCCCCAGATAAAAAATTTGACAACACTTTAGAAACCAAAGCCACAAATTTTAAGGGTTTAATGTTAACACTTCTCAATATCTCTTAATAATTATATTTTAACACATTTGAATACTGTAAGTTATAAATTGCAGGGGGTTTTTTTGAATCAGCTTTAAAGTTGTCTGAGACAAACTACTTTTTTCACTTCCCAAATACATACTTTTTTCAGAAAAAGGAAGATCCTAAGATCTCCCCTTAAACAGTTTTTTGAATATTTTTACTAGCATACCATTTTTTATACACCACCAGCATTTTTAAACTTTCATGTTAGTTGTTGACTTATCATGAACTCTGTGACACCTGCTGCTGATCAAGGAACTAGCTGATCAAAAGTGATTGTAGGAGAGAAGCTTTACCTGTGTCGATACGTAGCATGATGAATTACCACCTTTCTGTTGCTTCAGCCTATTGGTGTAGGTATACCAACAATTAATTTAAGAAAAAGGAGACCCAATGTTCAGGTAACTGTGAATGAAGTTAGCAGTGGCTTCAAATTTGCTAAATCAGAGTTGAGATTAAGCTTCTCTTCCTAAAAGCATCTGATTAATGCCGCCTTTCCTGACATCAAGCTTCCAGAGCATGAATTGGAGATGAGCATCATTTCTCAATAAACTGGAGCAAAAGCATTATTAATGATGCCAGGGGGATGCATTTGCTAACTTCAGACTGCGAGCAAATTATGTAATGTCGTTAATCAGAACAATCATAATGAGATGGCTTCTAGAAGTAAATCTGTTCTTAAAATTGTGAAATTAGTGTCCAATCCATGTTTTCCTAACAATTGCTTGCAAACTTCAAAGTGGAAATAAAAATACCATTGTGGTGTGATAGTTTCTGTAAACCATAAAATGTGGGCTAAAATATCTTTGAATTTCTAAAGTTAGTTTGGGATTAGGGGTTAGAGAAATTTCCCTTAAGCTAATTAAAAATGTCCAGAACTGCAAATAAATATTGTGAAGTTTTTTCTCTGACAAGTTCATTGCAAAATATTTTCTTTTGTCAACAAAATTTAAATGTTATCTTATTATGCATATTTCTATAATTACATTAAATATAATTAGTAGAGAGGATATGTCCTACAGTTTAGTACAGTACAGTAAGAGAATTAGTACAGTAAGAATTTCAGAATTCTGAAGGAACTTCAGTATGACTTAATGTTTCATATGTAATCCTATCATTGCTTTAAAAAAAAGTGATATTATAATGGCCAGGTAGTGTGATATTGAGAAGAGATTATTAAACTATGCAGTTAGTAAAGCAGAATTCTAAGTTGATTTTACTTCTACCTAATATTATATCTTTGAGTAGCTTATTTTAATGCCATTTACTTTAATATCTTCATTGGAAAAGCAGGAAGATTGAATAATTATTTTTTAACCTACACAATATATTCCCCTAGGAAGTTAAATGTGTATATTGATCTAGAACTCCATCTCCTGAAAATTCTGATTTTATATGACCAGGGATGGAACCCAACTTAATGAATAGTGTTTCAAGCTTTCCAGGTTGTTCTAAAGTTGCAGAGCCACTGGATTAAAAGAAGCTTCAATTTTCTTCTAGCTCTAGGATTCTGTGCAATCTGAACTTCATGTTGATCAGTCTTCATATCTTTTATGATTTCTCTAGAGCTTAAAATGAAATTAGCGTCTTTTCTTGATTTATTAAATTGTCTTCTGTTACTCTCCTTGCATGCTTCTTTTCGTGTATTATCTTAAATTATACTTTGTGCATTCATGTACATCCTAGCAAATTTTCATTTTTACAGTACTTTTGAGTATTGCATGTAACTGTTATGATATAATTTGAAAATAAACAACCTGAAAAATGGTTTGTTTTATTTTTACTTTCTTTCTAAGGTAACTTCAAATGGCAAACTAGCAACCATACAAGACATTAGAATTCTGGGAATAGTTTTTGAACTATTTAATATTTTTAATAACCCTAACTACTAATTATTTCTATTTAAAATCTGTTTAAAGACATTCTACCTTTTCTTTTAGCTCTACAAATGGTGTTGTCTTTAGCTGATACTAAAATTTTACAAATGAAAAATGTTTTCTATTTAAAATATCAAACAAAAGCATAAAGAATGAAAGGACTGGATTCCAGGTCTCAAAATTCACTTGGCGCTTTTTATTAAAAGTTTCTGCTTTTGCATTTTTCAATCATTCAAAGACTGGTGAGTCTTTTTAAAATGGTCAGCCAGATTGCCATTTAAAAAGTACAAGTTATGCATTGATGTTTTGCTTTTATGATTTCAATTTCTTCTCTGTGTCTTTATATGTTGGATTGGGACATGATCTTCATATTGCCAATTCTTCCCGATAATGCCTCCGCCATGCATGCTGTTTGGGTCTGATCATGCTATGCATTATCCATTGCATGTAAGATGATATTCTTATTCATGTTTATATTTTATCATTTTGATTATGTTGACTTTGTTTTGCAGTGAGTGTGTTCAAGTTCTAATACTGTTATGGTATTTGTACGAAGGATTTATTTCAGGGGACTCTAAAGAAGCAATTTTGAATTATATTGTCCACCTTAGAGTATCCTTTTGTTAGTGACATTCTCGGTTCATTTTTTTTTTAAACAAAGGATTAAATTTATTTTCAGTATTGATTTTCATTTTATCTTTATGAAATATGCTACATTTCAAATCAATATTTGCTTCTGAGGCAATATGTTGCTATCCAAACAATGGTCAGTATTATTAACTATTAAACAATCTAATTTGTAATTTGTAATATTCTAGAATCTTCTGATCCCAGATATCAAGCTCGTGGGCGCAGTGAATACTTTTTAAATAAAAGCACTAGACACAGTTGAGATTATATTTTTTAATTTGCCTCTAAGAACACCCATCCATCAAAACCCACAGAAATCATAAACTGTTGTTATTTAAATGGAATTATTCCTTAAAAGAAGGCATTTTTGTCATAATTATAAAATAAATACATGCCATATGTAATGTCATTCAGCATTTGAAGTGTTTATTTTAATTATTATTATTGCTTTGGATAGTCAAGCCTCCCCAGTGTTTAATTAAAATAGTGATAGTCTGGTTCAATTGGTGGTTTAAAAAAATTAAAAATAAATGAAATATTGATAATCTGAACATAGGCTGGAAGAGCCTGTGAAGCTGAAATCACTAAAATTCCAGCGACCTTGCACTAATACACCATAATTTGTGTTTATTACTTCTATAATTAAGTATCACATTTTGGTGGTATTTTAGTCCAAATTAAAAATCCAGTTTCTAAAATGATTTTGTTGTAAAATTATTGACACCTATTATGATTTTATGGTTCTAATAAACTTTGATATTCTCTTATGGCATGTTATTATTAGCAATGTTATAAAATAATCAGTGTATTTTTTTATAAAATAGTTCAGTGAGTCTTCATTTTATGATTGAGAAGAGTTTTAAATGTCATATGAGTTAAACTTGCCAGGCTAACAGTTTTGTTTGTCATAGATAGTGAGTCTGCCTTATTTCACAGTTAATTTTACTTATTCACACCAGCAAGAAGCACCAGTAGGAGACATTAAAGTAGGACACCATATTTCGTGAACCCAAGGGTTATTATTCTAGTTAGATTTTAATCATAATAGCTAATCTTTACTGAAGTCCTTATGACTTGACCACATAGTTTATTTCATAAAATTTACTGAATTTAATAAACTATAATGTAAAATTTCTAAGATTCAAATATATACAGCAAACTTGCATCTTTATGCATCTTAAGAAGAGTACATTTAGAAGAGTTAGTTTTACTTAGCACACTCAAAGTTAGTTTTTAAAACATTATCCCTCATTTCTGTTTTTTATAGAAAACAAATAAAGAAACGTGTATCACTTAGATGTTGCCTTTGTTTTATTGCCAAATATGTTATGCACATGGCTTCATTTTGCTCCTTTCCATTCCTAATTAAAGGGAAAAAATTGCAAGTAGATCTTTGATTGTCATATTCACACAGAACTTGTAATTATAAATGTAGTATCTAACTCACCACTCAAAATGAGACTATCTCGGTGGTAAATTAAAATTTTCTTGCTTCACTTAAAGCTAAATTCCCTACCCTATTTATTATTATTTTAAAAAATATGTATGCAAAACAATATTTCTTTATATAACTGTTTTGTCAGCCATTTAATATACCTTAGGTAAGTCACTTTTATGTAATTATTTTTGTATTTGAATATAAATTGAATTGTTTACATACAACATCATTTTTCAGCATCGTATATGTGTAATTAATATTATTTTCTCTGTAGAACCCCAAATCTCAGGAGCCAGTAACTTTGGATTTCCTTGATGCAGAATTAGAGAATGACATTAAGGTGGAGGTGAGTGTGCACCTGAACAGTATTCTCGGGTCAGATCTTGGGATTCATTCATTCCTCAGTATCTGTTGAGCAACTTCAGTGTGTTTCCTTCTCTCCTCGATCCTGTAATGATGAATGTTCTTTGTCCTTAAAATTTCTAGATTCTGGCCTCTCTTATCCAAATGATCATATGAAAAGGAATCAGTATTTTTAGTTGGTTGTAGCACTAGTTTATTTCTTCCTCATCCCATAGGTAGAGATATTTTAAGTATTTTCATACAAATGTAACTTACAAATTTCAGTAAACGACACAGAGATGGAGGACATTGCTGTAGATCTAAAAGAAAAGTCGGAGGGAATCTCACCAGCCACCCACCCAGTGAACAGTGTCAGGAGCAAAGCAGCCATGTTTGTCTTCATGCATTTTACCCAGAAACATTTCTATTTTATTTCAAAACTGAAATTGCATGTTATTTCCTCTGAGAGGATCTTCCATAATAATAAGGATGATAATTAATAATAATAACATTAAGTACATCATATGCATCAGTCATGAATTCTCACGAGCCTTTGAAATAGATACTATTATTATATGATCTTTATTTGTTTTACTGAGAATGTGTTTTAGGTCCAGAAAGGTTAAACAGCATTTGACTCAGGCTCTTGCACTTCACAGCAAATATTTTTAAGATTTTATTACATGAATTAACTTCTCTCATCTACGCAAAGGCCACCATATTTCTTTTAGAATTTGTCAGTGTGTTTTAATATGTGCTTGGTTTACATATTTTATACACTGACTCCATTATTGTAGAACAGTAGAATTTAATTATTTATTATTATTACCTAAGACCAAGGCATAGTGCTGGGATGTCTTAGGTGATTAGTGAATGCTTGTTACAAAGTGTTTTGAAGAGATAGAGCAGGATCACGTAACGGTAAAGAGCATGGTCTTTGGACTCTCATGCTGCTGAGTGACTGTAATATTATTTAACCTGTTACATTTCAGAATTAGTCTCATAAAGTAATTGACTGTTCCTTCATTTGTTATATTTAAAAAATTAAGGAGTGGTTGAAGATATTTAATTAAGGATACCTTTGTTTTAAAATATGTTAGATGACTGTAATAGGATAACTTTTAAAAGAATATGCTAATTTTTTAAAAGACTATTCCGAGGGAAAACTACAACTACTAGTACAACCAGCCTATTTTTATTCAATCTGTTGTAAAATAAGGTATAAACCTTGAAATACTGATACTTTGATAATCATATTATGGTAGTCAATTGAGTGCTTGCAATAAAGTAATTCTTTCATCTTCCCTTAGATTCGAAATAAAATGATCGATGGAGAAAGTGGAGAAAAAACATTTAGAACTCTGGTTAAATCTCAAGATGAGGTAAGGATTAAGTCATATTCTTAAACAAAAATTATATATTCATAATGATCTTGGTAGCTTGTCTTTTGTATTAAAGCACTATTTGTAAAGCAGAGATGACTCAAGTAAACATTTTTTAAGGTCTTCTTTGCTAGAAGAATATTTTTAATAATATTTTTAACTCCTTAATTTTTCTAAAGCATGTGAAGTTTCTTGATGTTTTAAGTTATTAACAAAATGTTCTAGAAAATTACATTTTATGTCTCCATTTTTTTTATCACCTTAGGAATTAGAGCACACCGTTTAATGTTGTGCCATGTTCTTAGCCATTTCAGTCATGCAGAATTGAAGTTAATATGGAATAGCCGTGTTATATGATTTGTACATGCAGATGTTCTAATTGTTGAGTTCCATATATTGTTTTGTGTTTTAACTGTTTACTTTTTTTTTTTGGTTTACCTTCCATCACTATTTATGCATTTTACACTATAATTGCCTTGCATTTAAAGCTGAAACTAAATCGAGACATAACACAACTACACCCATAAATCACCGGTACAAATATGTAATAAGTTCATATTGTTCGATATTGATGGTGGAGGAACTATGTATAAAAGCAGTGTGTCTATCCATTATTAGTCACATGTGGAGTAATTACATAGACATTCACATACTTGAGTATGTGCAAAATATATGGAATCCAGAGGCTTTAGAGCCTGGAAATCTAAGTGTTTATATAATGTATGTCCTTTTCCTCACATTGTTATCCTTTTTAAATGTCTACATTTCTCTTGAATTCCCCAGACCTTTGTCTAGGGTGGAGCTAGGATCCAAATAGGGTCTTTCATTACCAGGTGGCTTTTCTTACTTAATACCATTAGGAGTCCCCAGTACCAGAAGGCAGGAGGAGGTATATATCAGTTGCATTCATTGTTGACACTTTGATTCTCTTTGCTTAGACTTGAGCCATGCTCTTGACCTGCTTACTCCTCAAGGAAGGATGTAATAGATTCAGCAGTTGTGCCAACTTTTCCATGCTGTTCTGCCAACAAGAACTCTCTGACCTACACATTCTATCCTCAAGTTATACATTAATTTTGTTTGTTTTGAGTCACTTTGATATTTGCCTCCAATTTACTGTGCATTCCTCTAACCAATATCAACCTGTCGACTTTCCTTATTAATACTGAAAGAAAACATTATCTTCCTTCATCTCATGTACTATTTTTTAACTTACTAAACACCAGTTTGCCATATTTTTTATGAGCAGTATGAAATATATGAATAGCTTTTTATAATCTTTTATGAATTTTACTAGTCTAAAAACCTCTCATAATTCCTCTTCTCCCTGCCTCCATCCTCCACACACATACAATAAATAATAGGAATATTTGATGTATGGAGACAACATGAATGGCTGCTATACAATGAATCTGGCATTATACGCTTACTTCTCCCAAATTAAGTTTTAAGACTTAGATATTGTTATTTAATCAATAAATTATAGAAAAGGATAGTATTTAGCCCAGGGGTCAATTAGATAGCGTGATTAGCTAAAGTGATTAACGTATTGCCTAACACCAAGTAACATTTTAGTGAATGTTACTGTTGTGATGAGGATGGTAAAATTGGAGATAACTAAAACAAATGGAAAGATGGATATAAGCCATCACTCTACCTAGTGGAAGAAAGAATGATAATGTCTTTACTATTATCCATAGTGAGCTATGAACAATTCTATATCCATCAGGTAATTTTGCTCTGTACTTCCTTTTCTTGGTGGATTTTGTTGTTTTTCTAACCTTCATTGGTACTAAGTAATTAGTCTCTTATGATAAATACTCTAATAATGGCTTAATAAGAATGGTAATATCCTAATCATATGTTTGTATCTATAAACAGTCCATTAGCGTCCTGATATTACCAGTGTCTCCTAAATGAGCTCTAGTAGGGAGATATCTGAGGCTTCTTTAACATATCCTGGTCCTATTTTATTATTAAAATTATTTTTTAGAACACATTTCTAACGTTTTGAGGTTTATAATTCAGCATGAATTACTAAGATTTTACACTTAAAAGCCTTTAAAATTTATGATGCAAATGTTTATTTTTGTGCTAAAATTTTGCTTTACACACCCCCCTCCCCCAACCAAACAAATAAAG
>NW_027536463.1:552465-576370 GCF_008692635.1 Crocuta crocuta
CCAACAGAACAAATAAATGTAGAATAGGTCAGCCATTTGTGAAGGAGGGTTTTGAATGAACAGAGTTTCATGTTCTGCTTTTTGTATAAATTCACACAGGATTTATACGGTGATGACAACCATATCAAACTTTTTTTCTAGAGATACATTGACAAAGGGAACAGGACATACACATGGACTCCTGTGAACGGCACAGATTACAGGTAATTAACTAGATTTAAATATGTATTGTATACCAGAGTATTCCGTTCTGTGTCTTTCACCTATTTTAGCAGCGATTTTCACAATAGATGACTATTAAGTCCTTGCATTTTCATAAACTATTTTCACTGTAATTAAAGCAGAAAAGTTTTTTTCCAATGCAAAAATGTATTAAAATTATAGCTTCTGATTTTTCAAAATGGAAAAGATGATATAAATCTATTTGATCCTTTTGTATATTGCTGTCAGCAATAATACCTGTTGACAAAATTTCCTGGTAATTTGTAGTCATCACCTCCGCTATTTTCCTCATTCAAATTGTCAGTTTACATTACTTAAATGTTGCAAATTAACCTAAAAATAAAACCATGTCATAGTGTGATCTGATATAAAATTCTCAGTTGATAAATTATCTTCCCTAGTGGCAAGTCTATAATATCCTGATCAACAAATGGATTGAGCCTTGGAAAATTGGACAGACTAAGAAAATTGGACAGACTAATACCCTGTAGTGTCTTGGAAATTCTCCATTCTTCAATTGCTGAGAATTTCCTTCACTTTCTTGCTCTAAGTCTTCTCTGAGGTCATGGCATTCCCTGTTGTCTTAACTTCCTACAGGCTCATAATATTGAGGTTATTATGAATATTTCCTTCTTGTTACTCATTCTCTCTTCCTCTTCCTCAAAATCCCCATCTCTGAATCTTATGTCATCCTCCTCCTAGGCCTATAAGGTTTCAATTCCTGGCTCATTGTACATTCACAGACGTCACTGTTTCTCATACTATTTTTGACATACCTACGCTTATGTAAAACAAAACAAAAAATATTTACTATTCTGTTTTCTGAAGCCTTGATGTAATTTAGGTGTTACTGTTTGAAATATAGTAAGTAATGATTTTAATAGAATGCTCTCTTTTTTATTGATAAATTTAGTTTCATAGAGACAAATGATTGAGTTGAAAAGTACGTTACATTCCATTGAACTCAGTTAACCATGTTTCTATGAGTCACAAAAACATTGCATGGACTCTCTCATCCACCTGGTGGCTGCTGGCTTCATGAGGCTTTAATCTCTAGGAGAAAATAAAGCAGTCTTGGTCTGTTGATTTTATATGGAGGGAGACGGCAAACACTGCATATGACAACATCGTTGACTCAAAATGTTGGTCAGGATTTTATATGCAATAGGTTGAAGAACTAACTGTTGCCTTGAGATGGAAATAAATTAAGCGTAACTGTATTTTTCTATAAAATGAGGTGTAGCTCTTAAGAACAACCTAAGACGTGAAGGCCAATAAAAGGCGTATTTGATATGTCAGTTTTGAAACTTATCTTGTGTTCCTCATGAGTTTCAACGCTATTTTTATGGTACATGAGATGTAACCCAAGCTTAGAGAGTGACACTGTAGCAGCTACATGATATAACGTTATCGGTTTTAATTAGAAGTTTCTCTTAGCAATAAATGCTGATGGAGCAATAAAAATGTCCTAATTTCCCTTGAGAGGAATTTCTAGGAGACAGTCTTCAAATGCTCAGTAATTCTACTCTACATCTTATAAATGGCAAGTGAATCATGAAAGGTCATCTTGCTTTCAGACTAATTGCACTGCTTATTTTAATTTTAATCTCTGCCTCCACTTAAAGGAAGTTGCCTATAAAATGAATGGGGAGATTTTCATTAAATCTACATAACATTTTATTTCTCTGACCTTTTCCCCATAAGGACAGTCTATGAATTACTTAATGAAGGAGAAAGATTTGGGAATTGGAGGTAACCAGCATCCACTCATTTTGCTATCTTGACTGCAAAATTAAATTGTAGGAAATAAACCCTTGCTTTTTTTTTTTCCTCTTTGTGTTTTTAACATATATATTCATAAGGAAAACCTGGAGTTTTATATTTTGTCCTGTTCTGTACTGTTCTTAGAAAAAGCAGATCATGAAACTATTCTTGGGCATTCTTCTCAAAAGCTTGGGAAGCATGAGGCTTGAGTGATTTAAAGGGATATCTGCCAATACACAGAAATACTCAGAAACCTAGAAATGCACACTTTTTCCTGTGCATTGCTAAATTTTAGATTCAGTCTAAAAAACAAGTGCTGAATGAGTCACTTGGTCACATTAATCACACATCAATTTTGAAAATACTTAGATCACTGGGAATCTTCCTCTATCCTCATTTTTTTGCCCTTAGTTCTGAAGTTTCCTTCTATACTAAAGCACAGCAAAAGTTATTTGTAACTGTAAATGTGAATATGAAATTATTAGTTATGTCCTACACAAATATAGTAGTCATTTCAGAGGTGGAAGAATTACACATATGCACTTGTGTTATTTGAAACTGAATACTATTCAAATATTCTGACCCCTTTTATATTTTGTAGGAAGAACCCATTGAATGAGCAGGCAGCCTTAGTGCTATGAAGTAATCTGAATTTTCTTACCAGCTGACACTAGGGAGTTTGCCTAAAGAGGAGAGTCTTAAAACAGCCAGTATATCACCCCTCAAAGGGGTTTATTTCAGATGATTTTATGCATTGTCTAGTAAAAATGATAGTACCATTTGTAATTTTGCAATAGCATACATTTGCTACAGAGCATTTTAATGTAATGCTTAATTCATGAAGGGGTATCCAGTTAGTGTAATATTTATTTTCTTTAAACATAACCGTCATATCGTTTTGAACACTCAAAGTATTTCAGTACACTTTTCTGAAAATACGGTGCACATGGCATTTCTTTCTCGGTGAGTTCATGGGCACGTTCTGTAGCTTATTTTCCTTGGCGTCTCTTCTGATTCCCTACAAGGTAGAGAACTGGATGACCCTGGAAGGCAAGACCGGATTAAGTACTCTACTTACTGAATGCATTTTCCTGTCACAGTAATAGGTCTCTTCTTTCCCATGAGGAAGATCTTTGGATTATCCATTAACTGGATGTGTCTTTTTTTTTTTTTAAGTTGTTTGTTTGTGTTTATGCTTCTCTTGTTTCTATTGCAGTTTGGCCTTGGTATTACCAACCTACAGTTTTTACTATATAAAAGCCAAAATAGAAGAGACAATAACTCAGGCCAGATGTAAGTACTTCAAAGCGACCCCAGAGTCTATTTATCTCTAAGTATCAGATGTATAAATCTGTCTAGATTTTAGAATGTCCAAGGCCTATACATTTTAGTAGGTGTTACTACCAAATCTACAGCAATGATTCTAACCCATTCCAAACATGCAAGGAACAAGAAATATTCTACGTGGATAGAATATGAGCAGGTACCCAGTCTCACTGGCATCCCCACCATCTTACCCTGCCTTGCTTTGTGCTCATAGAATCATTGCAGTGCTGTGTCCTCTGTCGCTGTCATTTGAAGGGTCTGCTAGCTAGTGCAAAATGTTTCACATAGTCTCTACTCTGGCAATGTGCTAATAAGGCATTATCCTTTTTTTCTTTTTTTTTCTCTTTTTTTTGTTTTGCATTTGGCAAGAATAATATCGTGCTCCACATCTACTTTGTATGAATAAATGAAATTGCTTTGGCTTGGCAATTAACTTCCTCCTCATAATTCAAGTTAATAATGTCTTCAGTAAATCGAATTTTTTTTTAAAGCATCATTTGGAATGTGGAGTAATTATTAACATTAGTGCATATTTCAAGTCATTATTAATCTTTGTTTTGGGTGACTACATTTAGTAAAGTAAAATGACCATCATATCCTTTGCGTATCACTTATTACTAACAACTTAAATTTGCTGTTATGATAAGTAAAAAACATTATGTTGTATATACCTTTTACATCTGACCTTAAGTAAACTACCATTTCTCTCATTCCCTTGTCAGTTCTTTTTTGCTCTCTGCAATCCTCACCCTCATTATGCTAATTTATACTTTGATATTTACACTTTCACTTGATAGATAGATATGATGGTCTTTTGACAACCAGCAACTTTGCATGAGCTAGTTCTTCACTCGGTAAATGACGGGATGACTAGTTGGTCTTTGACGGTTGGTAAATGCTTCTGATTGAATATAGAGTAACATCACTGGTTTCGCATCCGCGTTAAACACTTTGCAAATTAGACCCTTGAAATAACCACAGTACAGAGAAGATGCTCTAGTAATAATTGACAGGATATACCTTCCAGTCTTCAAAAAGATGTCTTTTTTTTTCCAGACTACAGCTGTACATAAATAAACCTTTGATCTATGCACAATATTTTTATTCAAGAAAGGCGTTGAATAAAATATTGTTTGTGACCCCCTTTGCTTTACCCTCTTTTTTTTTTGTTTCCCTGCTTTCTCTTTCTGATGGATTTTCACAGCAAAAAAGGGCAAAATGAAGGGCAAGTATTTTCTTGTTGCTCAATTTCTTTGTTTAGTACACTTGGCATTTCCACTGATATTTCCATTCCTATTGGATATTATCCTCTGTGCTTCTCATCTGCTAGATTTTCCTCCACAATCACTCAAACCTTAGCAGCAAAAAAAGGGGGAAAGAATATGCTTGTATTTCACATTCAGGTTTTTTCTGAGGCTTAAATACTTGTGTGTTTGTATGCTTCCTCTTACTAACTTACATCTAATATGAAAAACGACATTGATGAAATCATTTATGAAATCATTTTTTACCATAATACTGATAAAAATTTTATGTTGACATTTTAAATGAAATAACTGATGCAACATTGATATAAAAGATACCTTGGTTATGGTAGGTTAGTAAATGGGAAACTTCAAAGACATAGCATATTTTTTTCATATAACTGTTGTAATTTGTGTTTTGAAATTAAAATGTATTTTGTAATTATACTATGAAGTATTATTGAAGACCTTTATGTTCATTGATGTGATTCAATTTAGGATATAAGTACTTTGGGTTTTTTTTTCTTAATAGGTTATCATGCTAATGCCTTCCTATTGTCATAGAAACTCAGGATGCCTATTCTGGATTGCTTATCTAATCCTGTAATGTTTTCTTTGCAGATTCAGAAACACTGAAGCCAGATAATTTTGAAGAATCTGGCTACACATTCATAGCACCAAGGTTGGTTTTGTTTTATACGTATTTTTATAGCCTGTGTGGATGGGTAAGTCTTCAGTAACAGTTCTAAGTCAGTCCCATGCCAAATTATGAAACCAAGGGAAGCAATAACTTTAAAAGTGAAACAGTATTCTATTCATTCTATTCATTCACTCAGTAGGCAAATACGCTGGCCTAAGCAGTGTTCTGATTCAGGCACACAACAGTGAATAAGATAGATGTAGACTTTGCTTTTATTGGAAATAACAGTGCATTCATCAATTATGAAGAACTGGGTATTTGCATTTGTGAATACACACACACACACACACACACCATGATGTAGATTATGCCGTAATCCCCACCACCTATTTGACTCATTCCCCCACCCACCTCCCTTCCAGACACCATCAGTTTTTTCTCTATAGTTAAGAGTCTGTTTCTCTGTTTGTCTCTTTCTTTTTTCCCCTTTGTTTCTTAAATTCCACATATGAGTGAAATCAAATGGTATTTGTCTTTCTCTGATGAATTTATTTTGCTTAGCATCATACTCTAGCTTCATCCATGCTGTTTCAAATGACAAGATTTCATTCTTTTTTTTGACTAATAACCTATTGTCTATAGATACCACATATTCTTTATCCATCAGTCGAAGGACACTTAAGTTATTTCCATAACTTGACTATTGTAGATAATGCTGCAGTAAAAATTGGGGTGCATGTATCCCTTTCAATTAGAATTTTTGGATTCTTTGGGTAAATACCTAGTAATGCAGTTGTTGGGTTGTAGGGTAGCTCTGTTTTTAACTTTTTGAGGAACCTCCGTACTGTTTTCCAGAGTGGCTGAACCAGTTTGCATTCCCACCAACATGTCTTGTTTCTTGTGTTGTTGATTTTAGTTATTCTGACAGGTGTGAGGCCATATCTTATGGTAGTTTTGATTTGCGTTTCCCTGATGATAAATAATATTGAGCATCTTTTTGTGTGTCCGTTGACCATCTGGATGTCTTCTTTGGAAAAATGTCTACTCATATCTTCTGCCCAATTTTTAATTGGATTGTTTTTTGGGGTATTGAATTGTATCAGTTCTTTATATATTTTGGATACTCACCCTTTATCAGGTATGTCATTTGCAAACATCTTCTCCCATTCTGTAGGTTATCTTTTAGTTTTGTTGATTCCTTCCGTCACTGTGCAGAGGCTTTTTATTTTGATGAAGTCCGCGTGGTTTACTTTTGCTTTTGGTTCCCTTGCCTCAGAAGACCTATCTAGAAAGAAGCTGCTAGGGCCGTGTTCAAGAGGTTACTACCTGTATTCTCTTGTAGTGATGGTTTCATGTCACATTTAGGTCTTTCATACATTTTTGAATTTGGTTTTGTGTATGGTGTGAAAAAGTGGTCCAGTTTCATTCTTCACGTATCTGTCCAGTTTTCCAAGCACCATTTGTTGAGGAGACTGTCTTATTTCCTTTGGATATTCTGTCCTGCTCTGTCAGAGATTGGCCATATAGTTGTGGCATCATTTCTGTGTTTTCTGTTCCATTGATCTATTTGTCTGTGTGCCAGTACCATACTGTTTTCATTACTGTAGGTTTATAATATAACTTGAAGTTCAGAACTGTGATGCCTCCAGCATTGTTTTTCTTCTTTCCTTAGTTCTTGATTCACACTCTATAGCAGACACCTATAATACTCTTCAAATTAACATAATTCTCTTAATCTAGGCTAAACTATTAAAGAATATAGATTCAGAATTGTGTATTATTAATTTCTCACATTTTATACTTAAATTGCTGTAAGAACCCACAGACAGCTCATAAAATTAAAGAGTAACTCAAACTAATATTTTTAAAGATTTAATGCTTGTATATTTTTGTGAGAGAGGCATAGAGTGTGAGTGGGGAGCAGTAGAGGGAGACATAGCATCTGAAGCAAGCTCTGAGCTGTCAGCACAGAACCTGACATGGGGCAGAGGCTTATGAGCCATGAGATCGTGACCTGAGTCAAAGTCGGACCCTCAACCGACTGAGCCACCCAGGCACCCTTCAGACTAAGTTTCATTTCATCATAAGGATATCTGAGGTTTTGGTCGTTCTTAAAAAGAGAGAATACATGTAACATACATCTCTGTTAAAAAAGCATATTCTTGGCTTCATGAGTGATTCTGCCCTTCATGAGATTCTCCTGCCTGAATTTCCTTCTGCGTATCTGCCAAACTCTGCTGCCTTTGTTCTCATCCAGGCCTGTGCTTTCTCTTTACTTAAACTGGTGCAGCTGTTTCCTACTTGATCTCCCTGCTTCCCCAAATCCCCCTTTACTTCCAGTCTGGTCTCATTTCTGTAACTGGAGAGAGTTTCTAGAATGTGAATAAAATTATGTTTCCTGTCTGCTAAGTATGAACCAATAGCTCACTAGTGTCCTGGTGATAATCTCTACTTTATATCAGAGCTTTAAACTGCCCTTAGTAAGTACCAGTTAACAGTGTGGTCCATATACATACTGCAGACTGCCTGCTTTATACGAAGTTTTAGAACACAGCCATACTTGTTGGATGATGAATTGTCTGTGACTGGTTTCACTATAAAGGCAGAGTTGATTAGTTGTGGTATAGATCTTATCGTCCATAGAGTCTGAATCATTTATTATCTGGCCCTTAGAAAAAGTTTGCCAACCTCTCTAAATTCCAACCACACTAAACTTCACTCAGTTCCTACATGGGTCTAATTTTTTTCCCTCTTCTGATCCTCTCATTTTCTCTTTTGTTCTGGACTGTACTTAGACACATCCCACCCCTTCTCAAACCCCAACTTCAAAGCTCCTCGATCTAGAATTTTTTTCCCCATCTTCACTGGATTAGACATCCTTGCTGACTCCTTCATAGAATACTGTATTTCTTTTATTAGAGCACTGGCCCATTTAATGTTACTTACTTTTCCCCAAAAAAAGCCACATATAAACCTATTTGACTTATCTACCATTCAATACCCATCATCACATCCATTGCCTGACACACAGTAGGTGCTGAATAAATACATTTAGTGCCTATAGAATCTATAAATATGTAAACAATATTTAAAAAATCATTAATGATACCTGCAGTCTTACCGCTTTGTCAATATAAGTAACTGATTATCTTAAACTGCTAAAACCAGTTTTAGCTAGAAAGGAGAATATTAAAGACAGAACAGTATGCCACAGAATAAGAAGAGTTTGAAATTACATGTGCTATATTGATAAGACTCCCTTTCCATCTCAGATTGGTATTTTCTCTAGGAAGCCTCTTCATCTCTCCCAGTTATTGAATAGTAGACCATGCGGACTGGCTTTCTGAGCTTTACTGTTAGACATGGTGGAAAATATGGTAGAAATCCTGGTACTCAGAGGGAAGATAAACATATATCTCAGTTCCGGTTCCCAATTTCTAAAAAATGATTGTTCACTTCAGCAAGGATTAACATATGAACCATTCTTGTGTTATGGACTGAAAGAGCAGAATTTGCCCATGTGTTTAGGGAAGGAGTATATAGAGAGACAGGAAGAAGGGTTAGAGTTTGTGGGACAAACCAATGAATGTCTACCTCAACTAATGTGGTAAGCCCTTTACATGAATGATTATATTTACTGCGCCAGTGAACTCTATAATAAATTATTAGTAATATCCCATTTTACCGATTAGGTAATTTCCTTGCTATTTTATGATCTAAGTATGAACACTGATTATCAAATTCTGATCTAAGAAGAATATCCACTACCTCTGAGTAAAATATAAATGCATGGAGCATTATTCCTACCTTTAAAAGACAAGCAGTCAAAGAGATGAAAAGTCCAGTGACACCTGGTGGCTCAGTTGGTTAAGTGTCCAACTTCAGCTCAGGTCATGATCTCACAGTTCATGGGTTCAAGCCCCATGTCGGGCTCTGTGCTGACACCTCAGAGCCTGGAGCCTGCTTCAGATGCTGTGTCTCCCTCTCTTTCTGCTCCTCCCCGATTCACACTCTGTCAAAAATAAATAAACATTTTTTAAAATTTTCAGAAAAAGGAGAGAAATAGTCTAAAACATGGAATAGTTTTGCTCTTTATCAGAAATGAGAAAGGTATTTCAAAGAAGCTAATAGAATGAGAAAGAAATAATAGTATATGATATCTATAATTAAATACCAATTGTGGGAAGAAGTTCATTTTAGCTCTGTTGATAATGAAATGAGTAAAAATTATGCAACCTTTCTAAACTGAGCCTCTACACTAAAAATTTCCATCAACTGAAGTTTGGTGGGGTTTTTTGTTTTTTGAAGTTCTGACATTTTACTGCTCTTCACTCTCTGATGCTTTATACATATACACATATCAAGGATATGTGTATGTGTATATATATGTGTGTGTATATATATATATATATATATATATATACACAAATATATGTGTGTGTGTGTATATATATATATATATATCCTTGCATCTCAAGTGCTTTTCTGTCTTCAATATTTGATTATCCAGTCTGTTATATGAACCTCATTATAATAATGACAAACTTACCTTTATGTTGCTTGATTTTTATCCTCAGTTTCTAAAATAGTTGGGATAGCATTTCTCAAAGCACAGTTCTCACAACCCATGGGTTCTAGAGGCCCTTTCAGAGAACCCTCCAGGTCAAAGCAGTTTTTGTAACAATATGAAATGATGTTTGTCTGTTTCTTCATGTTGACATTTTCACTGACACTATAAAAGCTGTGATGAGTTGATACCGCAGCAGAATTCAAGGCACTGGCACTAAAGGATGCTGGTAGCCATCATCATCTTTATAGCCAGGCATCTGCATTAGGGAAAAGCTCATTTCACTGTAAAATATCCTTGATGGAAGCAGTAAAAATTGTCTTTTAATACTCAGTGAGATGAAATGGAAGTTCTGCATTCCAGAGTACTTGGCCGTCTCAAAGAAAAGCACTTGTGTGATCGAATTTAGAGATGAAATAGATGGCTCTTTACTCTTTTTCAATAAAAGATTTTATTTAACAGAATGCCCTGGGTATTTTCTCAATAATCAGTCATGTAAGGCTTTCACTTTGTAGACAGCAACTGACTGTTGCTAATGACAAAATCTGTGCTTTGTCAGAATTTGGGCCATCTGTATTTAGTGTTTCCCAGAAGTTTGAGACTTGTCTGGTGAGACCAGTGATGACAGTAATGAATGGGAATTTTCAGATTTAAAATGAAAAAGAATATCAGCAAATTGTTCAATAATCAGTTTACGATGTTACAAAATCAGATTCATTTTTTTAATTTTTTTTTTTTTTGAGAGAGAGAGAGAGAGAGAGATTGCGAGAGGGGAGGGGCAGAGAGAGATGGAGACACAGAATATGAAGCAGGCTCCAGGCTGTGATGTGTCAGCACAGAAGCCAATGTGGGGCTCGATCTCCTAAGTGGTGAGATCATGACCTCAGCTGAAGTCAGACGCTGAACTACCTGAGCCACCTAGGCACCCCAGAAAATCAGATTCATTTAAAGTGTAAGACAGTGCATTGAATTTTAATGTAACAGTAGAAAAAGTGCCTAGTTTCACATTCCATATTACTATCAAGACATTACTCATTAGCAAGATTTGGTGTAGCAAGATTTGGTGTATTCTTTTCCAAAAAGAATAGCCACAGCATCTGAGAAGAGCATTAAAATAATTCAGTCTTCTCCCACTGCATATCTGTATGAGATTATTTTCTTTTTGGGCCCAAATCGAGTCTTGCAGCTGACTGTATGCAGAGACGTACTTGTTTTCTATTGAGTCAGGAATTAAAGACATTGGCTAATAGGTAAACCAATGCCACTTTTGTTTATTAGGTTATTTTTGAAATACAATACTTTTTCATATAAATGTTAATATATAATGGATTTATTCTTCATGTTTAGTGAATAATAAATTTCTCAATTTCCATATGAAAACTCCAAATATGCAACATAAAATGAGAATAGAAGATTAAGAACGAAAGCTAATAATGTTTATTAAGCGCCTGTTGTCCAGAGCACGAGTCCTTAATATTAGGTACACCACTCATCCTTAAGTCAAAGTATTGTTTAATCGTAGAGATGAGGAAATGGAAGTCAGAAGAAATTAAACAGGCTGCAGAGACCTGTTTTAGTAAATAGTAAAAAAAAAAAAAGGTTTCACTTCCTATGAAGGCTGTGTACTTTTCTAAAGTTGTGACATTCGTAGCTAATATCCTACAATTTTTTTTCCAGAGATTACTGCAATGACCTTAAGATATCAGATAATAACACCGAATTTCTTTTAAATTTCAATGAGTTTATTGACAGAAAAACGCCAAACAACCCATCCTGTAAGTATACACCCAATATACAATAATCTCCAAAGTGGTCAAATCTTGGTGCAGATTAGTGTGTTCGTATCCTGGTTTACTTATTTACTTCGTAAAATTTTAATTGGTAAATGGTAACAATTTGGCCTTTTATATATTAAAGAATGTTTCTTTCACTGTAAAGTAAAATCAGATTTTCAAAGCCAAGTATTAGATACCTGCAAATGCTTCAGTGTAAGTAAGACTGTAAATTTGCTACTTTCAAATTTCTTAAATAAATTTTCCACTGAATTTTTGTTGCTATCTAGAAGAATGCATACAACATTTATAAATGTATCTCTATCCTCCAATTTATATGAACAGTTTTAAGATGAAGAGAATAAAAACAAGGTACAAATGAAAGTATGTCGGTTTGTGGTGTCTTTCATCCTGACATTCTGTTTGGATCACCGTTAACTTGATAGCAAAAAAGTACGCTTCTATCATTTTTCATTTTATGAAGTAAAATAAGAGTAAATAAAAATGTTAACAATTTGTCTTTAACCAGTACCTCTGTCTTTCAGAGAAATTTACATCATTGATACTATAAAACATTATAGAGATTAATGGTTTCTTGGCATTTACTCATTTAAAATCTTACCTATGTTTTCTTCCTAAAAATATCCTATAAAAAATTAGTAACAGTAAAAGATGTACTGAAAATGGGCAATGAGAGGAAAACCAACTGTCTGGCAAAAATTACCTTAGTAAATAAAATTTTTTTTTAAAAAAGTAACCATAACTGACTTTTTTGTCCTTTCTTCCATCTCCCTTCATCTTCCATCCCTCTCATTCTTTCCTATGTTTTTCTTTTTTAAACTATTTTTCCTTTCTATCAGGAAGGGTTAAACAAAGCACTTGCTTCATTACAAGAGGTGAACTGAAGCATCTCTCAAATTTAAAGTTATCTCATAAAAAGAAGTAACTTTCTAGCCTTGCTAACATTAGCTCCCAGAGCTAGAGTTAGGTAGAGAAGGTCTACATGGATCATGACTGGATAGGAGTGTTTCCATACCTTTCTGCTTAGTGTCAGCTCAGTCTGACTGAGCCAGACAGAGCCTTCCCACTTTTCTTTCAGTATATAATGGCGTTCCCAAGAAAGAGCTGACATAATATTAATGAATATTCCTTTAATTGGATGCCTTTATGGGCACCTTGGTGGCTCAGTCTGTTAAGTATTTATTTGACTCTTAATTTTGGCGCAGGTCATGATCTCCCGGTTCCTGAATTCAAACTCCATGTTGAGCACTACACTGGCAGTGCAGATTGAGATGCTCTTTTTTTTACTTCTCTCTCTGCCCCTCCCCTGCTCATGCACTTTGTCTCTTAAAACAAATAAATAAATTGACAAAAATATTAATTGGATGCTACCTCCTAGGAAAGTATAAATATGTTGAAACAAAAATACTTTCAGTATCACCGTGCTAATATCTGTATTAATGTCTCTTCTCCCATGTCTTCATTTCCCTTCATGCTTTTTATCAACCTTCCTTATGATCCAATAGGAAATACTTGTGGTGCTTAGACAGGCATTTGAAGTGTTGAGATTTTATTGAATTTTTAATTATAAAAAGGTAGTAGCTATAAAATATATTTTCCTCTGACAATGTTATATATTACAATTTTCTCAATCATATTTTAGCTCATGTTATCAAATAATATATAAAAGTAAAAGTATCAGTGCTTGAAATCTAAATAGTTTCTTTTAAAGTGGGTTGGGTGATTTTAATTGTGCTTATGGAAGTACTTAATCCAACAGTAAAACTACAATTGTCACCATTTATGTTCATTTATTACCTAAATGTTTAAGCAACAGAGCCTGTTCCTTTCTTCATACCCCCCTTTATTTTTGAACTAGTCTCATAATGAGATTTTGTGTGTGTAAAATGGTAAAGCTGAATACTGATAATCTGTTTATGTATTATATGCAGCAGGGGCCATATTTCAAGACACATTTTAAAATTACAGTATAATTAAAACATGAATGAAATTATGAAATTGCTTGCAACAGTGATTTATGCCACAAATTAGAATGATGGCTTCATTTCTTTCACCTAAAAAGATTTGCAGCAACTAAATTACATCATTCACTTTTCAAATGGACTGTTTTTGAAATTGATTCATTCACTGACATAATGAAAACAGTTCCTAAAATGAAGTCTAAAATGTGGATTAAATTAAAAAATCAACTAAAATATTGTCCAGTCTACTCCCCTCCTTTTGCAGTAATATATATTAAGAAGACCACATATTCCTTACCTGGACAAAATAAAATTTTTTCATAAATGTGAGGTTTCAGTATTTGTAGGTTATTAGAGTTTCGTGGGCTTAAAACAGAGGACCAAATGAAATGAAAGAAGGTGAAGCTTTTTGTTTAAGAGTATGTATTAATTGACCCTTGGTCATTGCGTTCTGCCCCTCCATTACCTTTGGACTTGGGCTATTTTATTCTTTGGTTATTCCAGAAATGACACTCTGAAGCCAGCAGATTCCAAAAGCCAGTCTTAAAATACTGCCGGTCTGTGTTTAAGTTATTCAGTTCTTTCGCCAAAGCAAACAAAAAACTATATATATTACGTAGTATTACATTTATATATAAAATTGGCCATTTTTTATGATAGCTTGGGATCACCATACTCACCTATTAAAAAAAAAGAGAGAGGAAATGTATTTCTTTTATTTCCTTAATGTTTTCTGACTGGCATATTTCACCTATCTTTTTGATATAGTTTACAAACTAATTTTCTTTTAGAATTGGCTTTTCTATTAATTCTGGCCAAAGCCTGAAAAATGTGAGGCGAGATGAACAAAAATGTGCAGAAAATTAATATTGGATGTATTTATAAATTCATAGATATATTATCCACTGTAAATTGCTTTTTACAAGTAGAGAGTATGTTTGTTTCATTATTATCCTAATGAAAAAACAATGTGATTATAATTGAGGCTATCCTTTTTCTCTGTTAGGTAACACGGATTTGATTAACAGAGTCTTGCTGGATGCAGGGTTTACAAATGAACTTGTCCAAAATTACTGGAGTAAGCAGAAAAACATGTAAGTATTTTTTCCTATTTATATATATATATATCCATCCTATGTTTCACTGAGAAATTTTTGGAAAATTGGGCTCAGAAATTTAAATTTTACTCTTTAATAACAATTTCTTGAGAAAAATATCTTGCAATTGTTGACAACTTGCCTTTCCAGTTGTGGATGTGTGTCAGGACTAACATCTGCCATTACTTATCTTTCGACGCTTACACACCGCAGTGTGAACAAACCATGCTTAAAAAGGCTTGTTTCTGTGCGTTTCTGTGTTTGTGATAAAATAATGTTTCTAGTGAATTGGCCTTTTAATAACACTACTATACACCCAGTCAGCAAATTGGGAAATCGGATAATTCTCATTTACCATGTCTTCTCCACCCCATTTCCAGTCAATTACCAAATGCTAAATACGTCTTCTAACAATGTTGTCCTGTCTTCTTCAGATCCAAGTTCATAACTCCCCATTTCTAAGAAATTACAGCAACTGCTTATTCTGTCTTTAGGGACTCTGATTCCTCTACCCACACCCCCATTCTGTTCTCCATAGGACTCCCCCCGGCCCATCTCACTCTTAAAATGCAGTTCCAGTTTCAGGATAAAGGTGAAGCTCTCCAGCGTGGATTTCAAGGTCATTCAAGAGCTGACCACTCTTAAGAACCATGTCCTTAAAACTTTACTTTCTATAGCTTCTCACCTTGTCTTCTGTTTTTATAACACCAAATACTTAACATTCTTTACTAGCTTTCCCTTAACATCCAGTCTTGGCTCTACGCGTAACATCTTCCTGCTGTCTCTGTCTCCTCTGCTAATTCCATCTTCAAAATGCGGCCGTATTCTTCCTTACTGTGAAGGGGCTTTGTTAAGCATTCTCCCTTTATTTCTTAGATATCTGCAACATTAAAGCATAGTTTGCATATATTGATATATTTACTTTGTCTTCCTTTATGTTAGGAACTCATTTTATTTCTCTTTGTATCATCAACACCTATATTATTATCTTACCGAGAGTACGAGAAATAAAAAATTGGCTTCTTCTGTCTTCTGTTTTAGCAAGGGAGTGAAAGCACGGTTCGTTGTGACTGATGGTGGGATTACCAGAGTTTATCCCAAAGAGTAAGTTCAAATAACATCTGTAGAAATCAGTGCACTACAAGTCTACTCTGAGGGTGTGCACGTTACTTTATAAGGAAGCCATTCTATATAGAAACTGATTATTAGAGTAAAATGGAGACATTTAACATTATTTACATTATTAAAATATCCTATTTCTTTAAAAATGCTATTATATGATTATTCAGTGACACTTTTGGATATTTATTCCAAAATCTAAGAGACATTAAATGAGATTTTTTTCTCTTTGTAGACACAAGCAAACCTAAATGAACATAAGGGTTATAGCCTATTGGCAATGTTTTCATAGCACCTCATTGTTCTCACTGTAATCAGAGACAAGATCCATTGATGATATCCAGAATAGTCTGTAATCTGTGGTGGGGAGGTTTATTACTATTAATTGACCTATTAACCGACTTGTACATAATTACCTGGATGGTAAAACTGCAGAGTAAAACCAAGAGCTTTTTCTGACCCTTATTATCTATTCTATGATGATATATTGCTTATTAATGAGTATCATTAGATGTAGACATATCTGTAAAATTCCGTAATTTTACAGAAAAATAAGTTATCAGGCAGATTCAAGAATAAAAATGATGAGCCATTTCCTCCTTAGGGCTGGAGAAAACTGGCAAGAAAATCCAGAAACATATGAGGATAGCTTCTATAAAAGGAGTCTCGATAATGACAACTATGTTTTTACTGCTCCCTACTTTAACAGTAAGTATTACTTGGAATTCAGCTATCCTCAATTTCCTTTTTTTAATAAATTAATTATTGTTACTTCCTGCTTTCCCCAATAACCATACACTTTAATAATAATTGCTCCAAGCAGTCCTTATTAAGTATATACTTTATGTGTGACGTTGAAAGGACAGAAGCTTCCAGTTAGTTGTGGAGGTAAAGTGCACACACAGGAAACAGTCATCCGGTAATGTAAATATAACATATCAACAGGTATACGTAATGCATAGAAACATATGTAGATAATCCCTCATTTCACAAACTGTAAATCTATTAATGTATAATGACTTTTAAAAATGTCATTAATCAGTTGAGTCAGTTTTAGTTAAATATATTACTCATGAAAATTATCAGTAGCCCACATTTTAAAATAGCTTATTGGATTCTTTGCCCAAAGCTTTCTAATTTAATCTCTGGGCCTCTCTGGGGGTAGGTGTTATTCATCCTCATTTTTACAAAAGGGAAAACTAAAGTTCAGAGAATCTTGTCCAGGGGCTGAGGTCTAAAATGCAAAGGCTGTTTGGGGTTCTACGATCCATCTGGAATTTCCACCTAACTTCAGCAGCCTGTGCAATCTGTTAGCAAATGTCAGGAAGCAGAGACTTGGCCTGCACCCATTTATGTTGTGGAAGTGGATGCAGACAGGCTGACTAACTGACATCCCACGGATACTCCAATGAGCCTGCTCTGTAGAGGAAGATGAGAGAAGACTACACACCTCCTTATGACGTATCTGTACTAGAATACTTATGCAACACACGATCCACCTATTTCTATTAGGAGAAATTATTCACTATTTGATTTATCTAGACAGGTCGGTTTTCCTTTTTTGTTGTTGCCTTCTTTCTTTTCAGAAAGCGGACCTGGTGCTTATGAATCAGGCATTATGGTAAGCAAAGCTGTAGAAATCTATATCCAAGGAAAACTTCTTAAACCTGCAGGTAAGCATATATATTGTATACATACACATGGCCAAAATTAAATGTGACCTAATATTTCTAGTAAAATCTCACAGGAAGGCCACCAGAAAGCTTTAAGCAAAATAAAGACAAAGACAGATAAGGGAATTGTTAAAAAGAAAATACAGTGACCTAGAAGATTGAGGAAAAATAGAATAGATACTACACAGAAGTGAAGGATTTCTTAAGGGTGTATGTGTATACACCGCTGCTCAAATTGATAGGGTCAAATCAAAATTCTACGTGCCAGATTGATCCATCATTTCCACTCAGTAAGTCTGTCCTAAAAGATACTTTGAAAGACACAAAAGGATATGCACCCAAGGATGTGACTATTTGTAATAAGTTAAACATGAAGAGTTAAGTTTCCATCATTGAAGGAAAAGATAAATAAGTTATGGCATATGTATACCATGTGCCAGATATAATGAATTAGGTAAGAACCTTTTTTTTTTTTACATAAAACTACAATAAAATGGAAAAGTGACTACTGCCGAAACAAATCAGAAAACTGAGCGTCAATGGGAACTGAAAGTAGGCTGGAGTAAGTGGATGCAATCAAGTAGAATCTTTTTTTCATTGTATATTTCCTATTTGAATGTTTGAGAGAGAGTACATTAGACCAGATTGAAAAGGTCGATAGATTGCCTTCCTGCTCCTGAAGGCCATTTTACCCCTCAGGGGTTCAACTAGAGATTACCTCCACCACTGACTCATTACCTGCTTCCTTCATTCAGTCAATGGCTCATTTACTCACTCACTTTTTCTCCCAGACACTCATTCATTCACTCACCCTCCCATCCACTTATCTATCTATTGGACATACATTTCTCAACCACATGATGCATGCATTGGAGGGGGCTAGGGAAGCTTAACATTCCACCTGAATGACCTCACATTAAAAGACTATTCCTGACACTACCACCTTTTACTTTTTAGCTTATTGTATATGAGTTAATTGGTGAGGTGGTAGCCAATGAGGAAACTGTGTTGTGAATATAAATGAAAGTTATTTAATAGTGTAAGAGCTGTTAGCAGTACTTTTTAAGGAAAACCCCAAGAAATATAATCTCTGTAATAAATGTTACAGTAAACCCAAATTTAATGCTACTGTATACACTGAAAATTATCATATAGCAAATATTATATGGACATTAAAACTGCAACCTTTTCACTTAAGTCAGCTTTTCAATGTATAGCTGAAATTAATTTCAAGAAATTTAAACATACCTGCTCAGAAATATTCAAATATAAGAGGAAAAATAGATACTAAGAATCAAAGCCACGTTTTTTAATTGTGTCAATTTTTCTTTACATCATTTTTCAGTTGTTGGAATTAAAATTGATGTAAATTCTTGGATAGAGAATTTCACCAAAGCATCAATCAGGGATCCGGTAAGATCTATATTTTTGCTAACATTTATGCTATACTCCATGCCAAATGCAAATAAGAAGAGTAAAAGTAAAATCTTAATTTTGTCAATGTATAATTTTCAGTGCTACTTTAATTAAGCAGAACTATGAATTAATATTTTTGGAAAGACTTGTTCAGATTAGTTGATTAAGAGGAAAAATATTTTGATATTAGAATTTGAAATACTAGTTTAAATAGCTATTACTTGATGGCAGGCTAGACTGTCATTTAATCTCTTTTTTAAAAAAAATTTTTTAACGTCTACTTATTTTTGAAACAGAGTGCGAGCTGGGGAGGGGCAAAGAGAGAGAGGGAGACATAGAATCTAAAGCAGGCTTCAGGCTCTGAGCTGTCAGCACAGAGCCTGATGTGGGTCTTGAACCCACAGACCGCGAGATCATGACCTGAGCCGAAGTCGGATGCTTAACTGATTGAGCCACCCAGGCGCCCCATCATTTAATCTTTTATAGTAGATAAATTATTCTAAGATTTCCAGCATGATGATAATGTATCATGAAAATCCTTTCTTTCTATTAAAAATGTGTGGTACTAATTGGATTTTTGTCTTTTAGTGTGCTGGACCAGTTTGTGACTGCAAAAGGAACAGTGATGTAAGAAAAATTTTTAATTTTTAAGTGTAATTTTTTATGTTACTTTTAAGGCTTTAAAGTCATTGATTTAAGTCATTTGATGCAGGAATTTTTATTTTATGAAATTTTGAACTAACTTATAGGTAAGAATTTGAATAAATTCTTTTAATCCCTAACCATGTTTTTAAAAATATTCACATATTAAGGGGAAAGTATTTTAAAAAGCCTGTTTTAGTATGAACTGTACTCAATCTCAGTTGTGTTGGATTTTCTTTAAGTGTCTTTAGCTGTTTCTAAGTGGGAGGTTTCTAACTAAAGTGGCCTTACTGGTTATCAAGGGATTCTTCCCTGTCCTTTGTACTTTCTCTGAATTTGTTTACAGAGTAAATATAGTGATGAGAAAACTTTTTGAGCTCAATTTTGCAATTACGTATTTTTTAAATCAAATTCCACTTACATGGATTGGATTTTATATTGTCTTCTGTTACCTCTATTTCATTCTGAAATATCTTTGTTCAAATGTTAAATATATGGGGGCGCCTGGGTGGCCCAGTCGGTTAAGCATCTGACTTCAGCTCAGGTCATGATCTCATGGTTCATGAGTTCAAGACCCACAGCAGGATCTGTGTTACAGCCTGGAGCCTGCTTTGGATTCTGTGTCTCCCTCCCTCTCTGCCCCTCCCCGTTCATGCTTTTTCTCTCTCGCTCTCTCTCAAAAATGAATAAAAATTTTTAAAAAAATGTTAAATATGCTCTAAGAATGATACTACATAAAGTATTCCAGGAATACAAAGAGTGAATTCAACTATTCGCTTCCCAATTTCTTATATGTGTGTGTTTATTTCCAAGGCAAACAGTGGGTTCACATCATCTTATTTCTAGTCATGTGAAATTATAAGCCAACAATGTTGTTTTTATAATTTCTCCATTTTACGTACATTTTGTAAATAGAGACTATAAAGACTGTTTTGAGAGTCGAGTTTTTAGCAAGCTGCTTCCACATTACGAAAATGGATTCCATATGTCCCCAACTCTGAGAACAATGTTTTTAACCGTCATTTATTACAATAAAAATTACTAAACCGATCCCTATATTTAAACATGGTATAAACTGGGTGGGGATTGATTTCTATCATGAGCATTTTNATTTTTATAATTTCTCCATTTTACGTACATTTTGTAGAGACTATAAAGACTGTTTTGAGAGTCGAGTTTTTAGCAAGCTGCTTCCACATTACGAAAATGGATTCCATATGTCCCCAACTCTGAGAACAATGTTTTTAACCGTCATTTATTACAATAAAAATTACTAAACCGATCCCTATATTTAAACATGGTATAAACTGGGTGGGGATTGATTTCTATCATGAGCATTTTTTTTGTTTTCTGCTTTTACTGTTTATTAATTTTTTAAATGTTTATTCAGTGTTGAGAGAGAGAGACAGAGCATGAATGAGGGAGGGTAGAGAGAGGGAAACACAGAATCTGAAGCAGGCTCCAGGCTCTGAGATATCAGCACAGAGCCCTGTGCAGGCCTCAAACTTATCAACCACGATACATGACGTGAACTGAGATCAGACTTAACCAACTGAGTCACCCAGGTGCCCCTGTTTTCTACTTTTAAATTTCAAATTACTCAACCAATTTTATACAAAATATAAGATAGTTATAAATATCCTTAGGCTCCATGTGTTTTTAGTCTAAAGCACGGTGACTACAGTGCATTTTTAAAGATATTTTTGTCAAAATATTAAGTATGTTTTTATATATTATTAAGTATTTTGGTGCATCCAATTTCCTGGATCATTTAGATGAGCAAAATGTCAAAAAGATGATTTCTGGATTTATCTTATGATTTGTTCAGACTCAGTTGACAGTTGGAAAGGGTAGTGGTGAAACTCTGAGAATTTGAATCTGTGTGTGTCCTTAATTTATTTCATCAGAATCTCTTGAACATAGATCTTTAACTTGAAGGGTTTTTTTCCTATTTTGTTTGTTATAACAATCTACTGGGACACATGGGTGGCTCAGTTGGTTGAGTATCCGACTCTTAGATTTTAGCTCAGGTCATGGTCCTGGGACTGAGCCCTGCATTGGGCTCCACATTGATAGCAGAGACCCTGCTTGGGATTCTCTCTCTGTGCCACTCTCCCTAAATATATATATAAAATCATCTATCTGAAATACAGACTGATAATGAAACCTCCTTATCTTCTCAAAATGTGTTTTTATTATTTTGGTAGGTAATGGATTGCGTGATTCTAGATGATGGTGGGTTTCTTTTGATGGCAAACCATGATGATTATACTAACCAGGTACGTATCACAGTTGGACAAAGTACAGTTTCCAAAGTGTGTTTCCCTGATTGTCATATTAAAGTCCTCAAGCCATTATAGAAATTAATGAGTTGTTGTATTTCTGTCATAAATTTTTAAATGCTAAGTATAAACCTATTAATGAATATATTCTCAATACAGTTTCCTGATATTTATTAGTTGCGTTTCCTTTATAGTAATAACAGTTACTATTAAAACATGTAGTTATATTCTTGAATTCTCAGAAATTGACAAAATGTTTGCATATTAACTATTAATAATATCTAACTTAATATGTGGCTCCTTTGAACTGATGACGTTTCTATTCCCAAATTTGCAAGTTGCCAGCACATAGGCTATTTGGCTTACACAGGATTTTAAGCAAATTAGAATGAGTTGCCAACTAATTTCATTTCTGAATCTACCTTTCTGGTCTCTCTTTCAAGAGACAAGATCTTGGGGCACCTGGGTGGCTCAGTCTGTTAAGCGTCCAACTCTCAATTTTGGCTCAAGTCCTGATCTCATAGTTGGTGAGATTGGGCTGTGAACTAACAGCATGGAGACTGCTTGGAATTCTCTCTCTCTCTCTAAGTAAATAAATAAACTTCAAGAAAGCACTGAGCTTTTCTTAACTGGCCATATTCATGGACTGGAGTTGATAAGCCTTGAGTTTGTCCATAGGTTCCTGTTCTTTTATTAATCCCACCCATTTCTCTCAGGCTACTTTCCTCTTCCCCACAAGAGGGAAGAGGACCTTAATGCTTAGTTAGCTGTGTGTGTTCTTTCCACGCATCACACAGAGCCCCGGAGCACTGAGAACCCCAAGCTCATTTCACTTCTTTTGGAATATCCTGTACAGCTTCATGCTTTTGTGCTTAACGTCTAGTAGTTTTAATTCCTGGTTTGTCTTACTTCTTTTCATTGCAGTAGGTGAGGTGCTAACATGTAGCATGAATTTGAAACTTGAGTCTTTTTTCCTCTCTTCCAGATTGGAAGATTTTTTGGAGAGATTGATCCAAGTTTGATGCGACACCTGGTTAATATATCGGTTTATGCTTTCAACAAATCTTATGATTATCAGTCAGTGTGTGAACCCGGCGCTGCACCGAAACAAGGAGCAGGGCATCGCTCGGCATATGTGGTCAGTAATGCCCACCTCATCCATTCCTCTCGAAGGAACACTCAGTGTCAATTAATGTAATGACTTTTTCATTCTATCTTATAGCCATCAATAGCAGACATATTACACATTGGCTGGTGGGCCACTGCAGCTGCCTGGTAAGTCACAATTGTATTTTTACTGGTAATGAGAAAGGGGTTGTGAAATAGTCAAGAATTTGATGACAATAGAGATTTTGTGACATGTGAATAATTGTTACGGGAACTACTTTTTTTTCCCCCATTTCCTAAATGACATACTGGTAATTTTTACAGAATAATCAATTTAAAACTGTTACCGTTACTTAGTTTTTCATATGAAAACAATATGCTCATGCAGACTTCAGCCTCCTCAGAGATCTCTTGAAACTTTATTGTGTTTTTCTCTTTATACTTGATTCCTTAAGTTTTAGGTATATCAATGTATTAAAAGTTTCTATTTATTACCTTTAGTATCCAAAGTAGATGTCTTGATCAGTCAGATTCAAGGCTTCATGACTTATCTTCTGAGCTCTTTCCAATTCCTGCAGAGGCTGGCAGAGTTTCAGAGGCCTCATGTAGCTGAAACGGATCTAATTCTGTCTTCTTACTGACCTAACCTCCTTACCTCCTCAACCCCTCACCTGTACCCTACCACCTATGAAAACAATACATTTAAACTGTTTAAGGCACTGACGAAATTCTGTAAGATCAAATTTGTCGTTGTTTGGCTCTGGCCAGTCAAGGAACTAACCCTCCTTTGGTGTCTGGGATCCCTTCTCTCCCTCCGTCTCCCCTTCGTATCATTGCTCTACCATACTGTCCAAGCCTTACTCCCCATAGATTAAACTTTAACAGTCATTTGATGGTGACGCTTTCCCAGCTAAAGTCAAATCGTGTACCACTTTATGAAAGTAGCAAAGATTTTGGATTAAGTTTAATTAAATATTATAATTAAGTTATTCATTTACTCAGTAAATGTATACATATAAAAATAATATATATACTTATGTATATATATTAAT